>NC_138302.1:80936271-81326271 GCF_965601325.2 Salmo salar | reverse complement strand
AGTAGGCTATTATTTCTACACCATTTCCCTGTGCTTGACTCATAGACGGTTTAGTGCTACTGTAGGACATATAGACTAATGTAAGCGCTGCTTGTCTTAGTAGGAGAGTGTGAAAACTGGCTCAGTAATAATACTAATATACATAACTTCTCCTCTTACAACTGACCCCACCCTCCCTATTTCCATTACCACTCCCCTCAGAGGAAGACCCTGTCCAGGGCTAAAACACGTTCGCCACCCAACACTAATTGACACCCACAAGCTAATGCATTGTGATTTGCATAATTCATTACCATGGTTCCCCTCGTGGCCAAAAAAGTGACGAACACAACCCCATAAATATTTCAGGATGCCAAAGGGACAGTAGTGCTGAGTCAAACCTCTCCAGGGCATGCCCTCCACCTCCACTTCCCCCAGAGTCTCTGTTTCTCATTTAATTATGACTATTTCTTTAATTATCCTTCACCATTTTTTCTCTCTTCCTCAAGTTTTTGCCTGGGATGCAAGGTGACCTTTAGCTGGCACAGAAATGCCACAAGCATCCAGTGGCAGTGACTGATGCTATTAGTTTCTTTATGACAGAGGGAGCGGAGGCAGGCGCTGGTGAGGCGCTGTTTTCGGCGGTGGGGTGTGCACAGCGCTAATTGCAGTCCCAGTCTTTTGTGAAGGTCAGCTGGGGTCTCCTCTCCCCTCTGATTTCACACGCTGCTTTCCTTTCCCGACAACAGCAGCCAGACGACTCAGTTCCTACACTGCAGCGATTCATTAGAGCTTTTCTATTAATTGGGAGAAGTTTAGGACTTGTTTGCTTGAATGCTGTGTGTTATACAGAAGGACTTAGAAAATAGAAAATAATTGCTCAGGTGTTACGATCCACACATTAGTTTTCCTCAGTTTTTCAGTTAGTGTTACTGTTCTGTTATTTATAGTTTTGAATGCTGTGCCGTTTGTTCTGGTTCAATGTCCTGCTGTATCGCTGGTGGCCACATGGTGGCTCTGGAGGTTAAAAAAAATAGCCTACCTCACGGAAGTGCCTCTGTTTTTTCTCTCTCTCATTTACTCAATGTCATCAACAATGGCACTCTGTCGTTTTGACGGTGCACACCAGGAAACAGTTACACTAATAGGAACGGAGAGACTGAATCTATAACCATGGAGGGAAGATTTGACTGATGCTTGTCAGGGAGAATAGATAGGAAACATATAACAGCAGCTTTTTTCTTGTTTCATGTCAATGTTTGCAGGGCCATGAAAGACAGTCGACTCCGAGTCCACGTCTTTGTTTTCTCACAGTAATGGTCTCTCTCTCCCAACAACAGTATCTGCTTGTGTGCTTGTGTGGTACGTGGGCCTTCTGATTGTTCAATGCGCTGACCATGTAGATGTGGGATCTTAATTTAAGCCAGTTTTCTACAGCAGGAAAATAATCCAGCAGCAACAGGAAATATGAATTATTATGTGGATTATAGTTAATTAAAAATGTTGTAGTGGTTGATGCATTTTTCGTAAGGGAAAATGAAATCTGAAATTTAAAAGTGGAAATTAAAAAGCCACAAGCCTTTTTAAACCTCAAATAATCTATACGTTTTAAATGTCCTGCAACAGTGTGATCAAATTAAGATCCTACATCTGTACGCAGCGCACACGCACACGCACACACACTTTTAGTCCTCTATATACCATCAAACAAACTCTTATACTGCACACAGACAGATCACAGATAGGTGGCTGCAGGGTGCAGGTCTCTCAGGCCGAAAACCAATTTGTGTTGTGTTAGCTGTTTTTGGGCCCGAGCCCTGCCACAGTAGCTTTTGATCAAGGACAAGCTAGACCGGAAGTTAGGGGACACAGAGAAGCCAACACATCCACCCACCTGCCGGTGCTGCATTATGATTTCTCTGGGCATTCACCTTTTTAAAAGAGAGAAAACGGTTGACTTTGTCATCTTCACTTCAAACAGGACATGTATGGCAGCTATACTGTCCCCTGACATCATTACGCACCTCACTCTGGGCAGAGAGAGATGTTATTGCTGAGTGGGTGAGAGTGTCTCTCCTCTTTTCTCTGGGAGCCTGAGTTTTAGCCTCAACTTATCAAAGTCAATGAGCCCACAACTAGACATATACACCTCACTGCAAATTCACCTTCAGCAGACCAGAACCTCGCTCCAATACTGGCGTATCCGCTGAGTGAAGATGCACCACAATCACCCTAAACATGGTTATCTCCCTCTTATAAGGGACTAATATTGCATATCTCTTGGGTAATTACCATAGTAAAAGATAATGTCTGAGCTCAGGGAGCTAAGAGCTGATACAGTATCAAACTCCTTGGCTTTGTTCAACATGTATGTTATTGTAACACATTGAAATGTGTCCAAGTAGCTGCTCCAGTTATGATATAAGGGCTTCAGACAAGCTACACTTGACAGTGTGAGTGGAGTTCGAATTAGAAGTGCTTCCTCTGTGTGTGAGAGAGTGTGTGTTTTCCTCCTTGACAAACACTGCTTTGCGGTCACAGTGGGTGGGTTTTATTGGGGATAGATTTGCGTATAAATGAGGTGCCTGCACAGGACCACTCAGCCGTACAAACAACCTGTTAGATTAGCATAAATCTGTGGACGGGGCCTGATTTCGGCCTGTTAAACACAGATAATGTCAGCCTGATTGATGGGCTGTGTCGGATAGGAGCGTTCACAGCCGAGGAGAGGAGAGGGGAGAGGAGAGGAGGAGAGGAGGAGGGTGGGATTGCAGGATATGGTGGTGGGGTGTGGTGTGAGGTGGGGGAAAGGAGAGAGGTGGGGTGGAGATCGAAGGATAGGGGAGGAGAGAGGAGAGGAGGAGGGGGTGGGAGTGCAGGATACAAAGGTGGGGTGTGGTGGGAGGTGGGGGAGAGGAGATGGAAGAGAGGGGTTGAAAGTGGAGAGAAGAAGGGTGCAGGGATAGGAGGGGATTTGTATTTTATTTTATTTTACCTTTATTTAACGAGGCAAGTCAGTTAAGAACAAATTCTTATTTTCAATGACGGCCTAGGAACAGTGGGTTAACTGCCTTGTTCAGGGGCAGAAATGAATCAGTAGAAGGTGGAAAACAAGGGAGATGGTAAAGAGAGAGGGGTTAGAGGTGTGGAAGAGGAGGATGTGGACAGTGACAGGGGGAATGGGGAAGATAATAGTATCTACTCTAAAAGGGTTACTTTATGTGAAAGACAACGTAAAAATGTGAGGCCGTGGAGACATTTTGTGTCATTACTCCATTTCACCAGAGCAAATATATCCAGACTTATTCTGTTTACTGAAAACATAGAGACATTTTCTAAATCATTCTGATTTCATTCATTCAGGTCCTCATCAGCTCCATTGTTTAATTAGTTTAGGTGTAGCTCATGTTGTTGTGCTGCGGGTCTGTGTGATGTCAACATTGACTGAGCTCCCTCAGACAGAGACAGCAAATGTCTGGCCTTTCGCAGCAGACATGCAAGTCGGTTATTGACAGGGGAAGACAGGCTTTTTGATAAATTGCACAATTCTGTCTGTCAGAATACATCAGTCGGCTGGCTGCTCCATCAGTTCAAAGGAGCACTGCTTAGTTTGCCACCAAGCAAACACTTGTCTGGTTGTCACAGGAATGTAAATGTATTTTTATTTCAGCCTGAGCGGAGGTTTATTACATTAAGACTGCCATTACACCACTTTGCGATCCTGAACAAGACGGTTTAAGAAGAGCACTGAGACATTAGATCCACTGCTCTCAGATACTGTTCGTATTTCTCTGACTCAAGCCAATGCCCCAGAATCATCTTTACAGATCAGGGACAGTAAGATAAGACATTGCTTTATGGTTACAGCAGTGATTCATACAAAGATATGAATAATATTTTATTTGTCACATACTTCTTAAACAACAGGTGTAGACTAACAGTGAAATGTGTGGTTACGGGCCCTTCCCAACAATGCAGAGGGAAAAATGATAACACAAGGAATAAATACACAATGAGTAATGATAACTTGGCTATATACACCGGGTACCATTACCGACTGGATGTGCATTCGTACGAGGTAATTGATTTAGATATGTACATGTACATACATGTACATAAAGTGACTAGGCAACAGCATAGATGATAAACAGTAGCAGCAATGTATGTGATAAGTCAAAAGAGTGCAAAAATGGTCAATGCAGATAATGAAATACTTAACTAAATAGCTACACGGACTAACTATTTAGCAGTATTATGGCTTGGGGGTACCCTCTGTAGCACTTTGCGGTCGGATGTCAAACAGGTGACATACCAAGCAGTGATGCAGCCAGTCAAGAGGCTCTCAATATTTCAGCTGTACAACTTTTTGAGGATCTGAGGGCCCGTGCCAAAACATTTCAACTTTTCATGAGGGGGAAGAGGAATTGTTGTGCCTTCTTCACGACTGTGTTGGTGCGTGTGGAACATGATAATTCCTTAGTGATTTGGAAACCGAGGAACTTAAAGCTCTCGACCCGCTCCATTACAGCCCCGTCGATGTGCATTTGGGCATGCTCGGCACTCTATTTCCTGTAGTCGACGATCAGCTCCTTTATCTTACTGATGTTGAGGGAGAGGTTGTTGTCCTGGCCCCACACTGCCAGATCACTGACCTCCTCCCTATTGGCTGTCTCATCGTCGTCAGTGATCAGGCCAACCACCGTTGTGTCATCAGCAAATTTAATGATGGTGTTGGAGTCATGGCGGCCCCGCAGTCGTGGGTGAACAGGGAGTACAGGAGAGGACTAAGCACGCACCCCTGAGAGACCCCCGTGTTGAGGGTCAACATGGTGGATGTGTTGTTGCCTATCTTCACTAACTGGGGGCGGCCCGTCAGGAAGTCCAGGATCCACTTGCAGAGGGAGGTGTTCAGTCCCAGGGTCCTGAGCTTAGCGATGAGATTGGAGGGGACTATGGTGTTGAACACTGAGCAGCATTCTCACGTAGGTATTCCTTTTGTCCAGGTGGGAGAAGGCAGTGTGGAGTGAAATAAAGATTGCGTAATCCTGGGATCTGTTTTTACATTTTTTGTCATTTAGCAGACGCTCTTATCCAGAGCGACTTATAGTAGTGAATGCATACATTTCATACATTTTTATTTTATACTGGTCCCCCGTGGGAATCAAACCCACAACCCTGGTGTTGCAAACACCATGCTCTACCAACTGAGCCACAAGGGACTACATCTGGCGCCGTGGCCTTGAGAATGTTAACCTGTTTTAAAGGATTTACTCACGTCGCCTATGGAGAGCGAGATCACACAGTCGACTTTCCTTTCCTAAAACATGTTTCTCTTTTAAGTCGGATCCAGACTCATACAGTATAGATTGGTGGATGAGGAAAATACTGTAGAGAAAAATGAATGGAGAAATTGAGAGAGACACATGGAGAGAGCGCGAGACAGACACACACACACAAAGAGACAGACAGACAGACAGACAGACAGACAGACAGACAGACAGACACACACACACAAAGAGACAGACAGACAGACAGACAGACAGACAGACAGACAGACAGACAGACAGACAGACAGACAGACAGACAGACAGACAGACAGACAGACAGCGAGACAGACAGACTGAGAGAGAGAGACAGACAGACAGACAGACAGACAGAGAGAGAGCGAGCGAGAGAGACAGACAGATAGACAGACAGACTGACAGAGAGAGAGAGACAGAGAGAGACAGACAGACAGACAGACTGACAGAGAGACAGACTGACAGAGAGAGAGAGAGAGAGACAGAGAGAGACAGACAGCGAGAGAGAGAGATGCTGCTCTGTGTTTAGAGGACTTCTGCCCCTGTGACCTCATTATGCCACCAGGAGGCAGCGTGCTCTTTGTTCTCCTTACTGCCTGTGACAGAGCCCTCCGCCTCCCCAGCTTCCTGAATCTCTCTCTCTCCCTATCTCTCTAGCGCACACACACACACACACACACACACACACACACACACACACACACACACACACACACCACACACACACACACACACACACACACACACACACACACACACACACACACACACACACTCTCTCTCTCTCCCTATTTCTCTAGCACACATGCATACACACACACACACACACACACACACACACACACACTCTCTCTCTCTCTCTCTCTCTCTCTACTCCACTTTACCTGTGGTAGAAAAAAACAAGATTGTTTTTCAGATGGGGCACTAGCTATTCCTTCTTTACCCAGGCATTGGTATGCAGACTGTGGTACAGGATGCTACACTAACAAGGGGATTGTTTTTGAAGGGAATTTTGTGTTTGAGATAGATGTGAGAAATGGGATGGCGTGTGTGTGTGTGTGTGTGTTTGTGTGTGCATTTGTGTTTGTGTGTGTGTGCATTTGTGTGTGTGTGTGTGTGTGTGTTTGTGTGTGCATTTGTGTTTGTGTGTGTGTGCATTTGTGTGTGTGTGTGTGTGTGTGTGTGTGGTGTGTGTGTGTGTGCATTTGTGTTTGTGTGTGTGTGCATTGTGTGTGTGTGTGTGTGTGTGGTGTGTGTGTGTGTGTGTGTGTGTGTGTGTGTGTGTGTGTGTGTGTGTGTGTGTGTGTGAGCATCTATAGGTGTAATCCGCCAGCTCCTTGTGCCTCTGGGGAGATTGGGACAGAGGACTGAGGAAAATGAAAACAGAGGGATGATGGCGGAGGAGTGCCCTCAGAGCGAGGGATCATTGAGAGGGCTTTCTGGAGAAGAGAACAAACAAACCTTAAATCAGGAAAGATGAGAGGGGCCATGGCCTGTCGAAATAGAACCTTCTATATAGTGTGCATGTGTGTGTTTGTGTGTGTTAGGAAGGTTACTCTGCTCATTCAACTCAGGGTTAAGCAGGAAATGATTTGAACTTTATACAAAGTGGTGTGAAATCTCACTTTACCATAGTTGTAACATACTGTAAATGGATTCATATTGAACATGTACAGACAGTTTGCATCCCACACTCAAACATTTGCCTCTGTCGTACTCCCACATAAATGTGTTGAAACATTGTGTACGGACTACTGTAAAACCACACAAAACATGTGGGTAGAAATCTAAACGGCTAAAAGTAATATTCATCAATAAGAAATAGCCACGTGAGAGTTAAATCCAGGCAGTGAAACAGAAGGCTAAAGTTGTTAGGGAGTTTTATAAAATAATTTGTAACCAATGGCAGGTTGTGAGCATGTTGATAAATATTTAAATGTTACAGTTTCGTTATCCTTATACAGTACATACAAGGACAAGTCATCAGAAATAGAGGTATTGTAAACCAGTTGGCTACTGTGAAAACATATCATGGTGTTGTATACCATTTCTGACCCATGCAACATTGTAAAAGATCACCTTTTCTACGTGACTTGTCAACTGATAATATATCCCCTGTCTCTCTGCTTGACATTCATCAGCTTACAGTGTATCAATGAAATTCAGATAATGAGTGGAATATATTAAATACAACCCAGGTATTTCAGCAGCGCATTGTACACTACAATATCATTCCAAATGATAGCACATAGAGTGACTCTTTACACTTTGTAACTGATAATGATGTAGAATGATGATGTAGTATTTACAGCCACATCTATATATGATTTGGTTTCCCTTCAACATAAAATTGCTACATTTATGAAGTAGAAATATAGAAATGTACAGTGTTCAGCAGTTATCAAACTAAATGCATTAACTAGGCACTACATAATGGCTCAGTAGTTATCCGTTTTTAGTAGTTTGATTAGGTGATAGTTCATTGTATTGTTAACAAATGACAAGAAAATCATATCAAAAGTAGTCTAAATTGACTACTATATTGCATTTTGAAAGCAGATACTTACAGTAAATTGATCATGTATCCAAATTGAAAGATCTATTTTTATTGCAGTGAACAAGTTACTTTGTGAATTTGTTTGTGCTTAGTCAGTTGAAAATATGCTTACACTCTCCTATGGCTTCCCCGTAGGAGAGCCCTCTTTGGTTCCAAAGAGAACACTTTTTTGTTCCATGTAGAACCCTATGTGGAAAGGGTCCTACATGGAATCCAAAAGGGTTCTACCTGGAACCAAAAATGGTTCTTCACAGGGTTCTCCTATGGGGACAGCCAAAGAACCATGTTAGGTTCTAGATAGCACCTTTTTTG
This sequence comes from Salmo salar, assembly GCF_965601325.2. Lineage (NCBI taxonomy): Eukaryota > Metazoa > Chordata > Actinopteri > Salmoniformes > Salmonidae > Salmo > Salmo salar. The sequence continues at coordinate 81,318,123 of NC_138302.1, read as the reverse complement.
CTAAGAATGTAGAGTTTTTAAACACAAGCAATTTTGCGCTTAGAATTGTTAAAATGCACCACATACTGGTGAAAATTGCACCAAAGTTATTAAAAAAAGCTGTACTATGACTAAGAAAAACTTTTGGTTTGATTATATCCTCATTTAAATAACGTTAGTAGAATTTTCTTTAGAAGATAACCCTGCACACAATGAAAGGTCAGGCTTTTAATGTTAATGATGCTGTTGAGCTGAGAAAGGACCTGGGTGTCGGCATAACTGCAGTTACTCTTATATTGAAATTGAAACTGTCTGCCTCTTTAGAATAATTCCTTGTGTTTATACAACTGTAAATAATTCAACAGTTTTTTTCTATTGTAAAAACTCTGAATACTCAATGTGTGGTTTTGTCCATTATTGTATTTTGATAGAAGTGGCTGTTTTTAAGTGCAAATATTGAAATACTACTGCACCAGCAACCACATTGAACAATGTTATTTCTCTCTCTCTCTCTCTCTCTCTCTCCTCTCTCTCTCTCTCTCTCTCTCTCTCTCTCTCTCTCTCTCTCTCTCTCTCTCTCTCTCTCAGCCTCCTACCAGGTGAAGCAGGGGACGTGTGAGGTGGTGGCCATCCACCGCTGTTGTAATAAGAACAAGATTGAGGAGCGTTCTCAGACCGTCAAGTGCTCCTGTTTCCCAGGCCAGGTCGCTGGCACAACCAGAACCAGGCCCTCCTGTGTGGAAGGTAAACATACATTGTGTGGGTGTGTGTGTGAAGATCACACCAGAGCTGTGTTTGAAGGTCTTGATGAATTCACCTCACAGCCAGACACAGGAAGCTGGCACGAGCTTGAATAGTCTCACAAAGTGCTTTAGCTCTCTACTTCATGATAAAGTGGGTCTGTATTTCTCTGTTGTGCACAGTAGTCTGTCCCCCATCCTGTCTTTAGTATATCATGTAACATTAAAGGTTAGGGCCACAGCAGACTAATGCAGGTGCTGGAGGATTATTCTGCACTGTTGCGGGAAATATACTACATCTGTCAGCCTGATGTTTAAAAGGAATTTAATTTGGGAAAACATTCCATTTCACATCTATTCAAGCCTTTCCACCATATACCAGATGTTCATAGAAGAAATCTCTTGCACTTTGTCATATCACTAGACTCAACATTGTTGGATTATGTTAAAACAAATAAGACCCTGCACTATCAAGAAATATTATATTTATTTATAAAAAAGATTGCAGTAAAAGGTGTGTGTTCGTGTGTGTTTGTTGATGTGTGTGGAAGGGGGTTGTATGTGTATGTGAGAGAGACGGATGGATTGATGGAAAAATGGAGCGAGATTAAGTTATGAATGGGATGGAGTTGTTTTAGCGATGCTAGTGAGAGAAAACCCAGGGATCATTTTGATCGAACTTCCATTGCCGTCTGTTGGCTCTGAGGGTTTCTGCCCTGGAGGGAGAGACAGAGCCACTGAGTGGCCATGTCCGAATACCCATATGTACGTCCTAAATAGTAGATATAAACACAACAGCTCTTTTTTCATTAAACTATTTGTTCTTTCCATGATATTTAAAAACGTTGTTAGTTAAAACAGTACAAAACAATTGATCTCAAACAACATAGTCAAGCTTAACGTTGCACGCAGGCTACGCCTGATTTAGAAGGACCTCATGATTTACCTACTATTTACCAAAACAGTTTCATCTATATTTTTTGTAGCTGTCTATTTACTATCACAAACCGATGCTGGCACTAAGATCGCAATCAATGAGCTGTATAGGGCCGTAAGCAAACAAGAAGATGCACATCAAGAGGCAGTGCTCCTAGTGGCCATTGATTTTAATGCAGGGAAACTGAAATCCATTTCAGCAATTGTTTTCCATCATGTCACCTGTGCAAATAGAGGTGACAAAACTCTAGATCACCTTTACTGCACACATAGAGACACATACAAAGCTCTCCCTCGCTCTCAATTTGGCAAATCTGACTGTAACTATATCCTCCTGATTCCTGCTTACAGGCAAAAACTCAAACAGGAAGTACCAGTGGGAGTGGTCAGATGATGCGGATGCTAAATTACAGGACTTTATCACTAGAAAAGAAAAGCACACGCTTTTTCAGTTCTGCCCACACATTTTCTGTAAGATTGAGGTCAGGGCTTGTGATGGCCACTACAATAACTTGACCTTGTTGTCCTTAAGCCATTTTGCCACAACTTTGGAAGTATGCTTGGGGTCATTGTCCATTTGGAAGACCCATTTGCGACCAAGCTTTAACTTCCTGACTGATGTCTTGAGATGTTGCTTCAATATATCCACAGAATTTTCCATCCTCATGATGCCATCTATTTTGTGAAATGCACCAGTCCCTCCTGCAGCAAAGCACCACCACAACATGATGCTGCCACCCCCGTGCTTCACGGTTGGGATGGTGTTCTTTTGGCTTGCAAGCCTCCCCCTTTTTCCTCCAAACATACTGTAACAATGGTCATTATGGCCAAACAGTTCTAATTTTGTTTCATCAGACCAGAGGACATTTCTCCAAAAAGTATGATTTTTGTCCCCATGTGCAGTGCAAACCGTAGTCGGGCTTTTCTTATGGCAGTTTTGGAGCAGTGGCTTCTTCCTTGCTCAGTGGCCTTTCAGGTTATGTCTATATGGGACTTGTTTTACTGTGGATATAGATACTTTGTACCTGTTTTCTCCAGCATCTTCACAAGATCCTTTGCTGTTGTTCTGGGATTGATTTGCACTTTTCCCACCAAAGTACGTTCATCTCTAGGAGACAGAACGCGTCTCCTCCTGACCGGTATGACAGCTGCGTGGTCCCATGGTGTTTATACTTGCGTACTATTGTTTGTACAGATGAACGTGGTACCTTCAGGTGTTTGGAAATTGCTCCCAAGGATGAACCAGACTTGTGGAGGTCTACACATTTTTTTCTGAAGGTCTTGGCTGATTTATTTAGATTTTCCCATGATTTCAAGCAAAGAGGCACTGAGTTTGAAGGTAGGCCTTGAAATACATCAACAGGTACACCTCCAATTGACTCAAATTATGTAATTTAGCCTATCAGAAGCTTCTGAAGCCATAATATAATTTTCTGCAATTTTCCAACCTGTTCATCTTAGTGTACACTTCTGACCCACTGGAATTGTGATACAGTGAATGATAAGTGAAATAATCTGTTTGTAAACAATTGTTGGAAAAATTACTTGCGTCATGCACAAAGTAGATGTCCTAACCAACTTGCCAAAACTCAGTTTGTTTACAAGAAATTTGTGGAGTGGTTGAAAAAGTTGTTTTAATGACTCCAACCTAAGTGTATGTAAACTTCTGACTCCAACTGTATATATATACTGTATATATATATTTTTGTTTGTTTGTTTTTGTTTGTATGTATGTGTTGGGCTTTTCGCTACACCTGCAATAACATCTGCTAAATATGTGTATGTGACCAATCATTTATTTTATAGATTGTTTGTTTGTATGTGTTGTGCTTTAGCTAAGATTATTCTTTACAAAGTCAAGTATATTTGTCCAATTGTTCTTTGACTAGCACCATTCATTCTCGCTGTCGATAATTCTAATGTTATAACTCCCAATAGTAACTGTAACCACTGGTGAATTGGGATAGAGTGGGGAGATTGCCAACATATTTTTGTTTTGCGTCAGTGCTGCCTGCCTGCGAGAAGTAATCGTCTCTGATTGATTGAGAGATTCAAGGAGCTATCATCGTTAAGTAACAGCAGATGTATCACATTGAATTTTGACATTCATACACTTCTAAATTCATTTTGTAAGTTTGTCCCAGAAACTTTTTGGTCTAATTACGTCTTTATTCATGATATCCATGCATTTAGTAAAAAAATTAATAAGGTGTTTGTCTGCCTCTGTTTTTGCCGTATTGGCTTATCCAATCCAAACTTCTTCTTAACTAAGCTATCTACAAGGTTTTGGTAAACTATGATAAATTCTGTGACCACCTAATGCCTTGAGTAATGAATGCCTGCTTACATCACATTGAGCGATAGGCTACTCATTCGGTACAAGAGCTATTAGGAATAGAGAGAGGAGAGGGGAATAGAGAGAGAAGAGGGGAAGAGAGAGAGGAGAGGGGAAGAGAGAGAGGAGAGGGGAAGATAGAGAGGAGAGGGGAATAGAGAGAGCAGAGGGGAAGAGAGAGAGGAAGAGATAGAGGAGAGGGGAAGAGAGAGAGGAGAGGGGAAGAGAGAGAGGAGAGGGGCAGAGAGAGAGGAGAGGGGAAGAGAGAGAGAGAGGAGAGGGGGAAGAGAGAGAGGAAGAGAGAGAGAGGAGAAGAGAGAGAGGCCAGTCGAACTGATGCCAGTGGAGATACATGAATTGTGCAAGAAGGGAACAGTGAAAACAGAGCGATGTCTTAATAAAACATGTGGGTAATTCATATATTAATCTATTGTTCATAGCCCTATGCTGCCATATGACCTGAGCATGTGCTATGCAAGTCAGAGACAAAAAATCTCCGCTGGAGAAAGATTTAGATTGGCCTATCATAAACATAAATTAAAATGTGATGTCAGCAATCAGCATAATCACACTAAAATGTCTAATGGTTGTACATGTCATCTTCATCATATGCTATTATCGCATAGCTGTCTATCCCCCTTAAAACTTTCCTTGTCAATTAATTTGATAGGCTACATTGTTTTAGCATTATCCTATAGGCCGATAGGTTTTTAATGGCCAACATTTTTAGGAAAGGATAACTGTGACTCATTTCAGGAAACTAGCTGTATGTCGGGCGTCACTACTTCACAGGAGTGCCATTTGAACGTAAACTTTTTTTTAAATCAAAATGCGTTTTTTTTGGGCAGTAATGCCTTCTGGAACATATGAACTTTCATGTGCCTTATTTTTGTATTTAATTTTTTATCAAACCTTTATTTAACTGGGCAAGACAGTTAAGAACACATTTTTATTTTACATTGATGGCCAACCCTGGCCAAACCGCCCCCTAACCAGACGACGCTGGGCCAATTGTGCACCGCCCTATGGGACTCCCGATCACGAGCGCGGGATCAAACCAGGATCTGTAGTCTGTAGTGATGCCTTTAGCACTGAGATGCAGTACCTTAGACCGCTGCGCCACTAGACTTAATAACAAACTTGTATGCAATCTGTAAATACAAATAAATTGTTAAATTACGAGCCTAATTAGTTTAGCCACAGAAAAAGTCAGGAACCTTCCCGCTAGCCATGATTGCCTGATAAAATGGGCAGGCTAGACATGCTGAGAGATGAGTTCAGATTGGTCTACCATGTAGCGCGCTTCTGTCTATCACATGAGCTGGTCAGTATTTGTCGGTAATCTTTTCTAATGTTGCTTTAAAAAATATATATCATGTAGTAGAACTGCAAAGGTGTTGCTCTCCACTTTCTGGAGGACCGAGTTATGAAATCAGTTGAATGAACGGTGGAATTCGACTATGATAGCTAAGGAGATGGAGAAAATTCTGGCATTTGATTGCAAATATGCAGACAAAGTCGAAAAGAGACACACAGAAGGCTGTTGTATAAAACACCTGTCTCCGAATTACATCTTCAAATTAAGCCAACCATGGAATCCGTGACAGAGCGGGAGAAGCGTCCTTCCATGTATACGGGTAAGATAGTCTAGCTAGCTACATTTTCAGATTTTACACGATTCTAATTTTGTCAGAAAGTTATTTTAATTTCGAGTTAAAGCGTACTGCTAGCTAGCTAGCTAATGTTAGCTGGCTTGCTAGTTAGCTAACATTATGTGTATGATCTGTGTAGTAATATTATTTGTAGCTCAGAGCCATTTGCATTGCTAGTTATAGCCTAATGTTAGCTAGCTAACATTGACATGGTTGGTTAGCTACCTGCAGATTCATGCATGGTAGTAATGTTATGAGTTGGGATTATGGTTAATTGTTTAGCTAGCTAGCTACATGTCTAAACAAAAGACTCCACTATGAAAGTAACCATTTTAATAGAATGTCCATGATGTCACTGCGACAACTGTCGATAGACATAGCTGGTAAATTCGCTTTGGCTATCTACTCTGATTTTAGAGCACTCGTCTGCGTGTGCCAGAGCGCAGAATAACAGACAAATTTATGAACGCTCAACACCCATTGAATTTGGCCGGTGTCAGTAAACGTTGGCAAAAAAAACAGAAATAAATTGTTGCCAGCACCACAGTTGCAGTCACCAATGCTCCGGATAACATAAAAACAGCCTAACCAGCTTTGCTATGGTGAGTAAAATGGTCAGAGTGAGCTGTTCTCTCATTTGTGTCTGGAAGTAGCTAGCAAGCCAGCCAACAGTAGCCTGTTAGCTTGGGTGCTTGACTGTTGTTGTTAGGTTAGAATGCTCAGATCAATCCTACTTCTCGTCCAGTGTGCACTCTGAATGCTCCGAACGGCCAGAGAGCACTCTGAGCACACTCTGGCACTCCAGATTGAATTTACGAACACAACCATAGAATAAACCAGCCTTTAGTCTTGAAATCTTTGGTTGTTTAGTACATGGCCTCATGTAACGGCTGTCATCGCAAGAAAACCAAGATGCAGCGGAGGTTGTGGATTCATTATAAATATTTAATAAAATGAACCACTAATAGCAAAACATCAAACAGCAACGAAAGCTAACAGTCCTGTCTGGTCAAAACGAACGAGACAGAAAACAATCCCCCACAAAACCCAAAGGAAAAACCTGCTCCTTATGTGTGACTCCCAATCAACAACAACTTCAGCTGTGCCTGACTGGGAGTCACACACGGCCCAAAACAAAGAAATACAAGAAACCTAGAAAAAGAACATAGAACGCCCACCCAATGTAACACCCTGGCCTAACCAAAATAAAGAACAAAAAAACCCTCTCTATGGCCAGGGCGTTACACCTCACATGTGAATCCTTAAAAAGCTGGGTGAGGCTAAAGCTTAAGAGGGTGTGAACGATGCTGAATAGGTGTAGACAAAGAAGACATCTCAATAGGTGTACCAAAACATTCAAGGGACATTTTCTCAAAAGTGAGGTTACAAGTTTATCTACTTTCAAAGGAGAATGACTTTCCCATTGTTTCTCAACTGTAGTGTATGATATAGAATTTTCTAGCTTTGAGTCTCTACTTTTATTCAATGAAAAAAACACCATTTCAAATGTTGCTACGTAAGACCGAATCGAGCCAGTCGGTCACAAATGAGATTTGCTGATGTGTGTTTGAGTTGCGCTGGTGGCTTTGATTGATGGGTCCTTTTGATGTGTGTGAGTTTGCTAATTCTCTCAATGTCCATTAAGACATTTTCCTAAAGTAAATTCATTAATTTCGGTTGTTATCAATTATCAATTTGGCCGAGAGTTCGGCCATGGTCCTGATATTGTCACTGCTGCCGCGGAGACGCACAAACAGCCAAGCTCTGGGCCTGCACTTTGGATAATACCGGTTAGCCTGCTACACACATGCATCCAGTTCTAGGCTGTGGCTCAATGTATTGGATAATAAAAATAATACAAATAATAATAACAAAATATTAAAATTACATGCTTTCACAAGCAAACGTGCAGTATATATTTTTATTCACAACTTCATCATGGTGTTAGTAAGACGTTCAGTCGTCCCCTCCAGTTCATTTATGGCCTTTATCACCCCTCATACACGCACGCACGCACGCACGCATGCACAAGCACACACACGCACACACACACACACACACACACACACACACACACACACACACACACACACACACACACACACACACACACACACACACACACACACACACACACACACACACACACACACACACACACACACACACACACTCAGCTCTGTCTCACAACCAATCCAGATGCATTAACCCCCCTCCAGTGGAAAATAGATAGGTTTCACGTACGTGAGCGGAGAGGATGAATCAAACAGAACAGAAATGTGTAGACAGACAGACCCGCAGCGACTGGTAAAGTAACCTCAGACTCTAGCATTAATGTCTCTGTTTAGCTTCTTCCATGCGTCTCTTTCCTTAGAAAGAGGTTGTTCTAGGCTGGCATGGTCAGGTCAGCTCCAGTGAAGACTGAACCTCCAGTCAAAAAGCTGCTTTATGTCTCAGATGCAGATGTGGAGACCTTGGAGGGGGACTTTGTCATTGTACTGTGTATGAAGAACAAAAGCATTGGACTGATGGGAGATTTGCAAATCAAGGGCATCTTACAGTTATGAAGTACAGTTGTTACTTGTAAATTATGTCATTTTATGACAAACTACCGTAACACTGTCAATGTTCAACAACAATACTTACATAAACTATTGCATAGTGATCATGGTATGAATGTTGTCATATGAATGCTTTTTTCTCTGTATTCCTTTTCACACACATCAAATATATGAGATGCTTTCCCTATAGCTGACCAATAGAGGACACTCTTTACCAGTCATATGTCTTGTAGTAGACTGCTGGTACCCAAAGATAGGGAGAAGCCAGAGATTTGTCATGCATCTTTAGTCTTTTAACCTGATAGAAAATAATGATGAAGAGAAATAATATAACTATGATTTGATGTATGTTAGGTATTGATTAAGAGCCAAAACCCTGAATTAATACACATACATACAGTACACAGAAAAGCGCTTTTCCCTCCTAACATTAACAATGTCAGAGGGAGCTAATCCACTGTGGACATGGCTATTAAAATATCATTAGAGTCTGCAGCCAGGCACTGTGGCCTCTCAGGTAATGGAGAAAGAGAGAGGCTCTTTCCACTATCCTCCATGATGTTATGGTGTAGTCCCTCTGGGGCAGCTCTCTATGAGGGTTGACTGACTGGACTGAGAACTCCAATGTTTTTTTTATTTTGTATTTATTTCACCTTTATTTAACCAGGTAGGCCAGTTGAGAACAAGTTCTCATTTACAACTGTGACCTGGCCAAGATAAAGCAAAGCAGTGCAACAAAAACAACAACACAGTTACACATGGGATAAACAAACGTACAGTCAATAACACAATAGAAAATCTGTATACAGTATGTGCAAATTAAGTAAGGAGGTAAGGCAATAAATAGGCCATAGTGGCGAAGTAATTACAATTTAGCAATTAACACTGGAGTGATAGATGTGCAGATGAGGATGTGCAAGTAGAAATACTGGTGTGCAAAAGAGCAGAAAAAACAAAAAGCAAATATGGGGATGAGATAGGTAGTAGGTTGGATGGGCTATTTACAGATGGGCTGTGTACAGCTGCAGCGATCGGTAAGCTGCTCTGACAGCCGATGTTTGAAGTTAGTGAGGGAGTCTCCAACTTCAGTGATTTTTGCAATTCGTTCCAGTCATTGACAGCAGAGAACTGGAAGGAAAGGCGGCCAAAGGAGGTGTTGGCTTTGGGGATGACCAGGGAAATATACCTGCTGGAGCGCATGCTATGGGTGGATGTTGCTATGGTGACCAGTGAGCTGAGATAAGGTGGAGCTTTGCCTAGCACTGACCTGCAGCCAGTGAGTTTGGCGGCGAATATGTAGCGAGGACCAGCCAACGAGAGCATACAGGTCTCAATGGTGGGTAGTATATGGGGCTTTGGTGACAAAACGGATGGCACTGTGATAAACTGCATCCAAAATGCTGAGTAGAGTGTTGGAGGATATTTTATAAATGACATCGCCGAAGTCAAGGATTGGCAGGATAGTCAGTTTTACGAGGGTATGTTTAGCAGCATGAGTGAAGTAGGCTTTGTTGCGAAATAGGAAGCCGATTCTAGATTTAATTTTGGATTGGAGATGCTTAATATGAGTCTGGAAGGAGAGTTTACAGTCTAGCCAGACACCTAGGTATTTATAGTTGTCCATATATTCTAAGTCAGAACCGTCCAGAGTAGTGATGCTAGGCGGGTCGGCGGGCATGGACAGCGATCGGTTGAAGAGCATGTATTTAGTTTTACTAGCGTTTAAGAGCAGTTGGAGGCCACGGAAGGAGTGTTGTATGGCATCAAAGCTTGTTTGGAGGTTTGTTAACACAGTGTCTGAAGAAGGGCCAGATGTATACAGTATGGTGTCGTCTGCGAAGAGGTGGATCAAGGAATCAACCGCAGCAATAGCAACATCTTGATATATACAGAGAAAAGAGTCGGCCAGAGAATTGAACCCTGTGGTACCCCCATAGAGACTGCCAGGGGTCCGGACAACAGGCCCTCCGATTTGACACACTGAACTCTGTCTGAGAAGTAGTTAGTGAACCAGGCGAGGCAGTCATTAGAGACACCAAGGCTGTTGAGTCTGCCGATAAGAATACGGTGATTGACAGAGTCGAAAGCCTTGGCCAGGTCGATGAAGACGGCTGCACAGTACTGTTTTTTTTATCGATGGTGTTTATGATATCGTTTAGTACCTTGAGCATGGCTGAGGTACCATCATGACCAGCTCGGAAACCGGATTGCATAGCGGAGAAGGTACGGTAGGATTTCAGATGGTCGGTGATCTGTTTGTTCACTTGGCTTTCGAAGACTTTAGAAAGGCAGGGCAGGATGGATATAGGTCTGTAACAGTTTGGGTCTAGAGCGTCTCCCCCTTTGAAGAGGGCGGATGACCGAAGTCGCTTTCCAATCTTTAGGTGCTGCTGTGTTAAACTTTGACCCTCAGTTAACATATACTGTTGCAGTACAAGTCTCTTTCTTTTCTCTCTCAATCTCTCCCCCCTAAATGTTTGTAGGCCTATATAGTTAGATAGTTCATGATTCTAAAGGTGAAGTGCAGTAAAACATGTTTTATATAACAAACTATCACTATAGATACTGTCTCCACTGTGTGAGTGGCACATCACTAACGGCTCAGAACCATAAAGTATCCTCGGCAGACTGACGTCCATACTCTGTCACCAGCCAGATGGCCTTCCCCTCACCTTCTCTGGTGTACTGGTGATGAGTGTTCTAAGGTTCAGGTGAGGGACATCTCCATTAAATGTAAAAGACTGCAGTTTCCAACAGCTCTACATTGGAAAGACATTCTGAAAATAGTCAGTCCATTACTGATGGTCAATGAAAGAGATATGTGCTGAATGGTCTGGTCCATTACTGGTCGTTAAGTCCCACCTATTATCAATATGATAGATTATTAAAGAGCACCAGCTAACATTTTCCTGGATTACTGTATATCAGAATATCACCGCTTTTTCCCTCTTCTTTTGTTATTTTCTTGAAGTGCATTCCCTTTGGGCTTTACATGGGAAATACTGTTTTTAGCAGTGTGGTGGTTAATAACGTCTGGGTTGGAGGTAGAAGCAGAGGGTGGGAAGTCCCCTGATGACTTCATTCCTGCTGCAGGCAGCTCACGGCTCTTAAATTCAGTCTCTGGGGTGAAACGCATAATGGCCAATAAGCAAAGGTTGAGGAGATCACCTCTATTTATCAGGATGCTCCGTAGGGATGTCCATGTGGAGACTTGGGCGCTCAGTGCCTGCACTGGATTATTCTACATTATTCTACAACATTATCCTGTGTCAAAGTCAGCATTACCAGCCAAGTCAATATGGATCTAAATCAGGCCATTTCAGGCTCAGCAGTGCAGAGTGGGGGAGGAGAGGCAGGCATAATCTAATAGAGCAGCGTGAATGGATTTAGATTGTTATCGCTGAGCTTGGCTTCGATGGGGGACTCTGTGTGAGGTGCTGTGTTATTGAGCTCTCTCCTCAATGCTGGTTTTCTCTTAACTAATGCGACCCCGCTGTTCGTCTATGTGATTACGCTCAGGTGTGCGCGTGTGTGTGTGTATGGCATTGTGAGTCTGAATCTGTCTCTGCACACACAGAGACACACACTTAACCTGATGTTTTGACAGGCAGTGTATTCACAGGCTGAATGAATCTGCTGTGACCTGTGACATTTGTCAGTGCTGCGGTGGATTGACATCATCTCTGTGTAATCCTCTAGGCAGACTTCAGGTATGGCTCCCCCACATACCATATTTAGATAGACACACCCTGAGACAAGCCACAAACCCAGGGATTTGGGAAGACAACACTAAGTCACTCATTGCCACGGCATTCATGGAAGGTGCCATTGACATCTGCTTTCAGCAGAGTTACTGAGACATTTCCTAGAGAAGTTTCGACTCATTTCTGAGTGAAGCTCCAGTAGTCAAATGTTTAATGTTATGTGGAGTATGGCTTCTGGAGGGCAGCTAGCAACACGCTGCTCTGCTCTCTGTCAGATAATGGTGGTAATTCTGTCATTAGACTGACTCATCACAGACTGCTGATGAAGAGAGATGGATCTCTTGGAGAAGAGATTAGGAAAAGTTTGGTTCATATTTCCAGACATAGATCCCAAACTTTATCGCTTTGTGTGTTTGTACATCAATTAAATGAATCAGGGATGTGTAAGTGCAGTGCATGGATTTATGTAGCTGAGTGGTAGCCTTTGATGAACAGGTAGGCTATGAAAATGAACTAGTCCATGTCAGCACCTCTCAGTACTTCTCTTCATTATCATGGTTCACCACTGCTCCTCTCTGGTGCCTTGTTGTTGCTATCTATCCAATAGCCTCTGACCCTCCAATGACATGAGCTATTAGCCACTCCCGTCCATTCTACAGAATAACAGGCAGGTCTGCGATGTCACAGCCTCCCCGCCCACTCTGTAGAACCTGAGGTGAAGAACTCCAACTGTAATGGCTCTTCTCCAGGCCATACTCATTAACTCTAAATAACATGGTGGTAGCGTAAAGCACCACGGCAGACACCATAATGGAAACATTAACGACCATTACACAGTCATTGGTTTTTAGAACTACTTACTGTCACGGAGCTCATGCATCATAACAGCATGTTCTCTGGAGTGCTCTGCCAGGCTTAGCGTCATTTATTGAGGGGAGTCTTTGTCTTCTTGAATGGTTTCTTCCTTTCTCTCCCTCGTTTACGCTCTCTCTCTCTCTCTCTGTTTCTCTTTCTTCTCCTCTGTGTCTATCTCTTCCTCAATTTCACCCTCAATTTCACAATTTCAATATTTCTCTCTCTCTCTCTCGCTCCCTCTCTCTCTTCCCCTCTCTCTCTCTTTGGTAAGACACAGTCTTGGTGAACTCTTCCCGTCATCTCTCTCTCTCTCTCTCTCAGTCGGGGGTTCTTACATGACGCTTGAGAGGATTTGCTCGTGTTTTTTTGCATAATTCCATTTAAAGCCCATTTTGCTGCAGATTTCACCCCCTCCTCCCTTTGTGAGGAACAATAGGCCTTATAACAGGACTCTATGGCAGACTCCCTCTAAACAACTATCATTTGCCTCTTTTAATTGATTGGTTTATCAAAGTTGGATACATGCTGGAGAGTTCACACCATGACTCTCCAATCCTCCCATACCAGTATAAAAGGAAGAATAGATGGATGGATGGAGACAGATCCTTCTGCCTGGTTTTGGCCATCTCACCGTCTAGACAGGTCAGATTGGATGGATCACTGACTAGCCTCCACTGAAAGTAGATAATCAGAGTGAGAGGAAACTCTGCACCGAAGTAAATATCTGTGTCAGTGCATAGTGGGGGTGATATTGATAGGTTAACATCAAATACATCATACACATACTCTTTTTGCTGTAAAGACAAATCTGTTTGTCTATTTGCTGTGTGTGTGTGTGTGTGTGTGTGTGTGTGTGTGTGTGTGTGTGTGTGTGTGTGTGTGTGTGTGTGTGTGTGTGTGTGTGTGTGTGTGTGGGTGGGTGGGTGGGTGGGTGGGTGGGTGCGCGTGCGTGCGTGCGTGCGTGTGTGTGCGTGTTTGATTCATTTTATTTGAGAAAAGCGGTTGAATGTGCTGTCCAGTCATATTACTTTTGTCTGATCTGACATCATACCAATCAAAGAGATCATGTTTATAAAGTTGAGAGTCTTGAACGGACACCTTTCATGTTAGATTGAAATATTTCAAGGTTGTTATTGGCACACACAACTTCCCATTGTCTGGCAGCCAGTATTGTGAAAGTGCTTCTGGCTTTTTAACAGCTCTTCAGCACCAGGTGATATTGATTATGTGACATGCAAAAGCCTTGAGGGAAAATAATACCTTTTAATCCTGATTCAAAACCAGCTTTTATGCGTAGATTCTTGCCAAACACAGAGGGCAAAAAGGTTTGACTTTGAAATGTTTTCATTTCACAATGTTCACTTAATAGGCTTTTTGGATAGAATGCTGGCAAAAGCTTTTGTGGTTTTAACAGGTGGTTGTCTGCTTTTGTGCCATATCAATGTATAAAAACATACTGACTGTGGCTGAGCCAATCTACTCCTACTTCCAGGTTACTCTCCTCTCTATTGAATCTATTCTCTCCTGCACACTGCTCTGCCCTGTACTTTCCATCCTCTCAGTATCAGGTCTCTCAGTGCTCTCTCTCTCTCCTGTCCCCTCCTCCAGCCTCCATCGTGATTCAGAAGTGGTGGTGTCAGATGAACCCCTGCATGGAGGGAGAGGAGTGTAAGGTGCTCCCTGACCTTACCGGCTGGTCCTGCAGTACTGGGAACAAAGTCAAAACCACCAAAGTGAGAAGACTGGGTCCTTTTCCACTGTGTGTGTGTGTGTGTGTGTGTGTGTGTGTGTGTGTGTGTGTGTGTGTGTGTGTGTGTGTGTGTGTGTGTGTGTGTGTGTGTGTGTGTGTGTGTGTGTGTGTGTGTGTGTGTGTGTGTGTGTGGGTGGATGACGGGGCGAAAAGAGACCTTGTCGGTCATTACTGAAGGTGTAACTGAAGAATACTTGAGCTTCAGTTTCTACTGTATGATTATTATTTAGCCACTAATTCATTTACAGTCTTTGATAATGACAAAATAACATTCCTTCATTATTCCTTCAGATTCTAAGCTGTGGGGGGAGTTCTACTAAGCTAACATATGGAATTGTTTTAAGATGGTAATACCAAGGATCATTTAGCTATTTAGGTCAGGAAACGATATATATATATATATTTTTACATGTATTTAACCCCGTATTATAGGCACTAAACTATCTCCATATATACTTCCATACATTTTTTTAACCGGTACCCAGCTACCTTCAGACTAGTCTTGTGAGGCTAGTGACCGTCCTAGAGCAAAATAACTTACATGTACGTGATCGTGAGAGACTCAACATTCCATGTTTCGGATGCTACAGACAAAAGGTGACAGATCGGCTGTACCAACTTCAGACGAGTCCCGTGACTCTTGTGGGGGAGAACTCCATGATGTTCGTGAGAGTCTTATCTTTCTAATAGGGGTTCTAATACTTTACAGGCCAAACCATTAGGATGCTGTGAGAAGACTGATTTTCGGATTGTCTCGTGGTCTGATAAACACTGCTTTAGCTCTACCACCTTTTACCGCAGAGGAAGGGTGACCGGTGGATATGATATATTGGGAAGCAGCCCATGCTAAAAACAGATATCTCTAGCTTAAACTGACGGATTATGAAGGGGATGCTGTTATTATGCTAATTAGATTTCCGCGGGGGCGGTTCATCAATACGCAATCTGAAAACAACAACATAAGAAAACATCCTATCGGTATCTACAGCAGAAAGTGTCCCTTGAGGAACCCATGAAGTCCACAAAGTACTTAGGAAATGTCTGACAGTTCTATCACATTCTCCAGCTTGGGTAAAGTTTGATGTCTATTCAATTGACACCCTTTTTTCCCATACAGCATTTTGTCTCAATGAATGTTTCGTAAAGGAACTATCAAGATGAGGAAGCTTACACTGCTATTCAGTTTTTTTAAAGATGGCATAGTTGGGGCAGAGGTGTAGGTACGGTAGTGTATTAGGCTAATCCTCTAAACACCGAATGCTTTGATCAGAAATAACCACAAAAAGACCCACTTTATGTTTCATAAACAGAAAGTCTATGGAAGAAATGAACCAATCGTCTGTGGAGCACCAAGTGAGCATTGTTTGTTAATTGTCTGTAAAGATGTGACAAGAGGGATGGAAAATGAATGGCAGAGAGAAAACCAAGCTGCGCATACTGTATGTACACACTGCAACGCTAAACCTGACAAGCAGTATGGTAATCACTGCTGTTCATATGAGATAAACTGATTTTAATGAAGATCCTTCACAGCCTTTCTAATCTGTTGATGTGTTAAAGTTCATTTGCGGGACTGACTGACGGACGGGTGTGGGTGTGTGTGTTGTGGGATGGAGCAGGTGTGGTTTACTCACAGGTGAAACATAAAAAGAAAAACAGTTGTGGGGAGCACACAGGCACCATAAGAGTAATTGCTCAGAGAGACGGAATAACAGCAGAACATCTGTCGCATTCATTAGAATGCATTATGGCTAGGGGTTCCATGGAGGCTTTCAATTTAAGAGTCCTAATTATATTGGTGAGGGGAAAGACGGAGGGATGAATGGCCGCTAAGAGACTACCGTTAGAATTAATGACCCTGGGCCTTTGAACCACTGAAAAACTGATAGGTGAAGTCATCACCATCCTCTATCGCTTTCTCTCTCTCTCTCTCTCTGACTGTCTAACCAATCAGCTATTAAGAATTGGGGAGGGAGGGCGAGGAAGAACCGTGCTGCATCAGTGGAAATTCATTCTGCATTTGCTCAATGTGGAATAGGAGCACAGTTACTAAGAGACTTGGTGGCAGATGTCACAGGAGATTTCTGCAACGAAGCCGATGCTACGGCAACAGCTCTTCCTTCCAGCGACTGTCTCCCTCTTTCTCTCCCTCCGTCTATCTGTGACCTTCTTCTGCGTTCCTCTGTGTGATGCAGACTCTCTTTCTTTTCTTTCTTTCTGTCTCTCTCACTCCCACGTTGCAGGGGTGTAGATGCCTGAGGGCGTCTAGCTCTGATGGTCCTGTAGAATGAAGGATATCACTAACAGTGGAAATACACTGGTTCATAAACGTCAGTTCCCTCTAACATCATGTGAGCGGTGGGAGGGGCTGTCAGAGGTTTTATATTGTAGAGGTGCATGCTCTGTCACTCAAAGATAATTGTTTCTGTGTCATTGGTTCAAGTCTCTTATCTACTGTGCTTTGCTTTCTATTTTCTAGGTCACACGATAGCAAGAGAATCGCTGAGCAGTGACATCACCAAGTCTCTCAACTGTTAACTCCATATGTAAAGAAAGGATGGCAATCATAACTGAGACACTTAGACTGACGATGAAGGGAAGACTGTTAGTCATCCCCTCATACCAAGCTGTGACAAAAACTACAGAACCATTAAGAACAAACTCTGATTGACAGAGACACTGAGGTAAAGTGTCACACGTACAGCCCAAAACAACTATGGACTACCGACTTTATGGATACCCAGGGGGCATACTTTATGGATACCAAGGGGGCATACTTTATGGATACCCAGGGGCATACTTTATGGATACCAAGGGGGCATACTTTATGGATACCCAGGGGGCATACTTTATGGATACCAAGGGGGCATACTTTATGGATACCCAGGGGCATACTTTATGGATACCAAGGGGGCATACTTTATAGATACCCAGGGGCATACTTTATGGATACCCAGGGGCATACTTTATGGATACCCAGGGGGCATACTTTATGGATACCCAGGGGGCATACTTTATGGATACCCAGGGGGCATACTTTATAGATACCCAGGGGGCATACTTTATGGTCAATAAAGACTACGTCTGAAGACTTTCAAGAAGACCATGTCGGAAGACTTTTGCCTGTTAATAGAGATGGGGAGATCCAAAGAGAGGTCGTTTTGACCAGTGTCTGAGGAGTTGTAATGGATGGCTGTTTTGACTAAGCATTTGTGGACATGTGTTGTCTGCAGAAAGACTGTGTTAGAGTGTGATTCTAGGGTTGTTGGACTGGATCCTGAGTCTTGCTGCTCTATCAGGATTACTTTCTATTCATGAGCTGGGAGGGGGTGGAGCTCATCACTTGTGAATTGCACATTATTGTCAAATTACTCTTGTGGGTCAAGTCACTACCATGGAGATGTTTTCTGAGAGTAATTTTGCAGTTCTAATTAGGGTTGCTAAGTAGGATCATAACATATAAAAAATTCATGTAAGATATTTGCACTAGTTGAAAACCGTTTTCGGAATGTTTTGTTTTTCTAGTTTTCTCGTCTTTTGCTGTAGATGTCACATGAAATTAAAGAGAGGAAGATATTTTGTAAGAGTTCTGCCTCTGATGTTGAAGTAGAAATGCCACTGCCCTTCTCCCTGGTAGATTTGCTTATTATAATACAAGTTGGCTCAGATTGAAGGGATCGTTAACTTTCAACATATTTAACTCTATAGGTCGTTATCAATAAAACGTCACAATACAGTGTAGAGCGTTCGATTTGGCTATGTGCTGTTTTCAAGGGATTGTTAAATAAATGTTATAACTATTTGGTTTAAATATCATCACCTCCTGAAGAGCATAGTCAGAACTACATATTTCCAATGATTCCACATTTAGATCTAACATCAGAGTAGCCTATCCATTTGGAACATATCTAGCTAGCTAAGCAAACAACATGTCATTTTAGCTTGCTTCATCAGAGATTAGGCTTTTGGAAAGAGCTTGACATCGTCCTGGTAAAATTGTCGGTCGGACTTACGTTACTGCCATCACCACTATAGATGGCAAGCAAATCAAACAATATTTAGATATAGCTAGCCATCTAGTTTATCCTCTGAAAGTTAGCTTGTTAAACAGCCATATTGACATGATCTGTTATTGGCTAGCTAGTCAATTTGATGTGGTTCATCAATCAATGTACCCTATCATGTCTGTCAGCAGCAATTGTGATAAAAACAATGTTGAAGAGGGGATAATGTTAGCTAACTTTGCTAGGTATGCCTACGTTGGTTGGAAGAAAAGGTACATTAGGTGTACTTAATATTATGTTTAACAAACTGCACAAAGTTTCTACCGGTAGCTTGCAAAGTTAACATTATCAGCTAACAGTACATCGGCAAATGTGGAACACACAAAGGATGGGAAATTAACCTAAACCACTCAGACTTGTCAGGTATAGTTCACTTTTATATCACGCAAATATCCAATTAATGTTGGCCAATATTGGGAGACATCGTAAGGCTACCTTCACGTTGGCTATCTGAAAGGACATGATCAATGAAAAGCATGCAGTTATTGCTGTATAACTTTGTCGATCGAGAGCTAAATGTGCGCAATTGTTTTGCATGGAATAATCAGACATTTGTAGTTCTGACTATGTTCTTCAAGAGGTGATGATAGTACAACCAAATAGTTAACATTTATTTAACAATCCCTTGAAAACGGCATGTGGTTCTCAATGGTTTTAGCGGAGCTGGGGTCTCCTTGCCCCCCCAGCAGTCCAAATCGAACATTCTGCTCCCTTTATTGTGACCTATTATTGATAGCAACCTACACTTTAATTCATTGAGAAGAAGCTAGTAATCTAGACATCAATTGGTCACCGACTCTTTAGATCAGAATGTTACTTTCTAGTTATCCATAAAATAAATGAAATGTGTCATTTGATTTAACTAACCCTAAAGAGCCTTTTATAGTGCTTGTCACTAACTGTGGACTAGCAACATGTGCTTCCCATGTCTCTAGTTCTGTCCAGAAACATTTGAAAACTGAAAGTCAATGATACCCTTGACATCTCTTATGTAAACTGTAAAATAGAGCACCCATAAACCATTAAAACATGCTTCTGCTTGTGTCGTGTTTCAGTTTGACAAGGAAACAACATATTTTTAATAACTAACCCTTCTCCCCATCCACATTTTGAACAATATCTATGGTAATGCTTTATTTTACAGCCCGCTGTTTGCTTGCATTTTCATCCAACATCTTTCCCCCCACAGGCCTCTATCAGTACTGTGTGTTTAGCATAATGGTGCATAAACAACCCTCTCAACCTTTGGTGCCCTGTACATATCTCTCTCTCTCTCTCTCTCTCTCTCTCCTCTCATGTGGAGGGTTAATGCAATATTTGTTTTAGCGGTATCCACAGTTCTTTCAAAGTTAGGGTGGAAGAGGACAGAGTACGTTTCCTGGGGGTTTGGAAGGTGTGGTGTGCGCGATGGCTTCTCAGCCTAGCGCGGAGGCATGGATTCAGGTGTGTTCCTGAGAATGGAGTTAAGGTGGAGGAGGTTCTGTTCGCAGTCGGTGAACAGGTAGGAGCTGAATTTATACATTCTGCTTCTAGAATGAACAAAGCTGTGGTTGTGTTCATGAAAAGAGCAAATTTGGTTGGTAGGCTAATTGCTAGTGGAATATTTGTAAGGGATGTGTTGGTGACAGTTTCACCTCTCTCTACCCCTTCGACAACAGTGGTAGTTGCAAATTTACCTCTGTTTATTACGGATGATCAAATCAGGAAAGAGCTGAGTCGTTTTGGTAAGTTTGCTAGAGGTTTTTGTGTACTGTCGGCAGGTTTTCAGGCAGATGCCGTTAAGCACGTTGTTTCGTTCTGGAGGCAAGTGTTTATGTTTCTGAATAACAATGAACAACAGCTAAATGTGCATTTTAAAGTGAGGCATTGGGAGGGATTTGGGGCATAAGAGCTTTGCGTTCCCACATAAAGGCCGTAGACAAGGTGAGGGTACAAGCGCCAGTGGGGGAAATCGAGGTCAACGTGCAGGGGGTAATGAGATGCAGACAGCAGAGGCTGGGCCTAGTCATGCCAGGGATGGTGGTGTAGTTGACGGCTGGGGCTAGGCATGCAAGAGATGGTGGTGTAGATGAGGCTGGGCCTAGTCAGGCTAAAGATGGTGGGGTAGCTGAGACTGGGTCTAGTCAGGCTATGGATGATGGTGTAGCGGAGGCCTAGGTCTAGTCAGGGTAGAGATGGTGGGGTAGCGGAGGCTGGGTCTAGTCAGGCTAGAGATGGTGGGGTAGCGGAGGCTGGGCCTAGTTATGCTATGGAGGGTGGTGTAGATGATGCTGGGCCTAGTCATGCTATGGAGGGTGGTGTAGATGAGCCTGGGTCTAGTCAGGTTATGCTAGTGGATGAGGAGAGTACAGTGGGGAAGTGTAAGAGACTAGGGGGGAGGAGGAGGGTGTCAAGCGGAAAAGGAAAAAGGGTGTGGTTAAAGGCACCATGTAAACTGTGCCTGTTGCTGTGGGGGATGCTCTGACCAGAGAGGAAGGGCAGGTGGTCAGGGTGGGAGATAGAGATGAGGAGGAAAGTGAGTCTGAGGAAGAGGATGAGGAGTTATTTTTTTCAGACTCCTCTTCAATGGGCCCGGAGCTGACAGCCAGTCAAGCAGAGGGGTCTAAGTACACGTTGAGAGAACTGACAAGGTTCCTGAATGAGACCAAGGGGGGAAAAAGTTCATCTGGAGGCTTTTTTTTTCTGATCTGAGAAAGCTATGAAAAATGAGGGGCATGGTGTCCTATCACCCAGGAAACGGTTTAGGTTGAGGAAGTGGGTCACAACAGTGCGTAAAGGTTTACCTTCAGACACTGTATATTTTCTTTCTGACACTAGGGCTTTTTGAGCTTTGCTATTGATCTATTTCCTTGCTGGCTTTTCTCCCACTTCTTATGGAGACTCTTTGGGTAGGCTCGCTCAATATAAATGGCGCCAGAGATGCGGGAAAGAGGAGTGTGTTGGGTGAATATGTAAACCCAAAAACATTACAGGTGTTGTTTCTGCAGGAGACACATAGTGTTGTTTTGAATGAAGTCGATTGGGGGCTCTGGTGGAAAGGGGCAAGTGTGTTGAGCCATGGGACAAATCTTAGTACAGGAGTGGCAGTCCTTTTTGCACCGGGTCTGTCTGTAAAAATGTGCTCCTCAAAGGAGTTGTGTAGGGGTAGGCTGCTTGTTGTTGAAGCAGAAATTAACAGCATGGGTTTTGTCTTTATAAATGTGTTTGCGCCTAACACAGGGAGAGAAAGAGGGGTTCTATTTGGGAGTCTTAGACAGGAACTCTCACAGGTAGTGCCTGAGGAGACGCTGGTGGTCAGAGGGGACTGGAACTGTACAATGGATTTTTTCAAAAGACAGAAATGGGGAAGAGCCTCATTCAGTGTCAGTGGGAGTGTTAAGGGACATCATTAATCAGTTCGACCTAGTGGATGTTTGGAGAACTAAACATCCCAACACAAGACAGAATACATGGGTGAAGGTGTTTGGGGCTAGGGTGAGTGCAGCCCGACTTGATCGGTTTTACATGTCTAGGAATCAGAGCAATAGGCTGTTGGGCGCTAAAATTCTCCCGGTGGGGTTTTTGGATCACCACATAACCATGGCTCGGCTATCTATTTCACCAGGGCCCTGGCAGGCATCCTATTGGAAGTTCAATGTAAAGCTCTTACAAGATGTCACTTTTTGCTCAGGTTTCCAGACATTTTGGGAAAGGTGGGGCAGCGAAGAGAGGAGTATGAGTCTCTGAGTCAATGGTGGGATGTGGGGAAAGTCCAAATTCGGCTTTTCTGTCAACAGTACACAGCTCTCTCATCCTCAGAGGCTAGGAGAGTATTGGGAGAACTAGAGCGGTGTATTAGCGAGATGGAGGTAGAGATGGTGGGGCAAGGCAATGTAGGCCTTCAGGCTAATTTAGCTGAATTACATAGGGACCTGGGTAGTTTTTTCCAGGTTAAAGCAAAGGGAGCACTTGTAAGAGCTAGGTTCTCCATGCTCAAGGAGATGGATGCTCCCAGCTCCTTCTTCTTTGGTTTGGAAAGACAGAGCAGTGAAGCCAAGGGTATGCATTGTCTACGGCTGTCTGATGGGCGGGTGACCTCTGGGGTGGGTGAGATGCGGGAGCAGACAGTAGAGTTTTATACTGAGTTGGATAGGGCAGAAGTGTGTGATCCTATGTGTGCTCAGGTCTTGTTCGCAGGACTCCCTAAGCTCTCTCTGGCACAGAGGGATGAAATGGACATTCCTCTGTTGTCCCATGAACTGGCAGAGGCCGTAACCCAGATGTCCCCCGGTCGTGCACCGGGGGTCGATGGACTCCCAGTGGAGTTTTATAAAAAATTCTGGGGAATAATTGGACACGACTTCTTTTGCGTGTTGCATGAATGCATCGGGGTAGGAGAGTTGCCGATGAGCTGCCGTCGGGCGGCTCTGACTCTCCTGCCCAAAAAAGGGGACTTGTGTGAACTTAAGAACAGGAAGCCTGTGGCATTACTCTGTGCGGACTACAAGATATTTGCCAAGGTCCTCTCTAACAGACTGAAGTCCTATTTGGAGTCGATAGTACATAAGGACCAAACATATTGTGTACCGGGACGCTCAATCACGGACAACTTGTTCTTAATCAGGGACATGTTGGACTTGTCAAGAGGTTCTAATGTGAACTTTGGACTGGTCTCTTTAGATCAAGAGAAGGCTTTTGATAGAGTGGACCATGAGTATCTATTTAATGTGATGTCTGTGTTTGGGTTTGGGAAGAGTTTTTTTTTACCTGTGTGAAGCTGTTGTATGCTGGGGCGTCATGTATGGTCAAGGTGGGAGGGGGGCTCAGTAGGCCAGTCTGGGTGAGACGGGGCATTAGACAAGGATGCCCTCTATCTGGGCATTTGTACACATTAGCCATTGAACCTTTTTTGGGGCTGCTACGCAGGAGACTGCAGGGAGTGTGCTGGACAGGCATGGATGTAGTGACAGGCATAGCAGTGTCAGCATATGCAGATGACGTTTCTGTGATGGTCAGGGATGGTCAGGATATGCAGGCACTAGAGACTAGTCTGAAGGTGTACGAGGGAGCTTCTTCAGCTAAGGTGAACTGGGGCAAGAGCAAAGCTCTGTTATGTGGGGCATGGGGGGATAGGGCCCCTCCTCTGCTTCCAGGGGGTTTGCAGTGGGGTTGTGAAGGGCTTAAAGTGTTGGGGGTGTACCTGGGCTCGGAGAAGTGGGTCAGGAAGAACTGGGAGGGGCTGTCACAGGCAGTGGTATCAAGACTGGCCAAGTGGAGGTGTCTCCTGTCCCAAGTGTCATATAGAGGGAGGGTGCTGATAATCAACAACCTGGTGGCATCTTCCCTGTGGCATAAACTGGCTGTCCTCAACCCTCGCAGACCTGCAACGCAAGCTGGTGGACTTTTTCTGGTCGGGCCATCACTGGCTGAGTGCGGCAGTGTTGTACATGACCGTCCACGAAGGAGGACAGGGCCTGGTGGAACTGGAGAGCAGGATGGCTGCTTTCTGGCTTAAGGCGGTGCAGAGACTGCTGTACCATACTGATGTTAGCTGGAGGGAACCAGCATGCTCGCTGCTGAGGAGAGCTGGCGGATTAGGGTTGGACCGGCAGCTGTTCCTCATGAAGCTGGAGAGGCTGAGTACAGCAGGTCTCTCAGATTTTTACTCTGCAGTGCTGAGGGCCTGGCAGCTGCTAAGGCCCGCACGAGAAGGGGGTGTGGAGCCTGGGCTGTGGGTGTGGGAGGAGCCTATCTTCAACAACTCAGCCATCCCTTTGAGATCGGTTCAGTCGGCCACCCTGCAGAGGCAACTGATGGCAGCGGGTTTACAAAGGCTGGGTGACCTGCGACTGCTGGGAGAGGAGGGGTTGAAAACCCCAGAAGTCTTGGCACAACAAACAGGAATAATGTCTCTTAGGCTGCTGGAGAAATTCCTGGAGGAGGTCCAGGAGGCACTGTCTGAGCCGGTAAGGGGGGTGTTTGAGCGGCCAAAGGGGGAGGGGCCACCAATGTTTCCACCACTGCAGGTGACGGCAGAGACTGGAGACTGGCAAGGGGGTCTGGAGGACTTGTTAGATTTTAACACTCCGAGCCTGGGGGAGTTTGAAGGGGTGGGAGGTAAAGCCATCTACAACCTCTGCGTTAAGGTGAGGAACATTAGGAGCCTACCAGGAGTGAAGGCACATCAGTGTCAGGGGGTATGTGGGGCGGAGCGTATGGTGGGTTTTAGATGGAGGGGGCTTTACAAACCCCCAGTACCAAAGAGGCCAGGGGACCTCCAGTGGAGGGATCTTCATGGAGCCCTGGCCACTAACAGCTGGCTGGCACAGGTTGAACCGGGAGTCAGACAGGGGTGTACTTTCTGTGTAATGAAAGAAACTGTGATTCATGTGTTTTCTGTGTGCACCAGGTTAATGTCATTACTGTCTCTGTTGGAATGTCTGTGTGAGAGTTTGGGGGTGGTTTTTACTGTTGGGGTGTTTATAATGGGATACAGGTATTCGATTAAGGAGAAGGCCAAATGTGTTTTGTTGAATTTTCTGTTTGCTCAGGCGAAGTTAGCTATTTGGCTAACAAGGACGAACAGGGTCAAAGGTGGGGGGATAACAGACCCTTTATTATTGTTTAATTGGATAGTCTCTGCGCGCCTTAGGGTTGAGTTTGAGTTCTATAGAATGATAAAAAAGTGTGGAGATGTTTCAGGAGATATGGTGTGTTGGGGGGGCTGTCTGTATAGCTGGGGAAGATGTGTTGGATATACGGTTGTAGAAGTGGGTATTGTTTTGGGTATTGTGATGTTGGTTTGTATCATGTGGTAGATGGAAAGGTGAGTATGGTACATGTATGCAGTACATATATTTTGGTGTTTTATTTTTAAGGGGGGGAGGGTGAGTTTTTTTTAAATGAAATGAGAAGGTTTCAGTAAAGAAAGACAAAAAGTCAAAAAGTCTCTCTCTCTGTGTCTCTCTCTCTGTCTCTCTACCTGTGATGGCTGCTCTTCTCAGGGTGAGAAGAGAGGGCCTTCAGACTGGCTGCTTTGAGAGATATGATAAATCTATCTGAGATGGTGCATTTCCAATGCTAAGCCCTAGGCCAAAGGGAGCTGGGGACAGCATGGCTAGTGGCAGCTCCACTCTCTCATTACCCAGGCCTGGATAGCACTAGCCCTCTCTCAGGACCACTGACATGTATTTTTAGGCTCTAATGTGTAAGGGCCCTTATTGTCGCAATGCCACACTCTGCCCTCTCTCTCAACTCCAATGGTCCATTTAAAGTCAACACACACACACACACACACACACACACACACACACACACACACACACACACACACCACACACACACACACACACACACACACACACACACACACACACACACACACACACACACACACACACAAAATGTCTACTGTGCAGAAGTAAGCCAGACGATGGCTCGCTTTCCCGCCTCTCTCCCCCCTCATTCTCTCTCTCTGACTCTCCTCCTCTCCCCTGTTCTCTGGAGGGAGGTTTAGTGGGCTATGGGCTGTAGACGAGCCATACACCTGAATCCGTCCTGCACGGCTCTGCAACAGAATCAATATTTGAGGACAATTTGCGCGGCGCTGCTCCCTGGTGGCCAGAGCCTGACACTGCAGCTCCAGTCAGGCTTTGGAAAGGAAGAGATGAGACAGCCCATCTCAGGTCACCATTATTTCACTGAGAAACTGCACAGCACACCATGTATACAATTACCACTGCTGTGGAGAAGAGACAACCCTGCAGGAAATAGAGGAACTCTGCCCTCCTTTAAGCCAACAGCCATCACCTGAACACAAGCCTGTGCAGGATGAGAGGGGAACGGCAGCAGCATTCAATAACCTTTATACATCCAGGTGGGTTATTGAGAGACACCTCTCTTTTACTGAAGGATGTACACTGGGACTACATGATAAGACATTTAATAGTAAAAAAAAATGCCTTGTCATACTATAGAAGAAAGGGTTTTTGTTTTTGTCATATTCCATATGTAATATTCTGTTATACAGGTACTAATAAGGTGTCCCTGGGATGGGGTGTGTCTCTCTGTCTGCAGGTATCTGACCTGAATGTTTGATTGGTGGATAAATGGCCCATGGCGATTGGTCCCTTTCATCTCTGGGTAGCTTATGAGGTTGGTGGCCCTGAGGACAGGACTAACTACAGATTAACATGCTAATGAGAAAAGAAGTGATAGAGATAGAAAGCAGGAGGGAGAGAGAGAGATTGATACTAAAATGAGGACAGACAGAATGGAGGGAGTGTGAAAGAGTCAGAGATATGGGTGACATTGAGGGGGCGAGAAATTGGAGTTAGTGAGAGGGACCATTGGAGAATGATAAAGTGGGTGAAAGAGCGAGAGAGAGAGAGAGAGGTGAGGTGTATTTTAAGTATCCTATTGTTTATTTTCTAAGCTCAGTGGATCCCGAGAGTCCACTTGCATTGGCAAACTGTGCGGCTCCTCCGGTCCATCATCACACTCCCCGGCAGTTTACACAATCACAACCTGAGGGGGAAAATCAACCCAGGAAACACAGCTACTTTGGCTTTTCACTCATCTATTGTCAAGTCCAATTTGTGTTACCCTCCAGCCAAATCCTGGAAATGGGGGGCGTATTCATGTTCAGTGAGATTGGTAATCTTCTGATGAACAACTGATTCTGTCATAGGCAGTGAAATGTACGTGACTATTCAGCTCTGCTCTCTGAAATGGGATTATCATGGATGGACAACAAACCTTTCTAGTATTTTACTTGGTATAATGTAGAGACCAGTATCACAAGGGACCAGTATCACATACTGTTTAACAGTGAGAATCGTGACATTCATTCAAACAGACTTTGCAGAGCAATGGCCATGCTATTTCCAACCCCATTCCCAATACATTATTCATCATATGTGTTTCTTTAAATGAGAGCGTGGTTCATTCATGTAATGTAACTACATTTCCCTGAGGGACATATTATGATAGTATGACATGATCTTATTGGCTAACCCACTCTGTTAGCCTTCAGTTGATGGCGTGATCATGAATTATATTAGTCACACTGTCTTAAACAGCAAATACAACAACACAGGACATTTGAATTCAATCAGACGTTCAATCAAACAATCAGGAGCTTTAATGATTAATTTGCAGGGCGGGTGTGGCCGGTGTGGGGCTGATATTGCATCATGGCGCCAGAGAAGATGGCTGATGTTTTACGTGCTCCTAACCAACTGTGTTTTGTTGTTTGTTTTTTTGCATTGTTTATAACTTATTTCTTAACTTATTCTGTACATAATGTTGCTGCTACCGTCTCTTATGACCGAAAATAACTTCTGTACATCAGAACTGTGATTACTCACCACGAACTGGCAGAAGATTTTGTTTCCTTTAACGAGTCCGGCGAGCCCGACGTGAAGGACATACTGCTTTCCCGGCAACAGGACCAAATCCCTGTCATTTGCGTGAAGAGAAGACGGAGAAAAAGAGGACGGAGGTCAGGCTGTCTTCTGAGAATAAACCCCCACTGCCTTCCATTCTACTAGCTAACATGCAATCATTGGAAAATAAAATCAACAACCTATGAGGAAGATTGAACTACCAACGGGACATTAAAAACTTTAATATCTTATGCTTCACGAAGTCATGGCTGAACGACGACATTATTAACATACAGCTGGCTGGTTATATGCTGTATCGGCAGAATAAAACAGTGGCGTCTGGTAAGACAAGGGGGGGGGGGGTTCTATGCATATTTGTAAACAACAGATGGTGCACGATATCTAAGGAAGTCTCGAGGTTTTGCACACCTGAGGTAGAGTATCTCATGAAAAGCTGTAGATCACACTATCTACCTAGAGAGTTTTCATCTGTATTTTTCGTATCTGTCTACATACCACCACAGATCGATGCTGCCACTAAGACCGCACTCAATGAGCTGTATTCCACCATAAGCAAACAGGAAAACGCTCATCCAGAGGAGGCGCTCCTAGTGGCCGGGGACTTTAATGCAGGGAAACTTAAATCCGTTTTACCAAATTTTTATCAGCATGTTAAATGTGCAACCAGAGGGAAAATAATTCTAAACCACCTTTACTCCACACACAGAGAAACATACGAAGCTCTCCCTCACCTTCCATTTGGAAAATCTGACCATAATTCTATCCTCCTTATTCCTGCTTTCAAGCAAAAACTAAACCAGGAAGCACCAGTGACTCGGCCAATAAAAAAGTGGTCAGATGAAGCAGATGCTAAGCTACAGGATTGTTTTGCTAACACTGACTGGAATATGCTCCGGGATTCTTCCGATGGCATTGAGGAGTACATCACATCAGTCATTGGCTTCATCAATAAGTGCATCGGTGACGTTGTCCCCAAGTTGACCATACGTACATACCCCAACCAGAAGCCATGGATTACAGGCAACATCCATACTGAGCTAAAGGCTAGATCTGCCGCTTTCAGGGAGCGGGACTCTAACCTGGAAACTTACAAGAAATCCCGATATGCCCTCCGACGAACCATCAAACAGGCAAAGCGTCAATACAGGACGAAGATCGAATTGTACTACACCGGCTCCGACACTCGTCGGATGTGGCAGGGCTTGCAATCCATAACAGACTACAAAGGGAAGCACAGCCGAGAGCTGCCCAGTGACACGAGCCTACCAGACAAGCTAAACTACTTCTATGCTCGCTTCGAGGAAAATAACACTAAAACATGCATGAGAGCACCAGCTGTTCCAGATGACTCTATGATCACGCTCTCTGCAGCCGATGTGAGTAAGACCTTTAAACAGGTCAACATTCACAAGGCCGCAGGGCCAGACGGATTACCAGGAAATGTACTGTGAGCATGCGCTGACCAACTGGCAAGTGTCTTCACTGACATTTTCAACCTCTCCCTGTCCAAGTCTGTAATACCAACATGTTTTAAGCAGACCACCATAGTCCCTGTGCCCAAGAACACTAAGGTAACCTGCCTAAATGACTACCAACCCGTAGCTCTCACATCTGTAGCCATGAAGTGCTTTGAAAGGCTGGTCCTGGCTCACATCAACTCCATTATCCCAGAAACCCTAGACCCACTCCAATTTGCATACCACCCTAACAGATCCACAGATGATGCAATCTCTATTGCACTTCACACTGTGACTAATACAATTTGATTTGATATTGTTGCTGAAATGACTGGGGATTCACTAAGTTCCTTTCCACTCTCTGTCTGCTCCCAGAGCTTCTAGCTGTTGCGTCTTCAAACTCTGTTATCTCTGCAAACAATTAGCGACTGGAGGCTCCATTGACCTGGGCCATTGTTGGATCAGCCTGCTACATTAGCATGGCCAGAGCCTGGGAGCAATGGCGCTGCCAGAGGAGGTGCCAATGTGACTAGCACCGATAAATCGGAACCCTGCAGCGGGCGTGTGTGGCGGATAAGTGGCAAAGGAGCTACATGAACATTAACTGGCCACTGCCAGCGTGTCCCACAGGATTTAAGCAGCCAGAGAGGCATTTGTTATTACAGTTATGTTTGTGTGTGCCAGGGAGGGATACAGAGAATAAAACTAAGCAGGTAATGTAAGTGATTTGTAATTCAGATGGAGTATAATAAGGGTGTGTGCGTGTGAGTTTTAATTTGCTATTTTCAGTTTTTTTATGCTGATCTTAACTTTTTTGTACACAATGTCTCTGCATCAGAACAGCAATCAGTAACCTCAATTTGGATGAAGATTTTTACTTCAACGAGATGGCAGCTCTAGACGTTCTGCTTACTCTGGACCAGGCCCTAATCCCGGGGACTTGAAAAGGAAGCGGCGGCGAAAAAGAGGCAGGTGAGGCGGCCTCATAATGAGATTACATCGGCGAACAAATAGACTGCAATTGGCGCATGTGCAGTCACTGGAAAATAAATTGTGTTTCTCTGACACTGTGGACCCACTCCAATTTGCATTCCACCCCAACAGATCCACATATGACGCAATCTATATTGCACTCCTCACTGCTCTCTCCCACCTGCACAAGAGGAACAACTAAAAAATAATGCTTTTCATTGACTACAGTGGGGCGTTCAACACCATAGTGTCCTCCGAGCTCATCACTAAGGTCAGGCCCCTGGGACTGAACAGCTCACTCTGCAACTGGGTCCTGAACTTCCTGACAGCCTGCGCCCAGGTGGTGAGGGTAGGCAACAACACATCTGCCATGCAGACCCTCAACACGGGTCCCCTTAGGGGTGGTTGCTTAATCCCCTCCTGTACTCCCTGTTCACCCACGACTGTGTACAATTCCAACACCATCATTAAGTTTGCTGATGACACAATGGTGGTAGGCCTGATCAACAACGACGATGAGACAACCTATAGAGAGGAGGTACCAGGACAACAACTTTTCCCTCAACTGTTCTCTCTGCTACTGCACGGCAAGCTGTACCGATGCAACAAGTCTGGAACCAACAGGACCCTGAACAGATTCTATCACCAAGCCTAAGTCTGCTAAATAGTTTACCATAAACATTGAACACAAAATTTAAACGCAACATGTAAAGTGTTGGTCCCATGTGTCATGAGCTGAAATAAAAGATCCCAGAAATGTTCCACATGCACAAAAAGCTTATTTCTCTAAAATGTTGTGCCCAAATTTGTTTACATCCCTGTTAGTGAGCATTTCTCCTTTGTCCAGATAATCCATTTACCTGACAGGTGTGGCATATCAAGAAGCTAAACAGCATCATGCACCTTGTGCTGGGGACAATAAAAGGCCACTCTAAAATGTGCAGTTTTGTCACACAACACAATGCCAAAGTTTTGAGGGAGCATGCAATTGGAATGCTGACTGCAGGAATGCCCACCAGAGCTGTTGCCAGAGAATTTAATGTTGATTTCTCTACCATAAGCCACCTCCAATGTCGTTTTAGAGAATTTGGCAGTCAGCCCAGGAACTTCACATCCGGCTTCTTCACTTTCGGGATATTCTGAGAACAGCCACCCGGACAGATGATAAAACTGTGGGTTTGCACAACATTTACATTTACGTCATTTAGCAGACGCTCTTATCCAGAGCGACTTACAGTAGTGAATGCATACATTTCAATTCATACATTTTTTTTCTCCGTACTGGCCCCCCGTGGCAATCAAACCCACAACCCTGGCGTTGCAAACACCATGCTCTACCAACTGAGCCACAGGGGAGGCCTAAGAATGTCTGCACAAACTATCTCAGGGAAGCTCATCTGCGTGCTCGTTGTCCTCACCAGGGTCTTGACCTGACTGCAGTTTGGCATCGTAACCAACTTCAGTGGGCAAATGCTCACATTCGATGGCCACTGGCAGTATGGACAAGTGCGCTCTTCATGGATTAATTCCGGTTTCAACTGTACCGGGCAGATGGCAGTCAGCGTGTGTGATGTCGTGTGGGCGAATGGTTTGATGATGTCAACGTTGTGATCAGAGTGCCCCATAGTGGTGGTGGGGTTATGGTATGGGCAGGCATAAGCTATGGACAATGAGCACAATTGCATTTTATCGATGGCAATTTGAATGAACAGAGATACTGTGATGAGAGGCCAATTGTTGTGCCATTCATCCACCGCCATATCCTCATGTTTGAGCATGGTAATACACGTACCATGTCGCAAGGATCTGTACACAATACCTTAATGCTGAAAATGTCCCAGTTTTTCCATGGCCTGCATACTCACCAGACATGGCAACCATAGAGCATGTTTGAGATGCCTTGCATGGATGTGTATGACAACTTGTTCAAGTTTCCACCAATATCCATACATTTTTCTCAGCCATTGAAGAGGAGTGGGACAACATTCCACATTCCACAGCCCACAATCAACAGCCTGAGCAACTCTATGCGAAGGAGATGTGTCGAGCCACATGAGGCAAATGGTGGTCACACCTGATACTGACTGGTTTCCTGATCCACTTCCCTACTTTTTTGTTGTTGAAGGTATCTGTGACCAACAGATGCATATCTGTATTCCCAGTCATGTGAAATCCATAAATTAGGAACTAATGAATGTAGTTAAATTGACTGATTTCCTTCTATGAACTGTAACTCAGTCAAATCTTTGAAATTGTTGCATGTTGTGTTTATATTTTTGTTCAGTGTAGCTTCCCGGACTATCTGCATTGACCCTATTTTGTACTAACTCTTTTGACTCATCACATATGCTGCTGTTACTGCTTATTATTTAGCCTGTTGCCTAGTCACTTGATCCCTACCTATATGTACATATCTACCTCAATTACCTCATACCCTTGTACATCGACTCGGTACTGGTATCCCATGTATATAGTCAAGTTATAAATACTGATTGTGTATTTATTCCTCGTGTTATCTTTCTATGATATTTTTATTTTTCTCTCTGCATTGTTGGGAAGGGCCCGTAAGTACGCATTTCCTTGTTCGTCTACGTACACCTGTTGTTTACAAAGTATGTGACAAATGAAATTGTATTTTATGTGTATGCTCATGATTAAACATGATAGTGAAAGTGATATATCTGTAAAGTCACGTCAATCACAGATCAACACTATTTCTATTCACTATTCTTTCATGTTTATGAAAAGCTCTGTAAGTCAAAGCTTCAGCACACCATACTAAAAACAGAAGATGCCTGGTCAAGCTTTATTGCTGTATAGTTTGTGACAGATAAGGGGAATTTAGATTGAAAGACTATGATATGATTATTTTGCACAATGAACTGTGTTAATTTAAATGAGCTGAAAAACACAAACCTACGGTACACAATAACCTCTATGGGCTAGGTGGGACGCTTGCGTCCCACCTACTCAACAGCCACTTTAAGCCTGTGGCACGATTTTCAAAACCTTAAAAATCCTATTACTTCAATTTCTCAGACATATGACTATTTTACAGCTATTTAAAGACAAGACTCTCGTTAATCTAACCACACTGTCCGATTTCAAAAAGGCTTTACAACGAAAGCAAAACATTAGATTATGTCAGCAGAGTACCAAACCAGAAATAATCCGACACCCATTTTTCAAGCCAGCATATAATGTCACCAAAACCCAGAAGACAGCTAAATGCAGTACTCACCTTTGATGATCTTCATCAGATGACAACCCTAGGACATTATGTTATACAATACATGCATGTTTTGTTCAATCAAGTTCATATTTATATCAAAAACCAGCTTTTTACATTAGCATGTGACGTTCAGAACTAGCATACCCCCCGCAAACTTCCGGGGAATTCGTTAACATTTTACTAAATTACTCACGATAAACGTTCACAAAAAGCATAACAATTATTTTAAGAATTATAGATACAGACCTCCTCTATGCACTCGATATGTCCGATTTTAAAATAGCTTTTTGGTGAAAGCACATTTTGCAATATTCTAAGTACATAGCCCAGGCATCACGGGCTCGCTATTTAGACACCCGGCAAGTTTAGCACTCACCATAATCATATTTACTATTATAAAAGTTTGATTACCTTTTGTTGTCTTCGTCAGAATGCACTCCCAGGACTGCTACTTCAATAACAAATGTTGGTTTGGTCCAAAATAATCCATCGTTATATCCGAATAGCGGCGTTTTGTTCGTGCGTTCCAGACACTATCCGAAATGGTAAAGAAGTGTCGCGCGCATGGCGCAATTCGTGACAATAAAATTCTAAATATTCCATTACCGTACTTCGAAGCATGTCAACCGCTGTTTAAAATCTATTTTTACACCATTTTTCTCGTAGAAAAGCGATAATATTCCGACAGGGAATCTCCTTTTCGGCAAACAGAGGAAAAAATCACAAGAGGCGGGGGCGGTCGGGTCACGCGCATAAGCCCAGAGTCCCTTGATCGGCCACTTGAGAAAGGCGATAATGTGTTTCAGCCTGGGGCTGGAATGACGACATTCTGTTTTTTCCCGGGCTCTGAGAGCCTATGGAAGACGTGGGAAGTGTCACGTTAGAGCAGAGATCCTTAGTAAAAGATAGAGATGGAAAAGAAGTTCAAGAAATGGTCAGACAGGCCACTTCCTGTAAAGGAATCTCTCAGGTTTTGACCTGCCATTTGAGTTCTGTTATACTCACAGACACCATTCAAACAGTTTTAGAAACTTTAGGGTGTTTTCTATCCATATGTAATAAGCATATGCATATTCTAGTTACTGGGTAGGAGTGGTAACCAGATTAAATCGGGTATGTTTTTTATCCAGCCGTGTCAATACTGCCCCCTAGCCCTAACAGGATAATTAGCACAACTTGTGCTTGCTTGCCAGCATG
Source organism: Salmo salar (assembly GCF_965601325.2). Taxonomy (NCBI): domain Eukaryota; kingdom Metazoa; phylum Chordata; class Actinopteri; order Salmoniformes; family Salmonidae; genus Salmo; species Salmo salar. The sequence continues at coordinate 81,283,303 of NC_138302.1, read as the reverse complement.
TACTGTACAGTACATGACCTGCAGTTCACCGCCTGAAAACTAGCATGCTTCCAGTGCTATTTAAAGTACATGTCTAATTTGTGGGAATAGGATTTACTGCTATACTCCATCACAGTCAAACATGCAGCGTGTAGCATGACATGAGAAAGTTAAACATCAGGACAACCCAGGGCAAGAATACAGATAAATAGCTAAATAAATTGGCAGGAAAATGGTTTGCTAGCAAGTGTTTTAATGTTTTTACCAGTGACAACAACACACAAGTAGGATGCATTATTCATAATTAATTCTCAGAATGCATGATTCCTCTTATTTACCAAATGAATGGTTTATTTTCTTGGCACATATCACCACTCTAATGTGTGGGACAGAGAATAGGCTGTCCTTGTACATTCAGGCGGTAGGTGAAATAGAGAGAGTGATCATGCAGATACCAATGTGCAAGTATTTGTTGTACTATTATTTTGGAAACTGATGGGAACATTCCTACTAAGCAAAACTACAGTTCAGGATGTATGGCTCATTCTGGGAGCTTATTAGCATTGGAGAATATACTGAACACAATGGTAACCCCTGTTCTAGTCTAATGTTATGTACAGTAGTATTCTGGTCTCTCTGTCAGTGACTCACCTGGGTGTTGTGGCATGGTCAGTGGGCATGGCAGGCAGATGCAACCCCCTCACCCAGGCCCTGACCCTCCTGTCTGGCCCTCTCTCTGGCTCTGTTGGCAGTGACTGGCACCCTGAACCCTCACCAACACAGGCCTGCCTGCCTCACTGCCTGACAGATGCCCTGTCAGGTGCCCAGTCTGAACAGGTGTAAGTAGAACAGGACAGGGCAGGACAGGACAGGGTAAATAACCGTGTAATCAACATAGGCCGGGTGGGGAAGGGGATCTGCAGAGAAACAAACATTTACAAATGGCAGTGCAGGCCTTGTAAACAGGAGTAGTTTTACAAAAGAGATATTTGGCTGAATATTTGATGGACTGTAAGAGGATCTGCTTTGGGGGATTTTGGAGCATTGTTTCTGTCCTGGAGAGGCGGATAGGACCAAGGCTTCCTCTCTGCTACTGTTATCAAAGGCTTCCCTCCTTCTTTATCATTCATTACTCCTTTTATGACTCTCCAGTCATGTCTCCTACTTTTTGTTTCACTCACTCCATCTCTTTGTGTCTGCTCTCTACCTCTATGTCTCCACTGCACTTCCTGGACTCCCTTTGTCTGCTTTTCTCTCTGAAACTGTACTGTATGTGTGCCACTATGCTTCAACCTGCCAGAGTAGCAAATAGCAACAGCACACAGGAGAAAAAACAAAGGAACAGATGGTGGTAAAGAGAGAGAGAGAGAAGAAGAGGAGGGAATGGAGAGAGAAGAGGAGGGAAGGATGGAGAGAGAGAGGGATGGAGAGAAGCGAAGGAAGGGAGGGAGGGAGGGAGGGAGGGTGGGACAGAAAATATACAAAGGAAGAGGGAGGTAGACAGGCAGACAGACAGACTGTCATGGCAGAATATTCCATCCTGTCTGCCTCAGGCACCAACAGGAACATGTAACCTTGTGGGTTTGTCCCACCTCACCTGCTTGTGATTAATTAAAATCACTCTCTCACACACACACACACACACACACACACACACTCTCTCCTCCTGCTCTCATGTGGTGGTCATATACTGTATATCATATTCTGGTAGTATTTCCCTGGCTTTTTATGTCTGTGGCTGCAGGGCTCTCACCCCCAGGCCGACAGATACTGTGACATTATTCAGCCACCAGGTTTCAACTTCTGCTGTGAGCCAAAGCTGGACGCCACACACACACACACACACACACACACACACACACACACACACACACACACACACACACACACACACACACACACACACACACACACACACACACACACACACACTCCCACACACTCCCACATGCACAAGCGCACACACAAAGCATGTCTCTTCAGAATGCTGTTCTCTGACTCAAAACAATCTCTTCTTTCCTTCACGTCACAACAAAACAGCAACTCCCTCGTGCGTACCTATCTATGGACCACTGTATCCCCATAAGCAGTAGGTTCCCTGATTACCTTGGCATGATGTCCCCGGGAGTCACGTGAACTCTTGTCCCTGTGTACTTGTGCCCTATTCCCAGAACTGCATTGATACAAACAGACAGTCACTCTGGGCTGAGCTTGGTAAACCCTTTGAACTGTCTGTCTGTCTGCTCTGGTCCATTACTAATCATGTGAATTACTCTATTCCAGGAAGTGAACCAATATGGTATCATTTTTATTCATGCGTGAGGTTTAACTTTTTTTCCATGAATAATCAATGATTTTACTCAACCAAATAACATTTTCTGCCTGTTATTTTTGTCTCAAGGATTTTGTTTCAAAACAATCAAATCCAGTTAAAAAGGAAAGGATTGACATGGTATTTCTATATTTAGGTGTGTGCAATTGTAACAGTGTAGGTTCCGTCCCTTTCTTCGCCCCAACCTGGGCTCGAACCAGGGACCCTTGCACACATCAACAACTGACACCCCACGAAGCATCGTTACCCATCGCGCCACAAAAGCCGCGGCCCTTGCAACGCAAGGGGAAACCCTACTTCAAGTCTCAGAGCGAGTGACGTCACTGATTGAAATGCTATTAGCGCGCACCACCGCTAACTAACTAGCCATTTCACATCGGTTACACTCACCCCCCCTTGACCTCCTCCTTTTCCGCAGCAACCAATGATCCGGGTCAACAGCATCAATGTAACCGTGTAGGTTCCGTCCCTCTCTTCGCCCCAACCCGGGCTCAAACCAGGGACCCTTGCACACATCAACAACTGACACCCACTGAAGCATCGTTACCCATCGCGCCACAAAAGCTGCGGCCCTTGCAACGCAAGGGGAAACCCTACTTCAAGTCTCAGAGCGAGTGACGTCACTGATTGAAATGCTATTAGCGCGCACCACCGCTAACTAACTAGCCATTTCACATCGGTTACACAATGCTTAAGAAGGACCACAGTAGTCACAGAGGTGTGTCTGTAATATGGTCATATGTGTGTGAGTTACATCATCAAGCTAGCTTCATGGTCATCCCTCCTCTGTGTTGACACAAAAACGATGTGCAAAGCCCTCATCATAGGAAATGAGTTCAATAACATTGAAATTACTAGCATTTCACTATAGCCACTGGCACAGATACATCATTAGATGTTTCTCTTTGTTGGACCCAATTAGAATCTTAGAATCAACTATTAAAGACTACCAGAACCAACTGGATTCTCCAACTACACTGAATGAAATACAGGACAAAATACAAACCAATCTAAAAAGGCCTGTTGGCTTGATGGTATCCTAAATGAAATGATAAAATATACAGACCCAAAATTCCAATTGGCTATAAACTCTTTAACATCATCCTCAGCTCTGGCATATTCCCCAATATTTGGAACCAAAGACTGATCACCCCAATCCACAAAAGTGGAGACTAATTTGACCCCAATAACTACTGTGGGACATGCATCAAGAGCAACCTTGGGAAAATCCTCTACATTATCATTAACAGCAGACTCATACATTTCCTCAGTGAAAACAATGTACTGAGCAAATGTCAAATTGGCTTTTTACCAAATTATCGTAGGACAGACCACGTATTCACCCTGCACACCCTAATTGACAACCAAACAAAACAAAGGAAAAGTCTTCTCATGATTTATTGATTTAAAAAAAGCTTTTGACTCAATTTGGAATGAGGGCCTGCTATACAAATTGATGGAAATGGTGTCGGGGGAAAAACATACAACATTATAAAATCCATGTACACAAACAACTAGTGTTCAGGTAAAATTGTCAAACAAAACACACATTTGTTTCCACAGGGCCAGGGGGTGAGACAGGGATGCAGCTTAAGCCCAACCCTTTTCAACATATATATCAATGAATTGGCAAGGCCACTAGAACAGTCTGCAGCACCCGGCCTCACCCTAGTAGAATCTGAAATCAAATGTCTGCTGTTTACTGATGATCTGGTGCTTCTGTCCCCAACCAAGGAGGGCCTACAGCAGCACCTAGATCTTCTGCAAAGATTTTGTCAGACATGGGCCCTGGCAGTAAATCTCAGTAAGACAAAAATAATGGTGTTCCAATAAAGGTCCAGTTGCCAGGACCACAAATACAAATTCAATCTAGACACCGTTGCCCTAGAGCACATAAAAAACTATACATACCTCGGCCTAAACTTCAGTGCCACAGATAACTCCCACAAAGCTTTGAATGATCTGAGAGACAAGCCAAGAAGGGCCTTCTGTGCCATCAAAAGGAACATAAAATTCGACATACCAATTAGGATCTGGCAAAAAATACATCAATCAGTTATAGAAGCCATTGCACTTTACGGTTTTGAGGTCTGGGGTCCGCTCACCAACCAAGAATTCACAAAATGGGACAAACACCAAATTGAGACTCTGCATGCAGAATTCTGCAAAAGTATCCTCTGTGAACAATGTAAAACACCAAATAATGCAGGAAGAATATAATTAGGCCGATACCAATTAGGCCGATACCCACTAATTATCCAAATCCAGAAAAGAGACGTTACATTTTTCAACCACCTAAAAGGAAGCAATTCCCAAACCTTCCATAACAAAGCCATCACCTACAGAGAAATAAACCTGGAGAAGAACCCCCCCCCTATGCAAACTGGTCCTGGGGCTCTGTTCACAAACACAAATAGACCCCACAGAGCCCCAGGACAGCAACAATTAGACCCAACCAAATCATGAGAAAACAAAAAGATAATTACATGACACATTGGAAAGAATTTACAAAAAAAAGAGCGAACTAGAATGCAATTTGGCCCTAAACAGAGAGTGCACAGTGGCAGAATACCTTACCACAGTGACTGACCCAAAATGAAGGAAATCTTTGACTATGTACCGACTCAGTGAGCATAGCCTTGTTATTGAGAAAGGCCGCTGTAGGCAGACCTGGCTCACAAGAGAAGACAGGCTATGTGCACACGGCCCACAAAATGAGATGGTGTCACATCCTGACCATAGTAAGATGTTATTTTCTATGGTAGAGTAGGTCAGGGCGTGACAGGGGGTGTTTTGTGTTTTTCTATGTTTTCTATATCTATGTTAAGTTCTAGTTTTCTATTTCTATGTTGGTTTTTTGGGGATGATCTCCAATTAGAGGTAGCTGGTCCTCATTGTCTCTAATTGGAGATCATACTTAAGTAGGGTTTTTTTCCACCTGTGTTGTGGGCAGTTGTATTCTGTTTAGTCTATGTACCTGACAGAACTGTGAGCTGATCGTTTTCGCTTTTGTTATTTTCTTTAGTGTTCTGTGTTAAAATAAAAGTCATTATGAGCACTCAACACGCTGCGCTTTGGTCCCCTCGCTACGACAGTCGTTACAGATGGAAAATGAGATGCACTTCCTAACCTCCTGCCATATTAGAGACGCATATTTCCCTCAGATTATAGACCCACAAAGAATTCGAAAACAAATCCAGTTTTGATAAACTCCCATATACACTGCTCAAAAAAATAAAGGGAACACTTAAACAACACAATGTAACTCCAAGTCAATCACACTTCTGTGAAATCAAACTGTCCACTTAGGAAGCAACACTGATTGACAATAAATGTCACATGCTGTTGTGCAAATGGAATAGACAACAGGTGGAAATTATAGGCAATTAGCAAGACACCCCCAATAAAGGAGTGGTTCTGCAGGTGGGGACCACAGACCACTTCTCAGTTCCTATGCTTCCTGGCTGATGTTTTGGTCACTTTTGAATGCTGGCGGTGCTTTCACTCTAGTGGTAGCATGAGACGGAGTCTACAACCCACACAAGTGGCTCAGGTAGTGCAGCTCATCCAGGATGGCACATCAATGCGAGCTGTGGCAAGAAGGTTTGCTGTGTCTGTCAGCGTAGTGTCCAGAGCATGGAGGCGCTACCAGGAGACAGGCCAGTACATCAGGAGACGTGGAGGAGGCCGTAGGAGGGCAACAACCCAGCAGCAGGACCGCTACCACCGCCTTTGTGCAAGGAGGAGCAGGAGAAGCACTGCCAGAGCCCTGCAAAATGACCTCCAGCAGGCCACAAATGTGCATGTGTCTGCTCAAACGGTCAGAAACAGACTCCGTGAGGGTGGTATGAGGGCCCGACGTCGACAGGTGGGGGTTGTGCTTACAGCCCAACACCGTGCAGGATATTTGGCATTTGCCAGAGAACACCAAGATTGGCAAATTTGCCACTGTGCTCTTCACAGATGTAAGCAGGTTGACACTGAGCACGTGACAGACGTGACAGAGTCTGGAGACACCATGGAGAACGTTCTGCTGCCTGCAACATCCTCCAGCATGACCGGTTTGGCGGTGGGTCAGTCATGGTGTGGTGTGGCATTTCTTTGGGGGGCCGCACAGCCCTCCATGTGCTCGCCAGAGGTAGCCTGACTGCCATTAGGTACCGAGATGAGATCCTGAGACCATATGCTGGTGCGGTTGGCCCTGGGTTCCTCCTAATGCAAGACAATGCTAGACCTCATGTGGCTGGAGTGTGTCAGCAGTTCCTGCAAGAGGAAGGCATGGATGCTATGGACTGGCCCGCCCGTTCCCCAGACCTGAATCCAATTGAGCACATCTGGGACATCATGTCTCGCTCCATCCACCAACACCACGTTGCACCACAGACTGTCTAGGAGTTGGCGGATGCTTTAGTCCAGGTCTGGGAGGAGATCCCTCAGGAGACCATCCGCCACCTCATCAGGAGCATGCCCAGGCGTAGTAGGGAGGTCATACAGGCACGTGGAGGCCACACACACTACTGAGCCTCATTTTGACTTGTTTTAAGGACATTACATCAAAGTTGTATCAGCCTGTAGTGTGGTTTTCCACTTTAATTTTGAGTGTGACTCCAAATCCAGACCTCCATGGGTTGATAAATTGGATTTCCATTGATTATTTTTGTGTGATTTTGTTGTCAGCACATTCAACTATGTAAAGAAAAAAGTAGTTAATAAGATTATTTATTTCATTCAGATCTAGGATGTGTTGTTTAAGTGTTCCTTTTATTTTTTTGAGCAGTATATATTGGGTGAAATACCATAGTGTGCAATCACAGCAGCAAGATTTGTGACCTGTTGCCACAAGAAAAGGGCAAACAGCGAAGAACAAATATTGTAAATACAACCTATATTTATGTTTATTTATTTTCCCTTTTGTACTTCAAATATTTGCACATCTTTACAACACTGTATATAGACATAATATGAGATTTGAAATGTCTTTATTCTTTTGGAACTTTTGTGAGTGTAATGTTTACTGTACATTTTTTATTGTTTATTTCACTTTTGTTTATCTATTTCATTTGCTTTGGCAATGTAAACATATGTTTCCCATGAGAGAGAGGAGAGGGGGAAGAAATTCTATGCTGGCAGGAGGCAGAAAATGTCTTTATGTTGCCTGGGCCTGTCTTTAAAAGGTTTTATTGATTGTGTTTTTATTGTAATGGACGTATTTTCCCCATAAATGCCGGGCTCTTTCCTTTTCTCTCACTTTCCCTCATTGATTAAGGAATACTAAGTCTGTCTTTATTGTCTAACGTGTCTCTCTAAGGCATGGTCTCATGGCGTCTCTCTAATGCCGTCGTCCCACCTCATCTTCAGCTGAAGCAGGATGTCATCACACCATCACTTTGGATGTGACAGGGCTGGTGAAGGTGACTTGTTGAGATCATTGGCCTGACCTATGGATGTGTGGTCTGCTAAAGAGGCCTACCATCTAATTGAATCAGAGCTTGACATCGTCACACAGCATCATGTCAACACCGCCAGGGTCAATGACCATGACACCCAACCGCTACACTTAAATCATAGAGCTGTGAGTCACCACGCTGTCACTGTGATGTCACGTAATCACTCTTAGGTGTCTGGTGGGCCAAGGCCTGTTCCTCGATAGAATGTGATCAACTGTATGAATCTGCCCACTCCTACTAAATAGTGCCATTAATAAACTCCAATCACTGTTGGTAATTAATGTAACCGAAAAAAGGAAGCAAAACGAGAAAATTCCCTTGACTGACGTTGGCTTTAATTAATCGCCATATCTGTGTGTCTTACCTTGGCTCTCCCCTGTTCACGGCGTCTGGCAGGGGGGTGTGCAGCGAGACCTTGGACCCAGATGTAATTAGAATTGGTAATGACTGTGGCCTGTTTACAGCGTAAGCCTCTGCTTATGATAAATGCAGTTCACTTATGGAGTCCAGACTGCACTTCAAACAGAGTCTGTGTGGTTGAGGTCCATATTAATAAGCCACCAAACAGTATTATATCATTAATTTACATCCTGGACTCCTCGCACACCACCATTTTCACAGATTTATTTGGGGGGGCTAGATTCTATCGGATCAATGTAGGCTTGGCCCTATTTTATGTGTTCTTTGTCACCTCAGGCCGCATGGTAAATGGCTCAAGACAATGCCCAAGGGCCAGTATGCCCTTCCTGTCACGTCCTGGCCAGTATAAGGATTAATTGTTATTGTAGTTTGGTCAGGACGTGGCAGAGGGTATTTGGTTTATGTGGTTCGGGGTGGTGGTTTTTCTAAAAAGGGCATTTGATTGATGTATTCCGGGGTTTTTGGGCACTGTTCCTTGTTTATGTAATTCTATGTTTAGTCTAGGTAATCTGTTTCTATGTTGAGTTAATTGGGGTGGACTTCCAATTGAAGGCAGCTGTGTGGTGTTGCCTTTGATTGGAAGTCCTATATTAGTTGGGTGTGTTTGTCTGTGTATTTGTGGGAGATTGTTTCTTGTTTTGCCGAGTGAGCCTTTCAAGACTGTTTCGTTGTTCGTAAGTTCGTTTCGTTTTGGTGTGTTCATTCTGAGTTAATAAATGTCAAGATGAGCGTACACATACCTGCTGCGGTTTGGTCCTCCATTACCAACGACGACCGTGACACTTCCCCCCTCGAAGGGGGCAACATATCTCTCTCTCTCTCTCTCTCTCCAACAGTAACTAGAGAATTGACTACAGAAATGTCTGTTAAAATAACACTATTGCATCCATGTTTGGTCTCAATCTAAAACTTGTCCTATGACTCTAAGCTACGGTACCTATATGGATGTATGATCTCTGTGGTTATTTGTAGTTGTTCAGAGTGAACTCTGACAACACTTTATGCAATTGTCCTACCCAGCCCAGCTCCTCAGGTCATCACACATGCTGTATATGTGTCCCCCTTCCTAGAAGATGTTGGCTGGTTTGATTTGATTGGAAATCTTAGTTTTACTACTTTTGTTTTGTTCTGAGGATTGGTCAACAACTGATTTTGAATACAAACACGTCAGATCTGGTATAAATGGATTCAATGTCTGGATCTCTCTTATCCTGTATCTTGTCCATTGTAGGAAGGTTGTATGATCAATTCCAGCTACGGCCGCTGATTAGCTGAATACCTGGGGCTGTCGCACCCTGATTTGTTTCACCTGTCTTTCACCTGTTTTGTCACCTGGCTTGTCTCCACGCCCCACCAGGTGTCTCCCATTTGTCCACATTATCTTCTGTGTATTTATACCTGTGTTTTCTGTTTGTTCGTGCCAGTTGGTCTTGTCAGGTTGTTCCAGTGTGTTTCCCGGTTTTCAAGTGTTGTTTTCTATCCTTCCGGGTTCTGACCATTCTGCCTGCCCTGAGCCTGCCTGCCGTTCTGACCCTGATTGATTCTGCCTTGAATTATTGACCTCTGCCTGCCCTTGACCTGCCGTTTGCCTGCCCCCTGTTTTATAATAAATATCTGAGATTCGAACTGTCCGCCTCCTGTGTTTGCATCTGGGTCTTATCCTGAGTCGTGATAGGGGCGTGAGATGGTTGGAGTTGTCAACAAAGCAGCATGACAGAAATATGATGCCAAGTTTTCGAACTACTAGTAGTTTCTTTAAGAGGATATATAAAGCGATCTGTGCAGTTAAACAACAGTAGAAACACAACTATTTTACTTTTGCATGTCAAAAACCGAATGACTAATGCTGCACATACTGCCACTGTTTTGAACAGATTATACTATTTCTCTCTGGTGCACCAGAGAGCACGCCACAGGCATGGATATGCAATAAGTGAGAGCACGTTATCTAAATGGGGATAGCTAGCTAACTTAATGTCACAAAGCATGATATGCTAGTCCACACAACATGTTGCCCTGTCACCTACAGTAGAAACATATAAACAACATCAGGGGGAAACAATACAATTGGCCATGGTTTTTGTCCTACCAGATCCGCAAAAAGATGTATGTAATATGCATATATATATATATATATATATATCAAATATTACCCCACTACATCCACACTAGCCGACACCCGCATAGTGGTTGTTTTGGCAGTGTTGGAGGTGTAATTGCATTAGAGCTGTCAAATCCACAAGCGGCACCTTGCATTAGCTTATCGCTGACACTGCCATTGGATGTAACAAAACCACTCGACTTTAGAATCCGACAAATCCCATGCAGCCACGTTAAAAGTTAATGTAACCATGTTACAAATTCAAACACTCGAATGTGTGATGTTCTATTGCCTACAACTTGAATAGAATGACAGGCTATACAGTGCCTTCATAAAGAATTCCCACCCACTGACTTTGTCCACGTTTTGTTTGTGTTACAAAGTGGGACTAAAATGTATTTAATTGAAATGCACATGGTTAGCAGATGTTAATGCGAGTGTAGCGAAATGCTTATGCTTCTAGTTCCGACAGTGCAGTAATATCTAACAAGTAATCTAACAATTCAACAACAACTACCTTATACACACAAATGTAAAGGGATTGAATAAGAATATGTACATATAAAGGATAGGGAGCAGTATTTTCACGGCCGGATGAAAAAACGTACCCGATTTAAACTGGTTACTACTCTTGCCCAGAAACGAGAATATGCATATTATTAGTAGATTTGGATAGAAAACACTCCGAAGTTTCTAAAACGGTTTGAATGGTGTCTGTGAGTATAACAAAACTCATATGGCAAGCAAAAACCTGAGAAAATTCCAAGCAGGAAGTGGCCTGTCTGAGAATTTGTAGTTCTTCTTTTGATTCTCTATCGAAACTACAGTATCTGTGGGGTTACGTTGCACTTTCTAAGCCTTCCATTGGCTGTCTAAAGCCTTCAGAAAGCGGATTGAGCCGTCTCCTGTCTCTGGGCAGAGTATAGTAGCTCAGTTTCTCAGTGGTCTGCCTGGGGACAAAGAAATTGGATATGCGCATTCACACGAGCACGCTGTTTTTTCTTTTCCTCTTTGAATGAATACACTATTGTCTGGTTGGAATATTATCGCTATTTTACGAGAAAAATACCATAAAAATTGTTTTTAAACATAGTTTGACATGCTTCTAAGTACGGTAATGGAACATTTAGAATTTTTTTGTCTCGAAATGCGCTCGTGACCTGAATGCGGATAGTGACCTGAACGCGCGAACAAAACGGAGGTATTTGGACATAACTATGGATTATTTGGAACAAAAACAAAATTTCTTGTGGAAGTAGCAGTCCTGGGAGTGCATTCTGAAGATCAGCAAAGGTAATACAATATTTCTAATAGTAATTCTGAGTTTAGTGTGCCCCAAACCTGGCGGGTGTCAAAATAGCTAGCCGTGATGGCTGAGCTATGTACTCAGAATATTGAAAAATGTGCTTTCACCGAAACCTATTTTAAAATCTGACATAGCGATTGCATAAAGGAGTTCTGTATCTATAATTCTTAAAATAATTGTTATGTATTTTGTCAACATTTATGAGGAGTAATTTTGTAAATTCACCGGAAGTTTTTGGTGGGAATGCATGTTCTGAACATCACATGCCAATGTAAAAAGCTGTTTTTGGGTAAAAATATGAACTTGATTGAACAAAATATGCATGTATTGTATAACATAATGTCCTAGGAGTGTCATCTGATGAAGATCATCAAAGGTTAGTGCTTCATTTAGCTGTGTTTTGGGTTTTTGTGACATATATGCTTGCTTGGAAAATGGCTGTGTGATTATTTTGGTCTACGTACTCTCCTAACATAATCTAATGTTTTGCTTTTGCTGTAAAGCCTTTTTGAAATCGTACAATGTGGTTAGATTAACGAGAGTCTTATCTTTAAAATGGTGTAAAATAGTCGTATGTTTGAAAAATATAAATTATTGCATTTTTGAGGTTTTGTATTTCGCTAGCAGAACGTCTGTCCACAACAGGTTTTAATGGATGAGCGATGGCCGAGCGGCATAGGCAAGATGCAGTAGATGGTAGAAAATACAGTATATACATATGAGATGAATAATGTAAGATATGTACACATTATTAAAGTGGCATTATTTCAAGTGACTAGTGATCCATTTTTTAAAGTGGCTAATGATTTGAGTCTGTATGTAGGTAGCAGCCTCTCTCTGTTAGTGACGGCTGTTTAACAGTCTGATGGCCTTGAGATAGAAGCTGTTTTTCAGTCTCTTGGTCCCAGCTTTGATGCACCTGTACTGACCTCGCCTTCTGGATGGTAGCGGGGTGAACAGGCAGTGGCTCGGGTGGTTGTTGTCCTTGATGATCTTTTTGGCCTTCCTGTAACATCAGGTGCTGTAGGTGTCCTGGTGGGCATGTAGTTTGCCGCTGGTGATGCGTTGTGCAGACCGCACCACCCTCTGGAGAGCCTTGCGGTTGAGGGCGGTGCAGTTGCCATACCAGGTGGTGATACAGCCCGACAGGATGATCTCAATTGTGCATACATTTTTACACAAAATTGCACACAAAATACAATCTACACAAACTACTCTGTAATGTCGAAGTGGAAGAACAATAAATAAAAGTTAATTATTATATAAGTATTCAACCTCCTGAGTCTATACATGTTAGACAGTGGAGGGTCTTCAGAGGAGGAAGGGGAGGACCATCATCCTCAGTGAATTTAATAAAAATGAAAACAGTGAAACATTAAAAAGGTTAACCTTTTTAGATACAACTATACTAAATATATTCCCATGTCACCAAATAATTGATTGTTTTGCAATGAAGGTCTACAGTACACTCAACAGCACTCTCTGGGGCAGCACCATGGTGTAGCCAGAGGATCAATAGTTTCTCTGTAATGATCGTCGTAGAGAGGGGACCAAGATGCAGAGTGGCACGTGTTCATGATTATTTATTTAAATCAAACAAACACTCAAACAAAAATAACGAAGGGAAACGAAAGCGCACAGTTCTGTCAGGTACAAAAACACAAAACAGAAAACAACTACCCACAAACACAGGTGGGAAAAGGCTGCCTAAGTATGATTCCTAATCAGAGACAACGAATAACAGCTGCCTCTGATTAGGAACCATACTCGGCCCAAAACAAAGAAATACAAAACATAGAATGCCCACCCCACACCCTGACCTAACAAAATATAGAAATAAAGCGTCTCTCTCAGGTCAGGGCGTGACAGTACCCCCCCCCCCCCCCCCCCCCCCCCCCCAAAGGTACGGACTCCCGGCCGCAAACCTGAACCTATAGGGGAGGGCTCGGGTGGGCATCTATTCTTGGCGGCAGCTCTGGTTCGGGGCATAGCCCCCACTCCGCCCGCTGATCCCCAGGCTTCTATGTCGCCGGAGGAACCAGACCGCGGATCATCGCCGGAGGCTCTGAACTGCCGACCGCCGCTGAAGACTCCGGACTGCAGGCTGCCGCCGAAGACTCCGCACTGCAGGCCGCCGCCGAAGACTCCAGACTGCAGGCCGCCGAAGACTCCGGGCTGCAGGCCGTCTCAGGATGTTCCAGGCTGCAGGCTGTCTCAGGAGATTCCGGACTGTAGGCCGTCTCAGGAGGTTCCGGGCTGCAGGCCGTCTCAGGAGGTTCCGGGCTGCAGGCCGTCTCAGGAGATTCCGGACTGTAGGCCGTCTCAGGAGGTTCCGGACTGTAGGCCGTCTCAGGAGGTTCCAGACTGTAGGCCGTCTCAGGAGGTTTTGTACTGTAGGCCGTCTCAGGAAGTTCCGTACTGGGGACCGTCGCTACAGGCTTCATGCCATGGATCATCACTGCAGGCTTCGTGCCATGGATCATCACTGGAGGCTCCGGGCCATGGATTATCACTGGAGGCTTCGTGCCATGGCTCATCTCTACAGTCTCCGGGCCATGGATCATCCCTACCAACTTCTTGCCATGGATTATCCCTACATGCTCCAGGCCATGGATTATCACTGGAGGATCTGTGCCACGGATCATCCCTACAGGCTCCGGGCCATGGATCATGCCTACAGGCTTCTTGCCATGGATCATCACTGGAGGCTTCGGATCATAGATCATCACTGGAGGCTTCTTTTGTGGAGCCGTAACGGGTCTCACCGGACTGAGGAGACGTGCTGACAGCCTGGTACGTGGAGCAGCCACAGGGCTGCCTCTCGTGCTTCCTTCCTTGCCGTGCTAGTTCCTCTCTCGCTGCATTCACCTGCTTCCCCGGCAGGCTTCTGTATCTCTCCAATACTTGCCCCCATGTCCAGTCTATCCTCTCTCGCAACTCCTCCAGAGACCAGTAATCCATCTCCTCCCGGGCACGCTGCTTGAGCCAGTTGTGGTGGGTAGTTCTGTAACGATCGTCGTAGAGAGGGGACCAAGATGCAGCGTGGCACGTGTTCATGATTATTTTTTTAAATCAAACAAACACTCGAACAAAAATAACAAAGAGAAACGAAAGCGCACAGTTCTGTCAGGTACAGAAACACAAAACAGAAAACAACTACCCACAAACACAGGTGGGAAAAGGCTGCCTAAGTATGATTCCTAATCAGAGACAACGAATAACAGCTGCCTCTGATTAGGAACCATACTCGGTCCTAAACAAAGAAATACAAAACATAGAATGCCCACCCCACACCCTGACCTAACAAAATAGAGAAATAAACCGTCTCTCTCAGGTCAGGGCGTGACATTCTGTCCTCTGGGTACATTGACTTCAATACAAAACCTGGGAGGCTCATGTTTCTCACCCCCTTCGAAAGTCTAACACAGTAATTATGACAACTGCTGGAGGATGACCTCTAACCTATCAGAGCTCTTACAGCATGAACTGATGATGTTGTAGGCGGTATGTAGTGGTTAGCATTTAGAGTACGAAGATTTGGCTTAGAAAGATTTTTTCGCCTGGTTGAAAGCAAAATAAGAAATTAGGAGAGTACGTAGATGCGAGGAGGAATTATACAAAGGTGATCATGCTGTCTGTATGTGGCTGCTATGAAAGTGAACTGTGTTTGCGGTAGTATGATCAGGGTTGTATTCATTCCACCGATTTTGTTGAAAAACGTTTCTTAAACAGAAGCAAATGGAACAAAACAGGGATAAACATACCTGAATTTGTCCAATTGAAACTCGTTTGCAACTGTTTGGACTAACGTTTACACCATAGATCAGCTAGATGCAGGCAAGAGTGTGCAAGGCGGTATTTAATGTGTCACTCTCTGTCACCTTGGTTACTAAAATATTTCTCTCGACATGTGCACCTACATTCATAGGCTAGGTTGTAGCAACCTCACGATAGGTATAGGGAAAATTTGAGTATCATGTAGTACCCTAAACCTATCAATGTTACATTGAGCTGGGTGAATGGAATATGAATGACAGTCACCCAATATGCTTAAAAAGAAATAAAGCCATGGTCATAAAAAATGTCCCTCATCTTAAACGGCACCGACTGGCACTGACGTTACAATCAACTTTGGCAGCGATTACAGGTGTGAGTCTTTCTGGGTATGTCTCTAAGAGCTTTGCACACACCTGGATTGTACTGTATTTGCCCATTATTGCTAAAAGATTCTTCAAGCTCTGTCAAGTTGGTTGTTGATCATTTCTAGACAGCCATTTTCAAGTCTTCCCATAGATTTTCAAGCCAATTTAAGCCAAAACTGTAACAAGGCACTCAGGAATAGTCAACGTCATCTTGGTAAGCAACTCCAATGTATATGTTTTTAAACACTTCTACACTGAACAAAAATATAAATGCAACATGTAATGTGTTGGTCCCAAGTTTCATGAGCTGAAATAAAAGAACCCAGAAATTGTCCATACGCACAAAAAGCTTATTTCACAAAAATGTTGTGAAAAAATTTGTTTACATCCCTGTTAGTGAGCATTTCTCCTTTGTCAAGATAATCCATCCACCTGACAGGTGTGGCATATCAAGAAGGTAATTAATAAATCCTCTTGCCGCTCGCATCCTGTTAGCGGGATCAACAGCCAGTGAAAAAATCAGAGCGCCATATTCAAAACCAAATCTAATAATTTATATTTCTCAAACATAGGACTATTTTACACCATTTTATAGATACACTTCTCCTGAATCGAACCATGTTGTCTGATTTCAAAAAGGCTTTACAGCGAAAGCAAAACATTAGATTATGTTAGGAGAGTACATCGACAAAAACAACCACACAGCCATTTTCCAAGCAACTAGCATGCATCACAAATACCCAAAACACAGCTAAATGCAGCACTAACCTTTGACGATCTTCATCAGATGACACTCCTAGGACATCATGTTACAGAATACATGCATTTTTTGTTCGATAAAGTTCATATTTATATATAAAAACAGCATTTTACATCGGCGCGTGACGTTCAGAAAATATTTTCCCTCAAATACTGCCGGTGAATCAGCGCCACAATTTACAAAAATACTTGTCATAAACATTGATACAAAATTAAACTGTCATTCAAAGAATTATAGATGAACATCTCCTTTATGCAAACGCTATGAAAGATTTCAAAAAAGCTTCACGAGGAAAGCACTCTTTGCAATAATCTGAGCTATACAGATAGCCGCCATCTTGGAGTCATCTAAAATCATACATTGCATTAGAAATATTCCCTTACCTTTGATCATCTTCATCAGAAGGCACTTCCAGGAATCCCAGGTCCACAACAAATGTTGTTTTGTTCGATAAAGTCCATAATTTATGTCCAAATAACTCCGTGTTGTTTGCGCGACCAGTAAGCTACTCCAAGTGTAGGAAGCGCGCAGACGATGTCGCGACAAAAAGTTAAAAAAAGTTGCATTTACGTTTGTTCAAACATGTCAAACGTTGTAAAACATCAATCTTTAGGGCCTTCAGAACGGGAAGATTCAGTAATATTTCAACCGGACGGTTCCTGTGTCTTGAAAAAGGTTTTGGAACGGATGATCCATTCACATGAATGCGCGCCAAGAAGTGATGTCACCCCCTGCCTCAACAACTTCCCCTCCTTCTCATTCGGTCTCTGTTCATCGTAGACGCTTCAAACAACTTTGTAAAGACTGTCGACATCTAGTGGAAGCCGTAGGAAGTGCACAATTATTACTACGTCACTGTGTATTCAATAGGAAACGACTTGAAGAGAGCCCATGCATCCAGATTTCCACTTCCTGGTAGGATTTCTCTCAGGTTTTTGCTTGCCATATGAGTTCTGTTATACTCACAGACACCATTCAAACGGTTTTAGAAACTTCAGAGTGTTTACTATCCAAATCTACTAATACTATGCATATCCTAGCTTATGAGTTTGAGTAGGAGGCAGTTTAATATGGGCACATATTTTTTCCGAAATTGTCAATACTGCCCCCTATCCTTAAGGAGCTGTAAGAGGTTTTAAACAGCATAATCAGCATCTTGTGCTGGAGACAATAAAAGGCCACTCTAAAATGTGCAGTTTTGTCACACAACACAATGCCACAGATGTCTCAAGTTTTGAGGGAGCATGCAATTGGCATGCTGACTGCAGGAATTTCCACCTGAGCTGTTTCCAGAGAATGTAATGTTGATTTTTCTACCAAAAGCCGCCTCCAACTTCGATTTAGATAATTTGGCAGTATGTCCAACCGGTCTCACAACCGCAGACCATGTGTAACCATGCCAGCTCAGGACCTCCACAGCCGGCTTCTTCACCTGCAGGATAATCTGATACCAGCTTCCCATACAGCTGATAAAACTGTGAGTTTTCACAACCGAAGAATTTCTGCACAAACTGCGATAACATTTCTCAGGGAATCTTATCTTCGTGCTCATCGTCCGGGGTCTTGACCTGACTGCAGTTCGGCATCGTAACCAACTTCAGTGGGCAAATGCGATGGCCACTGGCATGCTGGAGAAGTATGCTCTTCATGGATGAATCCCAGATTCAACTGTTCCCGGGCAGATGGCGTCGTGTGGGTGAGCGGTTTTCTAATGTCAACATTGTGAACAGAGTGCCCCATAGCGGTCGGTGGGGTTATGGTATGGGCAGGTATAAGCTACGGACAAAGAACACAATTGCATTTTATCGATGGCAATTTGAATGCACAGAATGCACCGTGACAAGATCCTGAGGCCCATTGTCATATCATTCATCCGCCGCCATCACCTCATGTTTCAGCATTATAATGCACAGCCCCATGTTGCAAGGATCTGTACACAATTCCTGGAAACTGAAAATGTCCCATTTCTTCCATGGTCTGTATACTCACTAGACATGTCACCCATTGAGCAAATATGGGACATTATATGTTCTGGATCGATGTCTACGACAGCGTGTTCTAGTTCTCGCCAATATCCATCAACTTCACACAGCCATTGAAGAGGAGTGGGACAACATTCCACAGGCCACAATCAACAGCCTGATCAACTCTAAGTGAAGGAGATGTGTAGCACCGCAAGAGGCAGTTACTTACTGGTATTCTGATCCACGCCCCTACCTTTTCTTAAGGTATATTTGACCAACATATATGTATATTTATTCACAGTCATGTGAAATTCAAAGATTAGTGCCTAATTAATTTATTTAAATTGACTGATTTCCTTATATAAACTGTAACTCAGTAAAATCTTTGAAATTGTTGCATGTTGCATTTATATTTTTATTCAATGTACATTAATGTGGATGCTACCATGATTACAGATAATCCTGAATGAATCATGATATGTGAGAAAGTTACAGAGGCATAAGTATCATACCCCCCCAAAAATGCTAACCTCCCCTGTTCTTGTAATGGTGAGAGGTTAGCATGTCTTGGGGGTATGATATAAAATGCTAACCTCCCCTGTTCTTGTAATGGTGAGAGGTTAGCATGTCTTGGGGGTATGATATAAAATGCTAACCTCCCCTGTTTTTGTAATGGTGAGAGGTTAGCATGTCTTGGGGGTAAGATATTTTTGATTCTGTAACTTTCTCACTCATAATTATTCACGATTCCTTCAGGACTATCCATAATCATGGTAGCATCCACATGAATGTACATGTGTTTAGAAACATATTCTATTCTTATTTAAAATTTACACAATACAGAATTTACCTTTCATTTCTGTTGGGCACAAAATAATCTGAAACACAAATAAAACAAACAGCAAATTCATCCAGCAAGTTTGTAGAGTCACAAGCTTGATGTTATCATTGCATGCTAGGAAAAAGGGACCAAATACTAAACATTTTACTACTTCAATACACATAAATTAATTTGTTCCATTACATTTGGTCCACTAAAATGAGAGGACAATGTACAAAAAGTGTTGTAATCTCTAAACAGTTCACCTGATATGGACAAATATACCCTCAAATGAAAGCTGACAGTCTGCACTTTAAACTCATCACCATTGTATCATTTGAAATAGTCATTATCAGTTGTGTAAAAAGTACCCAAAAGTCATTCTTGAGTAAAAGTAAAGATACTCTAATAGAAAATGACTCTTAAGTATCAAAAGTAAAAGTATGCATCATTTCAAATGTCTTATATTATGCAAACCAGACAACCCAATTGTCTTGTTTTTTTTTATTTTACAGATAGCCAGGGGCACAGTCAAACACTCACCTGGGGGCGGCCCATCAGGAAGTCCAGGATCCAGTTGCAGAGGGAGGTGTTTAGTCCCAGGTTCCTTAGCTTAGTGATGAGCTTTGAGGGTACTATGGTGTTGAACGCTGAGCTGTAGTCAATGAATAGCATTCTCACATAGGGGGACAAAAGGAACACCTTTCCTCTGGTAATTTGTGTCATGTCTGACTACTGCACTACTGCTTGTCCATGTGGTAGCTAACAGCAACAAGCCCAGACGAGATCTAATATTAAGTGCCAGTGGAAACGGGCTTTACTTTCTCGTGTTCTTCTTATTTCTATTTCTCGTGTGTTACAGATGCACAAGTATCATACCCCCCCCAAAATGCTAACCTCCACTGTTATTGTAATGATGAGAGGTTAGCATGTCTTGGGGGTATGATATTTGTGCGTCTAACTTTTTCTACACTGATGTCCACCTCAACTACGGGCTACACTATGGGCTCTCGTGTTCAGGGTGCTGGGCGGCTGGTAACTCCCCCCGGCAATCAGGATCTACGCTGCCTTCTCCCCAGCCGATTTCTGCAGCTTCTGCACTCTAAAAATTACGAGATCAACAAGGGTTCTTCTAAGACCCTCAAAGTATATTAAAGCTGATCTTTTATCCCCAGTACGCTTTAACTTAACTTCTTGAGGCTATGTGGGACGCTAGCGTGCCACCCGTGGTGCACCCTATCAACAGCAGGTGCATTTCAAGAGCGGCAAATTTGAAACCAAATAAATGTCAAAATTCAAATTTTTCAAACATACAACTATCTTACACCCTTTGAAAGATAAACATCTCCTTAATCTAACCACGTTGTCCGATTTCAAAAAGGTTTTACGGCGAAAGCATAAAGTTAGATTATGTTAGGAGAGTACATTGACAATAGCTGTGTGTAATGTTTTGTCAATTCAAAGACAGGCGTCACCAAAACCATAAAACCAGCTAAAATGATGCACTAACCTTTTACAATCTCCATCAGATGACACTCCTAGGACATTATGTTCGACAATGCATGCATTTTTAGTTCTATCAAGTTCATATTTATATCCAAAAACAGCGTTTTACTATGGCATTGATGTTGAGGAAATCGTTTCCCTCCAATAACCGGCAGTCAAGTCAGCACCACAAATTAAATAATTAAAATTAGAAAACATTGGTAAAATATTATATTGTCATTTAAAGAATTATAGATTTACATCTCTTGAACGCAATCAACTTGCCAGATTTAAAAATAACTTTACTGGGAAATCACACTTTGCAATAATCTGAGCACTGCGCCCAGAAAAATATGCTTTGCTATACAGACAAACGGCCATGTTGGAGAGATCTAAAATCGAAAATACTATGTAAATAATCCATTACCTTTGATTCTCTTCATCAGATGTCACTTCAAGGAATCCCAGGTCCATAACGAATGTCGTTTTGTTCAAAAAAGCTCATCATTTATATCCAAAAAGCTCCGTGTTGTTAGCACATGATCTAAGCCAGCCGGACTTCTCGTCATGAACGAGGGGAAAAAATATATTTACGTTCGTTCAAACATGTCAAACGTTGTATAGCATAAATCATTAGTGCCTTTTTTAACCAGAACATGAATAATATTCAAGGTGGACGAATGCATTCTCTTTTATAACGTATTGGACCGAGGGTACCCAACATGAACTCGCGCGCCAGAGTCTAATCGGCCATCACCGTTCCATGGCTCTTGTTCGGTCAGATCTCACAGTAAAAGACTCAAAACACTTTGTAAAGGCTGGTGACATCTAGTGGAAGCAATAGGAAGTGCCAAAACATTAATCAACCCCTGTGTGTTTCAATGGCATAGGCTTAAAGGTAATTCAACACATCAGGTATCCACTTCCTGTCAGAAAATGTCTCAGGGTTTTGCCTGCCAAATGAGTTCTGTTATACTCACAGACACCATTCAAACAGTTTTAGAAACTTTAGGGTGTTTTCTATCCATATATAATAAGTATATGCATATTCTAGTTACTGGGTAGGATTAGTAACCAGATTAAATCGGGTACGTTTTTTTATCCAGCCGTGAAAATACTGCCCCCTAGCCCCAACAGGTTAATTACATTTACATGATTAGCTTAATCAGGTAATATTAATTAGAGAAAGAATTGTATAGGTTAGCATGTCATATCACTTAATCCGGCATAGCCAAAGACACGACATGTTAGTCCCTCTATTTCCTTTAATATGAACTATTTTGATCTAAATTGCTTCTGTTTTAGGGATGAGAACTGAATTGCATGGCCTCTAAGGGCACATTTAAAAGTGTCCCATACAATAAGGGGATCTGCTGTACCTATGTTATGTCAGGAAAAAGTAAGTATATATTCTTCTGTCCTAGTTAAAAACAATTTATCTTTCTTTAATGAGTCCAACGCGAAGGATATACTGCTCTCCGGAGACCAGGCCCAAATCCCAGTCATTTGTGTAAAGAAAAGGTGGAGATACAGAGGGAGAAGGTCCTTGATAGGATTCATAGGCGAGTGAGTAAATCGCCATTACCATCGGTTCTATTGGCCAATGTGCAATCACTGGAAAACAAACTCGAGGATCTACGGTCGATACTATCCTACCAACGGGATATTAAAAACTTTAATATCTTATGTTTCACTGAGTCGTGGCTGAACGACGACACTGATAATATAGAGCTGGCTTGGTTTTCCGTGCATCGGCAGGACAGAGCAGCTACGTCTGGTAGGATGAGGGGCAGGGGAGTGTGTCTATTTGTCAATAACAGCTGGTGCGCAATGTCTAATATTAACCTCTTGGCGTTCCCCTAGGATAGGGGGCGCTAAAGCGATTTTTGAAAACATTTCGTGCCCATTTTAAACGGCCTCCTACTCAAACTCAGAAGCTAGGATATGCATATAATTAATACTTGTGGATAGAAAACACCCTAAAGTTTCTAAAACTGTTTGAATGGTGTTTGTGAGTATAACAGAATTCATATGGCAGTCAAAACCCCGAGACAGATGGAAACAGGAAGTGGAATTCTGAATTGCGAACTCAACTTCATCACGTTGCCTATTAATCACACCGTGAGCTATGGTTCATTGAGCACTTCCTATTGCTTCCACTAGATGTCCCCAGTCTTCACAAAGGGGTTTGAGCCTTCTACTGTTAAAACTGAATGAATGAGACGCTGTGGAACGTGGTCACACGGAGAGGGCCATCACCATTATGACGCCGGCGCCCCTGGTTACCCTCCCCTTTCGAAACGTTTTGAAACACAATGCAATCGTCCCCCTCGAATCTTATTGGCTCTCTTGTTGAAAAACGCCCTGAAGATTTATGTTGTACAACGTTTGACATGTTTGAACGAACCTAAATGGGAAAAAAATGCATTTTCTCGAAATGGCTGTCCCGTGGCCGACGAAGCATTTGGATCAGCCTTCAGACGCGCTAACAAGAACAAGCTCTTGGAACATAAAGGAGTCATTTTTTCAAACGAAATTACATTTGTTGTGGACCTGGGATTCCTGGAAGTGCTTTCTGATGAAGACAACCAAAGGTAAGGGATTATTGACAATAGTATACAAGACTAGATGTGATATGCGATTGTTCCAAGATGGCTAGCCTATTGCTATTGCTAGCCTATTGTTCTGAGTATCGCATCCCCTTTTATCGCAAAGTGTGATTACCCAGTAAAGTTATTTTTAAATCTGGCATTACAGGTGCTTTCAAGAGATATTCATCTATAAATCTTAGAATGACAATATTACATTTAAAAAATGTTTTCGAATAGTAATTTAGAAAATTGTAGCTCTGTTTCATCGGATGCATTTGAGGGAAAATAGTTAGTCAACGTTACGCACCGATGTAAAATGCTGTTTTTATATATAAATATGAACTTTATCGAACAAAAGAATGCATTTATTGTGTAACATGATGTCCTAGGTGTGTCATCTGATGAAGATTGTCAAAGGTTAGTGCTGCATTTAGCTGTTTTTTGGTTATTTGTGATGCATGTGGTTGGTCGGAAAATGGCTATGTGGCTACTTTTACGATATACTCCTCAAACATAATCTAATGTTTTGCTTTTGCTGTAAAGCCTTTTTGAAATCTGACAACGTGGTTCGATTCAGGAGAGGTGTATCTATAAAACGATATAATTTGAAAAAAAAATTGAATTCTTTTTAAAATAAAATTTTGTTATGCTAATGGCGATATGATTTTTCGCTGGATGTCCGTCCCGTATCCGCACAGGGGTTAAACAAGTCTCGAGGAATTGCTCGCCTGAGGTAGAGTACCTCATGATAAGCTGTAGACCACACTATCTACCAAGAGAGATCGCACTCAACGAGCTGCATAAGGCCGTAAGCAAACAAGAAAATGCTAATCCAGAAGCGGCGCCAGGGACTCTAATGCAGGCAAACTTAAGTCTGTTTTACCTCATTTCTACCAGCACGTCACATGTGCAACCAGATGGAAAAAACTCTAGACCACCTTTACTCCAAATACAGAGACGCATACAAAGCCCTCCCTTGCCCTCCATTTGGCAAATCTGACCATAATTATATCCTCCTGATTCCTGCTTACAAGCAAAAACTAAAGCAGGAAGTACCAGTGACTTGCTCAATACGGAAGTGGTCAGATGACACGGATACTACACTACAGGACTGTTTTGCTAGCACAAAATGTTCCGTGATTCATCCAATGGAATTGAGGAGTATGCCACCTCAGTCACCGGCTTCATCAATAAGTGCATTGACGACATCATCCCCACAGTGACCGTACGTCCCCACAGTGACCGTACATACGCTTCGAGGCAAGCAACACTGAAACATGCGTGAGAGCACCAGCTGTTCTGGACGACTGTGTGATCACGCTCTCTGTAGCCGATGTGAGCAAGACCTTTAAACAGGTCAACATTCAAAAGGCAGTGGGGCCAGACGGATTACCAGGGTGTGTACGCAGAGCATGTGCAAGTGTCTTCACTGACATTTTCAACCTCTCCCTCACCGAGTCTGTAATACCCACATGTTTCAAGCAGACTACCATAGTCCCTGTGCCCAAGAATGCGAAGGTAACCTGCCTAAATGACTACCACCCCGTAGCACTCACGTCGGTAGCCATGAAGTGCTTTTATAAGGCTGGTCATGGCTCACATCAACACTATCATCCCGGAAACCCTAGACCCAAACCAATTCGCATACCGCCCCAACAGATCCACAGATGACGCAATCTCAAACGCACTCCACACAGCACCTTCCCACCTGTACAAAAGGAACACCTATGTGAGAATGCTATTCATTGACTACAGCTCAGCATTCAACACCATAGTGCCCACAAAGCGTATCACTAAGCTAAGGCCCCTGGGACTAAACCTTCCTCTGAAACTGGATCCTGGACTTCCTGATTGGCCACCCCCAGGTGGTAAGGGTAGGCAACAACACATCTGCCACACTGATCCTCAACACAGGGGCCCCTCAGGGGTGCATGCTTAGTCCCCTCCTGTACTCCCTGTTCACCCACAACTGCGTGGCCAAGTACGACTCCAACACCATTGTTAAGTTTGCTGACTACAACGATGAGACAGCCTATAGGGAGGAGGTCAGAGACCTGGCAGTGTGGTGCCAGGATAACAATCTCTCCCTCAATGTGAGCAAGACAAAGGAGATGATATTGGACTGCAGGAAAAGGAGGGCCGAACAGGCCCCCATTAACCTCTCTAGGGCCAGTGGGACGATTTCGTCCCACCTACATAACAGCCAGTGGAATCCCGTGGCGCGTTATTCAAATACCTTAGAAATGCTATTACTTCAATTTCTCAAACATATGACTATTTTACACCATTTTAAAGACAAGACTCTCGTTAATCTAACCACACTGTCCGATTTCAAAAAGGCTTTACAACGAAAGCAAAACATTAGATTATGTCAGCAGAGTACCCAGCCAGAAATAATCAGACACCCATTTTTCAAGCTAGCATATAATGTCACAAAAAACAAAACCACAGCTAAATGCAGCACTAACCTTTGATGATCTTCATCAGATGACACGCCTAGGACATTATGTTATACAATACATGCATGTTTTGTTCAATCAAGTTCATATTTATATCAAAAGCCAGCTTTTTACATTAGCATGTGACGTTCAGAACTAGCATACCCCCCGCAAACTTCCGGTGAATTTACTAAATTACTCACGATAAATGTTCACAAAAAACATAACAATTATTTTAAGAATTATAGATACAGAACTCCTCTATGCATTCGCTATGTCCGATTTTAAAATAGCTTTTCGGTGAAAGCACATTTTGCAATATTCTGAGTAGATAGCCCGGCATCACAGGGCTAGCTATTTAGACACCCACCAAGTTTAGCCCTCACCAAAGTCAGATTTACTATAAGAAAAATGTTATTACCTTTGCTGTTCTTTGTCAGAATGCACTCCCAGGACTTCTACTTCAATAACAAATGTTGGTTTGGTTCAAAATAATCCATAGTTATATCCAAATAGCGGCGTTTTGTTCGTGCATTCAAGACACTATCCGAAAGGGTAAAGAAGGGTGACGCGCCCGACGCGTTTCGTGACAAAACATTTCTAAATATTCCATTACCGTACTTCGAAGCATGTCAACCGCTGTTTAAAATCAATTTTCATGCCATTTTTCTCGTTAAAAAGCGATAATATTCCGACCGGGAAACCGTGTTTTAGTACAAAGAGAGAGAAAATAAAAACATGGGTTGCCTCGTGCACGCGCCTCAGTCTCATTGTCCTCTGATAGACCACTTACCAAAGGCGCTAACGTTTTT
This sequence comes from Salmo salar, assembly GCF_965601325.2. NCBI lineage: Eukaryota > Metazoa > Chordata > Actinopteri > Salmoniformes > Salmonidae > Salmo > Salmo salar. The sequence continues at coordinate 81,256,706 of NC_138302.1, read as the reverse complement.
CAGCCAGGGGCTGCCTCGACATCATTCAGCTTTTTCCCGGGTTCTGAGAGCCTATGGGAGCCGTAGGAAGTGTCACGTTACAGCAAAGATCCTAAGTTTTCAATAAAAAGAGTCAAGAAGCCCAAGGAATGGTCAGAGAGGGCACTTCCTGTACAGAATCTTCCCAGGTTTTTGCCTGCCATATGAGTTCTGTTATACTCACAGACACCATTCAAACAGTTTTAGAAACTTTAGGGTGTTTTCTATCCAAAGCCAATAGTTATATGCATATTCTAGTTTCTGGGCAGTAGTAATAACCAGATTAAATCGGGTACGTTTTTTATCCGGCAGTGCAAATACTGCCCCCTACCCTCAACAGGTTAACATCGACGGGGCTGCAGTGATTGTGTCGGGAGTTTCAAGTTCCTTGTTGTCCACATCACCAACAATCTATCATGGTCCAAACACACCAAGCTTGTCGTGACGAGGGCATTTGACACCACCTTATCCCCCAGAGTATCAAAAGTAAAAGTATGACTAAGTTAACATTTCTTATATTAAGTAAACCAGAAGGCACAATTTTTGTAATTTTTGTAATTTTTTATTTACAGATAGCTAGGGGCATACTCCAACACTCAGACATAATTTACAAACAAAGCATTTGTGTTTAGTGAGTCCATGAGATCAGAGGCAGTATGCAGGACCAGGGATGTTCTCTTGATAAGTGTGTGAATTTAAAATAAATTCTGTCCTGCTAAGCATTCGAGTACTTTAGGGTGTCAGAGAGAATGTATGGAGTAAAAAGTACATGATTTTCATTAGGAATGTAGTAAAGTAAAAGTTAGAAAGTAACAATGTATAGATACCCAAATAAACTACTTAAGCACTACTTGTACGTTTTTTTACTTAAGTACTTTACACCACTGTGTGAGTCACAAATGGTCCACACACATGCACACAGTTGTGGTGAAGGCTCGACTGCGCCTCTTCCCTCTCAAGAGGTTGAAAAGATTTTTCATGGGCTCTCAAATCCTCAAAAAGTTCTACAGCTGCACAACTGAGAGTATCTTATCTGGCTGCATCACTGCTTGGTATGGCAACTGCACTGCCCTCGATAGCAATGTGCACATGTGTGCACATCCGAGTCATGTATTTAGCTTGCTGAAATTAACTAGCTAGCGAAACTGTAGTAGCTAGCATAACAGGTTAGTTAGCAAGCTTAATTCCCACCTTGCTTGCCATGGCATTGGCTATTAGCTAGCTGTCTAACCAAGCAAACCAGACGACATGTTTGATATGATGTAGCTAGATAGCTTTAAATATGACCTGGCCAGCTAAAATTCCTGCTAGCTCACGTTAGCTAGCTAGCTAACACATTTAAACGTGTTAACCCTCGCAAGGCTGCCGGCCCAGACGGCATCCCTAGCTGCGTCCTCAGAGCATGCGCAGACCAGCTGACCAGCTGGCCTACCACTACATTGGTAGGCTTGATTACCAACAACGACGAGATGGCCTACAAGGAGGAGGTGAGGGCCCTCGGAGTGTGGTGTCAGGAAAATAACCTCACACTCAATGTCAACAAAACAAAGGAGATGATCGTGGACTTCAGGAAACAGCAGAGGGAGCACCCCCCTATCCACATTGACAGGACAGTAGTGGAGAGAGTGGAAAGTTTTAAGTTCCTCGGCGTACACATCACGGACAAACTGAAATGGTCCACCCACAAAGACAGCATGGTGAAGAAGGCGCAACAGCGTCTCTTCAACCTCAGGAGGCTGAAGAAATTTGGCTTGTCACCGATAACCCTGACAAGCTTTAACCTGTTAGGGCTAGGGGGCAGTATTTGCACGGCTGGATAAAAAAATGTACCCGATTTAATCTGGTTACTAATCCTACCCAGTAACTAGAATATGCATATACTTATTATATATGGATAGAAAACACCCTAAAGTTTCTAAAACTGTTTGAATGGTGTCTGTGAGTATAACAGAACTCATTTGGCAGGCAAAACCCTGAGACATTTTCTGACAGGAAGTGGATACCTGATGTGTTGTATTACCTTTAAACCTATGCCATTGAAAAACACAGGGGCTGAGGAATATTTTGGCACTTCCTATTGCTTCCACTAGATGTCACCAGCCTTTACAAAGTGTTTTGAGTCTTCTGGAGGGAGATCTGACCGAACAAGAGCCATGGAACGATGATGGCCCATTAGACACCTGGCGCGCGAGTTCATGTTGGGTACCCTCGTTCCAATACGTTATAAAAGAGAATGCATTCGTCCACCTTGAATATTATTCATGTTCTGGTTAAAAAAGGCCCTAATGATTTATGCTATACAACGTTTGACATGTTTGAACGAACGTAAATATATTTTTTCCCCTCGTTCATGAAGTGAAGTCCGGCGGGCTTAGATCATGTGCTAACAAGACGGAGATTTTTGGACATAAATGATGAGCTTTTTTGAACAAAACTACATTCGTTATGGACCTGTGATACCTGGAAGTGACATCTGATGAAGAGAATCAAAGGTAATGGATTATTTACATAGTATTTTCGATTTTAGATCTCCCCAACATGGCGGCTAGTCTGTATCGCAACGCGTATTTTTCTGGGCGCAGTGCTCAGATTATTGCAAAGTGTGATTTCCCAGTAAGGTTATTTTTAAGTCTGGCAAGTTGATTGCGTTCAAGAGATGTAAATCTATAATTCTTTAAATGACAATATAATATTTTACCAATGTTTTCTAATTTTAATTATTTAATTTGTGGTGCTGACTTGAATGCCGGTTATTGGAGGGAAACGATTTCCTGAACATCAACGCCACAGTAAAACGCTGTTTTTGGATATAAATATGAACTTGATAGAACTAAAAATGCATGCATTGTCTAACACAATGTCCTAGGAGTGTCATCTGTTGGAGATTGTAAAAGGTTAGTGCATAATTTTAGCTGATTTTATGGTTTTGGTGACGCCTGTCTTTGAATTGGCACAACATTACACACAACTCTTGTAAATGTACTGTCCTAACAAACTCTAAATTTATGCTTTCGCCGTAAAACCTTTTTGAAATCGTAAAACGTGGTTAGATTAAGGAGATGTTTATCTTTCAAAGGGTGTAAAATAGTTGTATGTTTGAAAAATTTGAATTTTGACATTTATTTGGATTCAAATTTGCCGCTCTTGAAATGCACCTGCTGTTGATGGAGTGCACCACGGGTGGGACGCTTGCGTCCCACCTAGCCCATAGAGGTTAATAGATGCACAATTGAGAGCATCCTGTCGGGCTGTGTCACCACCTGGTACGTCAACTGCTCCGCTCACAACTGTAATGCTCTCCAGAGGGTAGTGAGGTCTGCACAACGCATCACCGGGGGCAAACTACCTGCCCTCCAGGACACCTACACCAACCAATGTCACAGGAAGGCCAAAAAGATCATCAAGGACAACAACCACCCGAGCCACTGCCTGTTCACCCCGCTATCATCCAGAAGGCGAGGTCAGTACAGGTGCATCAAAGCTGGAACCGAGAGACTGAAAAACAGCTTCTATCTCAAGGCCATCAGACTGTTAAAAAGACATCACTAACATTGAGTGGCTGCTGCCAACATACAGACTCAACTCTAGCCACTTTTATAATTAACATTTGGATGTAATAAATGTATTGCTAGTCACTTAAACAATGCCACTTTATATAATGTTTACATACCCTACATTACTCATCTCATATGTATATAATGTACTCTACCATCTACTGCCGTTCGGCCATCGCTCATCCATATATTTGTATGTACATATTCTTAATCATTCCTTTACACTTGTGTGTGTATAAGGTAGTTGTTGTGAAATTGTTAGATTACTTGTTAGATATTACTGCACGGTTGGAACTAGAAGCACAAGCATTTCGCTATACTTGCATTAACATCTGCTAACCATGTGTATATGACCAATTAAATTTGATTTGATTTGGTTTAATGTATCTGTCTGAACTGTAATAAGCACTATTTTCCTCATGGTTACACAGAAGTGTCCCTGTGACAATGCCCATAAAGAATGTATATTTCCCTTGGCCCTGTGCCGAGGACGTGACATTCATAAAAATGGTAGAGCCAGAAATAAGGAGAGATATAGAGAGATGGATAGGGAGGAAGAGGGAAAAGAGAGGGGGAAGAGGGACAAAAATACATGTTTGTGAAAGAGATAGAGAACGAGAAAGGGAGAGAGAAAGAGAGAAAGGAAGAGAGAGAGATGAAAAGAGAAAGGAAAATAGAGAGGAAGAGATTGTGAGATGAAAAGAAAGAGCGATGAAAAGAGAGAGAATGATAGAGAGCGAGAGTGTCACGAACCGGCTCGTAGCCCGTAACAAAGAGGGAGACATTGTGGAGATAACATAATTACAAAAATATATTTATTATATACAAATACCAATGGTGTGTAGTCAGTAGTCAGTAGTTTAAGTGAGTTGTATGCATAGATGGTGATGTGGGGTGTTGAGAGGTGCCAAAACAAACAAGCCACAAAATGCCACAACCACAAATAACAGTGTGTCTGGCACGTGGAGAGAGTCTCTTCAATGTATGGGGGAAAGGTGTATTTATCCCCAGGTTTGTCCCATATTGCTGATGACCCTACAGTCTCTGCCCACCGACATCCTATTAAAGAAAACAAGAGCAAAGATAAATAATTCAGCAAACAGAGTGTGAGGGTTGTCACCCCCCCCCCCCCCATAAAACCGGGGACCACTAAGGACCCTGGAACACTATACCAACCAAACATAAACACAAACAAAATACTGCCCTGGTAAACGCTAACCCCACTTCCCAATCCAACCTCGTCCTCCCCAGACCTCAGCAACCTTTGCGCACAGGAAGCAACCTTTAAGAATAAAGAAAAAAAACGAGGACAGCAGGGAACAGATGACTGGAGCTACAGGAGCTACAGGACAACACAAAACAAAAAATAAACAATGGCCAGTCACGTGACTCTTCTAAGTTGGTGTCAGCCCTCTGCTCCTTGATTAGATTGGAGCGGGGCACAGATAACGGGATAACAGGGAAATTATTGACAGATTTCTTTGTAACATTATCGTTAGCCGGTGCAGTGACCAGGTTGCCACAGCTCATAGAACGCATAACCGCGCACGCAGAGAACACCTCTGGGAAACTCTGCGTGCTCTCATCAGGAATCCCTTCAAACAACGGCTTAGCGAAACCACTAGAGGTGGAGACACAGCAGCCCATAAACGCTTACCAGCCAAGTTATTCCTCAGTCTCAGCAGAGTCTCAGCAGAGAAGGGTAACACAGACTAACACAAACGACTCAGAGGCACCTGTGTCCCTCAGGATCGTCACTGGAACTGGGTCGTTACTTCTTAACAGGGACACAAAACCCTCTGTAACGAAAGGTAAACAATCTGGGTTAATTGGGACTTTCACATGCCCTGGGCATGAAACGGAGTGACAAGAGTGAACGGATGTGGGACCGGCGCTGCTAATGCCGTAGGCTTAGATTTAATGTTTGCGCGAGTACTGAATTTACCCTTAGCCCTGAGAACAGGACATTAGTTTTTCCATTGACCTGAACCATGACAGTAGTGACACTCTTGACTGAAGTGAGCTTTCCCATGAGAGCCAGGATCAACCCTATATGAATGAAGCTCTGCCCGTAAACCAAAGTTCTCAGTCGGCGAGGCCCAAATATCTCAGAATGCCCCCACTCACTCCGAATACTGGGCTCTGCAAAGCCACTTTTGTGAGTCAAAACATACTCAACCGCCAAAACCTCAGCTTCAGAGACAGTCTTCACTTTTCGTTAGTTAATGTACATGGCTATACGATCAGGGATTGTGTCCTTAAATTGCTCTATCATAATCAGATCACACAGCCCCTGGAAATTGTAACCGCGGAGGCAGAACACCAGCAATTAAACTGTGAAGATAACTCTTGTGCAAACTCAACATGAATTTGTTTATCAGCCTTTTTTAAAGTTCTAAATCGTTGGTGGTAAGCCTCAGGAACCAATTGGTAAATCTCTAGCACAGCCATTTTAACCTCATCATAACTGACACTGTCAGCTATACCAAGAGCTGAATATGCTTCCTGCGCTTTACCAGTCAACACACACTGCAACATTAAAGTGTGAATCAACTCCTAGCGTCAGTAACACGCTCAAACAACAAAAATAACATCTCAGGGTCCTTCTCATTCAATTTTGGCAACAGCCTTAAGTTTCCAACAACATCAAATGTGTCCGGGGCACGACCGAGAGAGGAGCGACCCCTAGGTGAATCAGGGTCACCTTCCCTAATCAAACTCTTCCCCGAGACCTTTCCTTCCCTAACCAATTCTAGCCGTTCTTGTTGCAGCTTGATTTTAGCACGCTCCAAATCCTGTTTAAATTCCAATTCCTTTTCATACTTAACATGATCATGCTCTAACTTTACACGATCATGCTCCAGTTTAGCTTGTTCTAACGCCCACTCCCGAACCCGCTCGTGCGCTAGTTTAGCTTGCTCATGCTCTAGCTGTAACAGAAGCAGTTCTTTATGCTGTTCAAAAGAAAGACTACTAGGGCTAACAGACGGAGCGGCCATTGTATTGAAACAGGGAGACAGCTGTGGAGGTTGCAAGTTCTCAGCAGAGGCTGCCCCAGTGGTAACTACGAGTATACCACTCTCCATCAGATTAGCCAACAATATCAAATTTACAGAATTTTTTTGATGTTTATCACAAATTTCAACCTGGTAGTGTTCAGCGATCTTCAACAGTTGTTCTTTAGTACATAATTCTAACAGTTCCTCAGATGGAACGCAAATTAACTCGTCTACATTAGACCCCATAGTCACAAGTAACTACTAAAAATAATCTCGCTTTATCCCCACTGCTGAGCACACTACACCACAACAAGAGAAACGCGGGTAATTATGCACTGTAGCCGCTGGCATTGAAGAAAAAAAACAGCACACTGGCGGATTCCCCCCAAGCCATGGATGTGCCCCCGAGACAACTGCTCAATCCACTGACACCACACAAAAATAACAAACCAAATAACCATGCCCAATGTATTCCAAAGTGGAACACGTCGCTAAGCCTAACAAGGGAAAAGAAAGTCTTAAGCTTCGGGTAGCAAATAGCACTAACCTACCCAAATCTCCCACTGAGGTACACAGCAGACTGTACTCACCTCCTCGGACCGATGTCCCAACAGCAAGTAGAGCAAGAGTTTCCAGCCTGGGAAAGGGCCTGGAAACGAACTAATGTTACTCTCTCCAACGCAGCACACAACCTATCCACCGCAGTGGCCAGTTTACCAAACATAAACAAAGGCAGCCAACACTGGGCCTACCAAACAGCACAACTCAAAAAAGCTGTAACAAAAGATGCAAACTAAGCACCTCCAGAGTTTAACACTAACTCCATGTTTTCTCCCAAACAAAATACACTTACCAGTTAACTTAACACTAGTTTTATGCCTACTGGCATACTTTACCAGGCAACACATCGTTTGATGACGTCACCGGACAACCAAAATCACTGAAGTCTCTGAGGCACTACACCGAACACTTATAAGACTAGGCACGGAATACAAACCAAATCACATCCCAATTAGCATTAACCCATCATAATGCAACAAAATCCAAGCGAGAGAGCACGAGCATCCTCAGTCCGGCCTCGGCCAGACCCCTAGCCCCCTGGGGGGGGCATTCTGGACAGATGCAATCAGCAGTCAAGAGGCCTATTCCAAAATACTGTACACTGAGTCGCACCTTTCCCCTCCCTCCTGTCCTGCATGGCCAGAGTAGACCGAGTGCATGGGTAGGAGATGATGGACCGGTCAGTCAGCTGGATCCTAGGGGGGGCGTTGAGGGCACGCTGCTTGTAGATGTGACAGCAGAGGGGCATCGCTGGGCCTGCTTCTCCAGCTTCATCTGTATCACACCTTCTGGTCTTCTGCTGCTTGACCTTTGACTGTCTTTAGGACTTACATTGCGAGGGCGTCTGTGCCACGTCACATTCCGGCCCCGCTGGGACCCGGGGTTACCTTGGCCGTGTGTGAGGAGTGTGTGAGAAAAATGTGAAGAGTGTGGGAGACATACGCCCCTGGACTTAAACAAAACTCAGGGCAAAATGTGACAATGAACGTAAATGTTTGAAGAGTGTTAGCTCTCCTGTATGATACAGAGCAAAAAAATACATGTTTTCTCTCCAAATGTGCTATACCTGGGGTAGACAACCCTGGTCCTGGAGTACCCTAGGCACCTCATGTTTTCGATTTAACAGACCTGGAAGACCAGGTGTGTTGAATTTAGGCAATCACTGAACTGATCAATTAGCTCAGTTGGCCAGGTGTGGTGCCTAGCTGGAACAAAATCCTGCAGTACCTGCGGCACTCCAAGAACAGGTTGCCTACCTCTGTGCTAAACGGTAACACACTGGTCCATATTGGAGATGTTGTCAGATCTGACCGCAACGTTCCAGCACAACAAAATGACAGCTCACTTAGCAGACATTTGCCTCCCAGTAATGTCCTTATCCATGGTCTGCACTGTAGTAAAGCAACAGAAAGCTGTTACTGGTTTGAGCACAGTAACCAATGTCAGGCAATTCACAGAGGAGAGGAGAGAAAGAACATTAAGCATCTGCCTCATTTCCCAAACAAACTTTTTGCCAGACTAATTTAAAACAACTGTGCTACAGCTCATCAGTACGGAGAAACAAGACTTTCCATAGAACCAACAACCAGTTGTTAAATGCATGGTACTGTATGAGTAGACTATGACATGGTAGTGAGTATAACATACTCCGAAATACGAGAGTGAAATAGACTTGACATTCATCTAAATTCCATTGACTGAATTCAACACTACATTATCAAGCCCGGGTTTTTATCCAGACACATAGTTAAAAGGGTTGTCAGTGACGTTGAAAGGGAGGACCTTTTGGAATATGTCAGTCTACACACTGCAGCCTCTCTCTCCTTCCTGTCCTTTGTCTTAAATGAGTATGAACACAGTTCATTCTTAACCTTTGGAGTGATTACAGTATGAGTGTATGCCAGGCAGGTTTACAACAGAGCCCACATCCTGTCCGGAGGCTTGTGTGATGGGAGCAGCCTTTACCAGCTAGGTCACTATCAGGACTTCCAGTCTGACTAACACAATAGGAGTGTGTGTGTGTGTCACTATGACTTGGATGATGGCTAGCCGTTACTGTTTACAGACAGGGGGAGGGACAGGGGGACTCCGGAAACAAAATGCTATAAAAGGTTTCCAATAAAGAGGTTAGAGCGAGTCAGAGAAATCATTTAGCTTTTGGGGAAGGTTTTAAGATTCATTAGTGACAGCTTAATTACAGAGGAACAATGTGCCGATAATTACATTGCCAATAATTAATACACTTAATGTAACAAAGGGAGCGTTGAGAACACAGTCATCGGCTAATAGGTTACTATTGCACATTAAACCAGCTTTTTGACTGTGTCATTGGTTTGGCAATTAAATATGTGTCCTCTATCACTGTAAATTGTATGTATTTCTGAAAGATAAAAAAAAGTGCAAACTGCTTTTTTCCTCAGTTGATTTTATTCGATTTGAGAGGAAATGTTCTATCAAGGCACTGCTGCTCTCTCTTGAATGTCATTATTCCAAATAGGTAACTGTTATTAATGTTGGCTGAGAATACTGCCATTCTATCTGTAGAGCTGTTCATTTGTTCCAAAGGGAGGAGGGCATTTTTTATGGATTGCAATGTGCTTGGCTGGAATCACATATGAAACACAGAATCTTAAACATGGGACCAATACACATGTCGACTCATTATGTGTTGTAACAGCGTACACAGTCCAAAGTGTAGGTCTGCTGTAACTGTATAAACCTCATATATCCTTCTATTCTTTATTATATCTACACTATATTTAATATACTCCACCACCCCTGTATCCTTTCCAGATTACTAAAACAATGCAACAACTAAAAAACAAGTGTACAAACAGTTCCCTCTGAAACCATCACCCTGGAAAGTACAACGTAGAATGTGCATTCACTTTTCCTTGTCTATCACCTCATTGTGGGTGAGAATGCTGTGAGCCGTGCAATAGATTGAGGCCAGGTCTGCAAGGGATATTTACTCACATTCACAAGACATATCTCTGTGTTTGTCCAGGGTAAATGTTAGAGCTATGGCCATGCTTGACTGATGCTGCTGATGTTCCTCTGAATAAAGTAAATATTCCCCTGGTGAGCTTCTCCGGGCTGTCGACAGGACCGTCACAGCTTCATTACACCAGGAACCAGCCTGGCCCAGCACAACACAATGATCACACATCACAACACTTCCTATACACACACTCTGTGCCAGCCGCTTCATACAATCATACGTTCTACTGAGTATTCAGCAAATAAACTGAGATGAAAGGTGTAACTACAGTACAGCCCTAATGCAAACAATAAAGATACGTGCACCATACCATTAATCTGTTACTTGTAAAAAAAGTATTAATCTATCAATCAACTCGGAGAGAAAAGACACGTAATGTTACTTGATGCATGCAGTTCTCACCATCTACATTTGAGCACAGATGGCATACTTACAGTACCAGTCAAAAGTTTGGACACACCTACTCATTCAAGGGTTTTTCTTTATATTTACTATTTTCTACATTGTAGAATAATAGTGAAGACATCAAAATTATGAAATAACACATATGGAATCATGTAGTAACCAAAAAGTGGGAAATAAATCAAAATATATTTTATATTTGAGATTCTTCAAAGTAGCCACCCTTTGCCTTGATGACAGCTTTGCACACTCTTGGCATTCTCTCAACCAGCATCCTGAGGTAGTCACCTGGAATGCATTTCAATTAACAGGTGTGCCTTGTTTAAAAGTTAATTTATGGAATTTATTTCCTTCTTAATGCGTTTGAGCCAATCAGTTGTGTTGTGACAAGGTAGATGTGGTATACAGAAGATAGCCCCATTTGGTAAAAGACCAAGCCCATATTTTGGCAAGAACAAATAAGCAAAGTGAAATGGCGGTCCATCGTTACATTAAGACATGAAGGTCAGTCAATGCAGAACATTTCAAGAACTTTTAAAGTTTTTTTAATGCAGTCGCAAAAACCATCAAGCGCTATGATGAAACTGGCTCTGAGGACCGCCACAGGAAAGTTGACCCAGAGTTACCTCTGCTGCGGAGGATACGTTCGTTACCAGCCTCAGAAATCGAGAATTAACTGCACTTCAGATTGCACCTCACAGAGTTCAAGTAACAGACACATCTCAAAATCAACTAATCAGGCTTTCATGGTCGAATTGCTGAAACCACTACTAAAGGACACCAATAAGAAGAAGAGACTTGCTTGAGCCAAGAAACACAAGCGATGGACATTAGACCGGTGGAAATCTGTCCTTTGGTCTGCTAAATCCAATGTGGATCGAACCACCGTGTCTTTAGGAGACGCAGAGTAGGTAAACGGATGATCTCTGCATGTGTGGTTTCCACCGTGAAGCATGGAGGAGGAGCTGTGATAGTATGGGGGTGCTTTGCTGGTGATGCTGTCTGTGATTTATTTAGAATGCAAGGGACACTTAACCAACATGGCTACACAGCATTCTGCAGCAATATGCCATCCCATCTGGTTTATGCTTAGTGGGATTATCATTTGTTTTTTAAACAGGACAATGACCCAAAATACACCTCCAGGCTGTGTAAGGGCTATTTGACCAAGAAGGAGAATGATGGAGTGCTGCATCAGATACCTGGCTTCCACAATCACGACCTCCACGCAATTGAGATGGTTTGGGGTGAGTTGGACCGCAGAGTGAAGGATAAGGAGCCAACAAGTGCTCAGCATATGTGGGAACTCCTTCAAGACTATTGAAAAAGCATTCCAGGTGACTACCTCATGAAGCTGGTTGAGAAAATGCAAGGCGGTCATCAAGGCAAAGGGTGGCTACTTTGAAGAATCAAAAATCAAAATATATTTGATTTGTTTAACGCTTTTTGGTTACTATATGATTCCATATGTGTTATTTCATAGTTTTGATGTCTTCACTATTATTCTACAATGTAGAAAATAGTTAAAAAATGTAAACACCCTCTTTGACTGGTACTGTACAGTATGTTTGATTTCATTTCAAGCGTTCAGTTATTTATACATCACCTACAAATACACCAGTTAGTTTCAGTTACTTATACATCACCTACAAATACACTAGTTAGCTTCAGTTGCTTATACATCACCTACAAATACACCAGTTAGTTTCAGTTACTTATACATCACCTACAAATACACCAGTTAGTTTCAGTTACTTATACATCACCTACAAATACACCAGTTAGTTTCAGTTACTTATATATCACTTGGAAATACACTAGTTAGTTTCAGTTGCTTATACATCACCTACAAATACACCAGTTAGTTTCAGTTTCTAATACATCACCTACAAATACACAAATTTACAGTTACACAATCATGGCTGTGAACACACTACCAGTATCTGGACCAGCTCACAGCAACCTGCCTCTCTACTACCCGCAGACCTCCCTAGCCCTGGCAGTCCCCCTCTTCCCCTTTCCCACACTCACACAGCACTGGCTGACCTTGTCAACCCTTCCCACATGGGATATTAGACATGGGGCTTGGCTGGCCTTTAGGGCTCCTGAAATTCTGAAATGTTGGGTGTGTGTGTGTGTATGTGTGTGAAGAGGCTACAAAGCCAGCTGATATGGAGAAATCAATTTGAGATCACCTCGGGCCGGATTTCATACTGCTTGTTAGTAATGCTGAACTCTCATTTTCCTGTCCTCCACCCTGCCTTTGAGTGAACATCACCATGGGGGAGAGGGAGAGGACCAGGGAGATTCCGTAGGACAGATCCAGAGAGATACTGACATGGTGGGCCTCCCCCACGCGTGGATAAACCTGTTATGCTTAAGCTCTGAGCTTATTTCCAGTGTGAGGCCTGAGTCGATGACCTTTGCAGCTGTGGCTGGTTATATGCCTCAGAGAGAGGTCTCTCTCCCAGGTCTCTGGGCTGAGTAAGCAGTGATTAATGTCCTCCACTGTGACTTTATTCTGCCAGGGCTGTCACAGTCACAGTCACCACACTACTGGACTGCTGGGTTTAACTAACCAAACGCTGAGTACAGAGATTTTTATATACCTTTTCCCTCAGAACTGTTGAATATCCCTGCTAACAACAGACCTTTGTGGTATTTGTATTGACAGGAAATTCAATGTGTGTTGTGTTGTTGCACTTTCAACCCTTGTTGGGAGCATGGCGTTGGAATGCATTGCAGACGAGAAGTAGGAACTCAGACTCAGACCAAACAGTCAGCTCTCAGGTGGGTCTCAGATGTTAAATACAGTCTCCTGTACAGAACTGATCCCTCTGTCATTTTACTGACCTTTTGTCACGGAGGCAATCACACACTTAATCATTGTCTTAGCATCTTACCACCCCCAGACTCACTTTTAGATGGAGACTCATGTTTTTCTTTCTGAGTCCTCAGTATTCATGATTTATTAAAGACAGACTCAGCGATATGACGTATTTGGACAAAGTAAACAGCATAGTGGGTCAATTTCCGCAACAACTAAGAGCATTGAAGCGCAAGGCTCAACTTCTCCGCTGTTTTGATCCCGTGGCTACCCCGCTGTAACAGCATGAAGCGAACCTGTGCACTGCGTGATTGTGTGAGAGTCAAGTCTTGCATCTCGCTCATCTTAATATCTTCGGTGCTGCTCGTGGCAATGTCATTTCGCTGAGTCTACCTTTAATGTCATATGCTCTTGAGTTGGTCTTTCTTAACTGACCTACCAGGTCATCCCTTTCCTTGTCACAAATCAAATTAGCTCAGCCAGCAATTAATCTTGTGCTGGTGCAGCCTCTGAGAGGGGGCTGACACCTTATTCATTTTCTTAATTAGGTCTCTTATTAGGTGTAGGACTTGTCTCCTCTAAATACTCATTCGTTGACTCTTACACTTTCAACAGGGCTACGCAAATGATTTGTGCAAAGTTAAGCATTTGAAATGGATTATATTCAATGTGAGTGTGTTTAATTTATGAAAGTGCAAGGGGAGGAATTCAGGTCAATATGTATCCTTTAGACCAGCAGTAAGTCTTGGATGGATTTGAAGGCAGAGTGATGTTAGCAGATAGACCTAATGATTATGGCTGGGGTTTAATGCTATAGATGTGTTTTATTTCACAAAGGCAACTACAGTAAAACAATCAACATATAAAGTGCCCTGGCTATAGGCAGTATGTTATTACTCAGTGATACACACTCTGGATAAGGTGTTGAGTAAGACAGGTAGGCTATACTGTTGCTGCCATTGTTTGTGTTTGGAAGGCAAAAGTGAAGGTGCTGTAATGAAAAAGAGAGACTGTATGACTGAAAACTCACTCACCACAGCCATATGAATCATCAGTTGAACAAGCTGCAGTTTAATCTACTGTATGAAGCAAAAAGGAAATTAAATTACTGACCTGTTCATAAAAAGCATTTAAAGGAGAAGTTACCCTTATTTGAACCAAATCTCAATTGTTCTAAGTACATGGCATGTTATAGAAGTGCCCAGTTATTTTTTTGGCAATTTCGTTTGTTTTTGAGAAACTTACCCCTCAAGCGATACACTTCCTCATGCTCATTCAGTAGTTGTAGGGTCACAGAAAAACATGAAAAAATGGATCCTTTAAATGGCTTCATTCTGATCAGTTCAAGACACATTTGATGCCAGTGGTAAATATTATGTCTGGTCGTACAGGACATCCCTTGTTATGAATTTATAGATTACCCTCACCTTGTCTTCAACAAGAGCAATCCATTGGACTTTATAACTATGTTTACTCTACCATGATTCTATGACTTACTGAGCCTGTTGAAAAGACAACTCTCACCCCTACTCCTGACCTCTGACCCCAGATCCACAGCACTGGTTCATTTATTACAAACTGCTATCTGCCTAATATGGATGGTGGAGAAAATGACACAGGTGGATAATAAGGTGTCCACAGTGGGTCCAGGCAGTCTCAGTCTAGGCTAAGGCTGTTCCTTCTCTCCCCAATAAATCAAATCAAATTGTATTTGTCACAGGCTTCGTAGATAACAGGTGTAGACAAATAGTGAAATGCTTACTTAGGGTTATTTTCCAACAATGCAGAGTTAAAGATAAGAGTTAAAGATAAAAAATAAATAAATAGTGACACAAGGAACAAATACATAGTGAATAACGAATAGACATAAAGAGTAGAAATAACATGGCTGTATACAGGGAGTATAAAATAACATGGCTATATACAGGGAGTATAAAATAAAATGGCTGTATACAGGGAGTATAAAATAACATGGCTATATACAGGGAGTATAAAATAAAATGGCTATATACAAGGAGTAGAAAATACAACGGCTATATACAGGAAGTAGAAAATAACATGGCTATATATAGGGAAAATAAAATGGCTATATACAGGGAGTACCAGTACTGAGTCGATGTGCAAGGATACGAGATAATTGAGGTAGCTACAGTATGTACTGTGCATACAGTTGAAGTCAACCACTCCACACATTCCTTGTTAGCAAACTATAGTTTTGGCAAGTCAGTTAGGACATCTACTTTGTGCATGACACAAGTCATTTTTCCAACAATTGTTTACAGACAGATTATTTCAGATATAATTCACTGTATCACAATTCCAGTGGGTCAGAAGTTTGCATACACTAAGTTGACTGTGCCCTTCAAACAGCTTGGAAAATTCTAGAAAATTATGTAATGGCTTTAGAAGTTTCTGATTGGCTAATTGACATCATTTGAGTCAATCGGAGGTGTACCTGTTGATGCATTTCAAGGCCTACCTTCAAACTCAGTGCCTCTTTGCTTCACATCATGGGAAAATGAAAAGAAATCAGCCAAGACCTCAGAAAACAATTGTAGACTTCCACAAGTCTGGTTCATGCTTGGGAGCAATTTCCAAACACCTGAAAGTACCATGTTCATCTGTACAAACAATAGTACGCAAGTATAAACACCATGGGACCATGCAGCCGTCATACCGCTCAGGAAAAAGACGCGTTCTGTCACCTAAAGATGAACGTACTTTGGTGTGAAAAGTGCAAATCAATCCCAGAACAACAGCAAAGGACCTTGTGAAGATGCTGGAGGAAACAGGTACAAAATAATCTATATCCACAGTAAAACGAGTCCTATATCAACATAACCTGAAAGGACACTCAGCAAGGAAGAAGCCACTGCTCCAAAACCGCCATAAAAAGCCAGACTACGGTTTGCAACTGCACATGGGGACAAAGATCATACTTTTTGGAGAAATGTCCTCTGATCTGATGAAACAAAAATGTAACTGTTTGGCCATAATGACCATCATTATGTTTGGAGGAAAAAGGGGGAGGCTTGCAAGCCGAAGAACACCATCCCAACCGTGAAGCACGGGGGTGGCAGCATCATGTTGTGGTGGTGCTTTGCTGCAGGAGGGACTGGTGCGTTTCACAAAATAGATGGCATCATGAGACAGGAAAAGTATGTGGATATATTGAAGCAACATCTCAAGACATCAGTCAGGAAGTTAAAGCTTGGTTGCAAATGGGTCTTCCAAATGGACAATGACCCCAAGCGTACTTCCAAAGTTGTGGTAAAATGGCAACAAGGTCAAGTAATTGGAGTGGCCATCACAAAGCACTGACCTCAGTCCTATACAACATTTGTGGGCAGAACGGAAAAAGTGTGTGCGAGCAAGGAGGCCTACAAACCTGACTCAGTTACACCAGCTCTGTCAGGAGGAATGGATCAAAATTCACCCAACTTATTGTGGGTAGCTTGTGGAAGGTTACCCGAAACATTTGACCCAAATGAAACAATTTAAAGGCAATGCTTCCAAATACTAATTGAGTGTATGTAAACTTCTGACCCACTGGGAATGTGATGAAAGAAATAAAAGATGAAATAAATCATTCTCTCTACTATTATTCTGACATTTCACAGTCTTAAAATAAAGTGGTGATCCTAACTGACCTAAGACAGGGAATCTTTACTAGGATGAAATGTCAGGAATTGTGAAAACTGAGTTTAAATGTATTTGGCTAAGGTGTATGTAAACGTCCGACTTCAACTGTATACTGTAGGTAGGGGTTAAGAGACTATGTAACAGTATAGATAATATACAGTAGCAGCAGTGTATGTGCAGAAAAGTTAGTGAGTTAGTGTAAAAAGAGTCAATGCAGGTAGTCAGGGTAGCCATTTGATTAGCTACTTAGCAGTCTTGTTTAGAAGTCTTATGGGGGTAGAATGTGTTCAGAGTTCTGTTGGTTCCAGACTTGGTGCATTGGTATCGCTTGCCATGCGGTAGCACAGAAAACAGTCTGTGGCTTTGGTGGCTGGAGTCTTTGACAATTTTTGGGGTGTTCCTCTGACACCGCCTGCAACTGTAGAACTTGTTGAGGATCTGAGGGACCTCGCCAAATCTTTTCAGCCTCTTGAGGAGAAAGAGGCACTGTCGTGCATGACTGTGTTGGTGGGTTTGGACCATGATAGATCCTTAGTGATGTGGACACTGAGGAACTTGAAGCTATCGACCCACTCCACTACAGCCCCATTGATGTGTATGGGGGCGTGCTCGGCCATCCGTTTCCTGTAGTCCACAATCAGCTCCTTTGTCTTACTGATATTGAGCAAGAGGTTGTTGTCCTGGCACCACACTGGCAGGTCTCTGACGTACTCTCTACAGGCTGTCTCATCATCATTGGTGATCAGCCCTACCAGCGTTGTGTCTTCTGCAAACTTAATGTAGTCATGAGCAGCCACGCAGTCTTGGGTGAACAGGGAGCACAGGAGAGGACTAAGCACACACCCCTGAGGTGTGCTATGGGGTGATAGTGATTTAGACAGGTTACCTTGGCGTTCTTGGGCCCAGGGACTATGGTGGTCTGCTTGAAACATGTAGGTATTACAGACTGGGTCAGGGAGAGGTTGAAAATGTCAGTTGACACTTGCCAGCTGGTCAGCGCATGCTCTGGGTACGTGTCCTGTTAATCCGTCTGGACCTTAGCTTAGTGAATGTTAACTTGTTTAAATGTCTTACTCACATAGTCGAACGGAACAGCTGGTGTTCTCACGCATGCTGTTACTGGTCTCGAAGCGAGCATAGATGTCATGGTTCCACCTGTCACCAGAGGCCGGCAGAGATCGTCCTAGTGACATTAACAACAATCAGTTGTGTCCTATTTACTCATTATGATTTCCCTGTTAAAAGACGAGTGTTTTCTTTTGTCCTTTGCAGAAGCTTGAATTGTTTATCATGTGTGTTCGTTTTCTAAGTGAGATTTCAAGACTTAGTGTTTGTTGTTTTGTACTGTGTACTGTGATCCTGCGGCTACCTTTTCTCTGTAAAGTATTATGTTTATCCTTAACCACTGATTCTTCATCCGGTCTCTTCTCTGCACCTGGGTCCAATCTCACCACGTCACAATAAAAGGCATTTAGCTCGTATTGTTGGCTCGTGTTACTGGGTAGCTCGTGGCTGGGTTGTATGTTGGATTTACCACCTCATAGAGAATCTTGTCATGCTGCACTTCACTTCCTGTTGAACGTGGAATAAGGAAGAGCTTGGTTTTGTCTGTTTGAAAAGTTTATTGTTTGAAAGTGTATTGGAAAGTTCTTGGTAGCTAGCTAGCTTCTTAGTTTGGATCCAGTGATGCAGTTGGCATTCGTTTCTGGGACTGCTTGTCTCTTTCCAGTGATCCTGCCAACCAAGGACGGGTCTGAGGAGCCATTTGGTGTTGCAGCTAGTCTAGCTGCTAGCTAGCTGCACATAAAGCTAGCTGGGTTTTCTTTAACGCAGCCCGCGATGCGATTAACCATTGTGACTGGGACCACGGATTGTCCTGGGTCTGTGGCTGTCTAGATCCCTGCTGTTTGTTGTTTTCAATTTCCCCCGTGACCTGCCCTGTCTGGAATTGCGAGGAGTAATAGTGCAACCTACGTTGCTAGCTACCATGCCAAAGACCAAAGCCGGTGGGAGTACCGTTGAAGACAGTGGTGTCTATCTATCACACGTGAAGGATCTTTTAAACAAACAAAAAGAGACCTACAAGCAGTTGTTACAACAACAAGAAAATAGCTTCAAGTATTTTGTCCAAATACTCCTGGATTCTACTAATAAAAGAATGGATGACCTGACTAGAGAGGTCCAGGACCTGAAGAACAGGTTGAGGTTCTGCCAGGGTCAGCTCGATGAGTTGAAACAGGAGAACGTCAAGATGACAGCAATCTTTAAGTCATTGAGAGAGGTCATCAGTTCAGTGTGTATCAATGATAACAATGACAGATAAATCAGACTATCTCGAGGGACAATCAAGGAGGAGCAACATGGTTGTGGATGGAATTGCAGAATCTCCACATGAGACCTGGACGGAGTCTGAGGACAAAGTGAGGGAAATGATCTCTGAGAAATTGAAGATGGATCACAGGAAGATTGAGGTGGAGCGCACCAACAGGACTGGAAAACCCACCACCGGCCCAGGTGATAGGCCCAGGCCAATAGTGGTCATGTTCCTGAGGTTCAAGGACAAGGTAGCTGTTCTGGAAAGAGCCAAGAACTTGAGAGGAACGTTTATCTTCCTCTATCCTGAAGCTGTGTTCCAGAAGAGGAAAGAACTGATCCGAGCCATGAAAGCTGCCAGAGCCCGTGGGGACATTGCTTACATCCGCTACGATAGGCTCATTGTCCACCCTCCCACCCAGAAGCCTGGAAGGGATGAGAGAACCAAGCCTATGGGTTCGTAGCTTCAACCCCGCAGTGCACGCACACACGCGCGCACACACACACACACCAATTGATTAATGGACTGCTGAATGGATTAGCCATTTCTGAGGCTCACTTAGATAATTCATTTGATGATACATCAGTAGCAATACAGGGATATAACATATATAGAAGACACAGAAATGCTTAATCGGGAGGTGTTGCTGTATATATCCAGAGCCATATCCCTGTAATGCCTAGAGAAGATCTTATGTCAAGTATTATTGAAGTGTTGTGGTTGCAGGTTCACTTGGCACATCTAAATCCTTTTCTTTTGGGGTGTTGCTATAGGCCACCAAGTGCTAACAGTCAGTATCTAAATAATATGAGTGAAATGATTGTTAGTGTATGTGATGTAAGCAGAGAGGTCTATTTTCTTGGGGACCTGAATATTGACTGGTTTTCATCAAGCTCTCCGCTCAAGAGGAAGCTTCTTACTGTAACCAGTGCCTGTAATCTGGTACAGGTTATTAATCAACCTACCAGAGTGTTTACGAACACTACAGGAACAAGATCATCCACATGTATCGATCACATTTTTACTAATGCTGTAGAACTTTGTTTTAAAGCTGTATCCGTACCTATTGGATGCAGTGATCACAATATAGTGGCTATATCCAGGAAAGCCACATTTCCTGGGCCTAAAATAGTGTATAAGTGATCATACAAAATATTTTGCTGTGACTCTTATGTGGATGATGTTAAAAATATTTGTTAGTCTGATGTGACTAATGAGAAGTATCCAGATGCTGCACTTGATGAATTTATGAAATTGCTTCTTCCAATCATTGATTTTTTATTTTATTTTTTTATTTCACCTTTATTTAACCAGGTAGGCTAGTTGAGAACAAGTTCTCATTTACAACTGCGAGCTGGCCAAGATAAAGCAAGCAGTGTGACACAGACAACAACACAGAGTTACACATGGAATAAACAATAAACAAGCCAATAACACAATAAACAAGTCAATGACACAGTAGACAAAAAAAAGTCTATATACAGTATGTGCAAAAGGCATGAGGAGGTAGGCAATAAATAGACCATAGTACCGAAGAATTACAATTTAGCAGATTAACACTGGAGTGATAAATGAGCAGATGATGGTGTGCAAGTAGAGATACTGGTGTGCAAAAGAGCAGAAAAGTAAATAAAAACAGTATGGGGATGAGGTAGGTAGATTGGGTGGGCTATTTACAGATGGACTATGTACAGCTGCAGCGATCGGTTAGCTACTCAGATAGCTGATGTTTAAAGTTGGTGAGGGAAATAAAAGTCTCCAGCTTCAGCGATTTTTGCAATTCGTTCCAGTCACTGGCAGCAGAGAACTGGAATGGAAGGCGGCCAAATGAGGTGTTGGCTTTGGGAATGATCAGTGAGATATTCCTGCTGGAACGTGTGCTACGGGTGAATGTTGTTGTCGTGACCAGTGAACTGAGATAAGGCAGAGCTTTACCTAGAATAGACTTATAGATGACCTGGAGCCAGTGGGTCTGACGACGAATATGTAGCGAGGGCCAGCCGACTAGAGCATACAGGTCGCAGTGGTGGGTGGTATAAGGTGATTTGGTAACAAAACAGATGGCACTGTGATAGACTGCATCCAGTTTGCTGAGTAGAGTATTTGAAGCTATTTTGTAGATGACATCGCCGAAGTCGAGGATCGGCAGGAAAGTCAGTTTTACTAGGGTAAGTTTGGCGGCGTGAGTGAAGGAGGCTTTGTTGCAAAATAGAAAGCCGATTCTAGATTTGATTTTGGATTGGAGATGTTTAATATGAGTCTGGAAGGAGAGTTTACAGTCTAGCCAGACACCTAGGTATTTATAGTTGTCCACATATTCTAGGTCAGAACCGTCCAGGGTGGTGATACTAGTCCGGCGGGCAGCGAACAGTTGAAAAGCATGCATTTGGTTTTACTAGCGTTTAAGAGCAGTTGGAGGCCGCGGAAGGAGTGTTGTATGGCATTGAAGCTCGTTTGGAGGTTAGTTAGCACAGTGTCCAAGGAAGGGCCAGAAGTATACAGAATGGTGTCGTCTGCGTAGAGGTGGATCAGGGAATCGCCCCCAGCAAGAGCAACATCATTGATATTTACAGAGTGTGGTACCCCCACAGAGACTGCTAGAGGTCCGGACAACATGCCCTCCGATTTGACACACTGAACTCTGTCTGCAAAGTAGTTGGTGAACCAGGCGAGGCAGTCATTAGAGAAACCAAGGCTATTGAGTCTGCCGATAAGAATACGGTGATTGACAGAGTCGAAAGCCTTGGCCAGGTCGATGAAGACGGCTGCACAGTACTGTCTTTTATCGATGACGGTTATGATATCGTTTAGTACCTTGAGCGTGGCTGAGGTGCACCCGTGACCGGCTCTGAAACCGGATTGCACAGCGGAGAAGGTACGGTGGGATTCGAAATGGTCAGTGATCTGATTATTAACTTGGCTTTCGAAGACTTTAGAGAGGCAGGGCCAGATAGATATAGGTCTATAGCAGTTTGGGTCTAGAGTGTCACCCCCTTTGAAGAGGGGGATGACCGCAGCAGCTTTCCAATCTTTAGGGATCTCGGACGATACGAAAGAGAGGTTGAACAGGCTGGTAATAGGGGTTGCAACAATGGCGGCGGATGGTTTTAGAAAGAGAGGGTCCAGATTGTCTAGCCCAGCTGATTTGTACAGTTCCAGGTTTTGCAGCTCTTTCAGTACATCTGCTATCTGGATTTGGGTGAAGGAGAAGCTGGGAAGGCTTGGGCAAGTAGCTGCGGGGGGGTCGGAGCTGTTGGCCGGTGTTGGAGTAGCCAGGAGGAAGGCATGGCCAGCTATAGAGAAATGCTTATTGAAATGTTCGATTATCATGGATTTATCGGTGGTGTTACCGTGTTACCTAGCCTCAGTGCAGTGGGCAGTTGGGAGGAGGTGCTCTTGTTCTCCATGGACTTTACAGTGTCCCAGAACTTTTTTGAGTTATAGCTACAGGATGGAAATTTCTGTTTGATAAAGCAAGCCTTAGCTTTTCTAACTGACTGTGTGTATTGGTTCCTGACTTCCCTGAACAGTTGCATATCGCGGGGACTATTTGATGCTATTGCAGTCCACCACAGGATGTTTTTGTGCTGCTCAAGGGCAGTCAGTTCTGGAGTGAACCAAGGGCTATATCTGTTCTTAGTTCTGCATTTTTTAAAAGGGGCATGCTTATCTAAGACGGTGAAGAAATTACTTTCAAAGAACGACCAGGCATCCCTGACTGACGGAATGAGGTAAATTTCTTTCCAGGATACCCGGGCCAGGTCGATGAGAAAGGCCTGCTCGCAGAAGTGTTTTATTGAGCGTTTGACAGTGATGAGGGGTGGTCGTTTGACCGCGGACCCATAGCGGATACAGGCAATGAGGCAGTGATCGCTGAGATCCTGATTGAAAACAGCAGAGGTAAACATGCACCTGTTAAGAAACTGACTGTTAGAACTGTTAAGGCTCCATGGATTGATGAGGAATTGAAAAACTGTATGGTTGAAAGAGATGGGGATAAAGAAGTGGCTAATAAGTCTGGCTGGACATCTGACTGGCTGACTTACTGCAAATTTAGAATTTATGTGACTAAACTCGACAAAAAGAAGAAGAAATGGTATTATGAAGCCAAGACCAATTATATAAATAATGATGGAAAAGTACTTTTAAGTGAAATTATGGGCAGAAAGACAAATTCAACTCCATCTTTCATTGAATCAGATGGCTTAGTCATCACAAAACCATTTGATGTTGCCAATTATTTTAATGATTATTACATTGGCAAAGTGGGCAAACTTAGGCAGGAAATGCCAACAACGAACAGTGAGCAATTGTATTCATGCATAAAAAAACTAATAATGAAAGAAAAGCATTGCAAGTTTGAATTTTGTAGTCAGTGTGGAAAAATTATTGTTATCGATCAATAATGTCAAACCTCCTGGCATTGACAACTTAGATGGAAAGCTACTGAGGATGGTAGCTGACTCTATAGCCACTCCTATCTGTCATATCTTTAATCTGGGCCTAGAGGAAAGTCTTTGTCCTCAGGCCTGGAGGGAAGCCAAAGTAATTTATTTGTATTTTTTATTTCACCTTTATTTAACCATGTAGGCTAGTTGAGAACAAGTTCTCATTTGCAACTGCTACCTGGCCAAGATAAAGCATAGCAATCGACACATACAACAACACAGAGTTAGACATGGAATAAACAAAACATACAGTCAATAATACAGTAGAACAAAAGAAAACAAAAAGTCTATATACAGTGAGTGCAAATGAGGTAAGTTAAGGCAATAAATAGGCCATGGAGGCAAAGTAATTACAATATAGCAATTAAACACTGGAATGGTAGATGTGCAGAAGATGAATGTGCAAGTAGAGATACTGGGGTGCAAAGGAGCAAGATAACTAAATAAATACAGTATGGGGATGAGGTAGGTAGATAGATGGGCTGTTTACAGATGGGCTATGTACAGGTGCAGTGATCTGTGAGCTGCTCTGACAGCTGGTGCTTAAAGCTAGTGAAGGAGATATGAGTCTCCAGCTTCAGAGATTTTTGCAGTTCGTTCCAGTCATTGGCAGCAGAGAACTGGAAGGAAAGACAACCAAAGGAGGAATTGGCTTTGGGGGTGAACAGTGAGATATACCTGCTGGAGCGAGTGCTACGAGAGGGTGCTGCTATGGTGACCAGTGAGCTGAGATAAGGCAGGGCTTTACCTAGCAGAGACTTGTAGATAACCTGTAGCCAGTGGGTTTGGCGACGAGTATGAAGCGAGGGCCAACCAACGAGAGCGTACAGGTCGCAATGGTGGGTAGTGTATGGGGCTTTGGTGACAAAACGGATGGCACTGTGATAGACTGCATCCAGTTTGTTGAGTAGAGTGTTGGAGGCTATTTTATAGATGACATCACCGAAGTCAAGTATCGGTAGGATGGTCAGTTTTACGAGGGTATGTTTGGCAGCATGAGTGAAGGATGCTTTGTTGTGATATAGGAAGCCGATTCTAGATTTAATTTTGGATTGGCGATGCTTAATGTGAGTCTGGAAGGAGAGTATACAGTCTAACCAGACACCCAGGTATTTGTAGTTGTCCAGAGTAGTGATGCTGGACGGGCGAGCAGGTGCGGGCAGTGATCAATTGAATAGCATGCATTTAGTTTTAAGAGCATGTCATGAAGTTGCCCTCTCTCTGGGTACAGAGAACACAGTTGAACCCCCTCCCTTTGCCCTCTGGGTTTTCTATGCACCATCCCCCTACCCACCTCCCCTCACCCAGGCTGTGGTGAGATGGGTCGTAAAATTCCAAAGGAGAATGTCCGGCCTCATGGCCCAGTTTTGAGACAGGAGGGGTTTCATAGAGAGACAAAGGAATTCTTCCAACTCACAGAATTGGGGAACCGAACAACATTTATGTTCTGGAGAAGGTATAAAAGATCGGTGAAGAATCCAGGTACGAACTGGTCCGCTTGGTACAATTTTGTGATACTCATTAGAGACAATATTGCCATATTACCATACTAAGGTTTATATAATAGCCTCAGCTATGGGACTTGCATCTAAATGGTTGTATACAATGATTTAATAAGATTAAAGCTATTTGGAATATGTTGAGAGGCTATGTGCTGATGTTAATGTGATAGAATTTTATTTCTGTTCAAAGCTTAACTCAGTCATTGGCACGCCCCCAGGGACACAGACAGGACAAGGCGTCATGTGACAGCCTGTTCTATGTTCAAGTATAAAACCCCCACCTAGAAGTTCTTTCACCAGACCAGGCCTCCACTCCATTACGAGTTGGCCAACAGGTTTGACCATGCATCCCTCTACTGAAGTTTAACCATACCACGTGGTTAATCTTTTAGACTATCGATACCGACAGAATAATAACAAGTCTTTGATATTAATTAATAGTCTGCAGCTAGAAATGTGATATCATTGAACGCGAAGACCGACGAAACATCCATTCTATAACGACATTAATGAATGCCGCTTTGAAAGAGCCATTCTAACCGAGAGAGAGAGAACGTGGACAAAAATTCTCCAACAGGACAAAAACTCTCCAACAAGGATCCCGACGACACACTGAGCGTAAATATATATTGATTGCAATTGTTCCCGAATGAGTGAGCGTTCATGTGCAAAGGATTAGCATATCAATTGTTAACATTTATCAACTCTGTAGGGTCTTCTCAGCTGACCCCCCCTTGTTTGTTTAACAAGCCGCCATGCCGGTTTAGCCCACTAGGGCACATTACTCTACCAATTCTTTATGACGATAACTACTGTTTGTATGCTTTCTGTGAATGACTTTGTTTAGTAAATAAATGATTTTAAGACAGTTGATGTATGGATGACTTAGTGAAGACTGGGTTCATGCATATACAACAATTTACGACGTTTGGAATGAGACGGAAGCGAGGTAAAATACACAATTTAAACCAGAAGATAATCGGCCTATACTATAATATAATATAATATATAATGTTATAATATAGGAAAGTTATATTAGGAAAATTATAACTTTGTAATCTGAATATTTTCCTTGGTGCCCCGATCTCCTAGTTAATTACAGTTAAACGATTAATCAGTTTAATCGCGTAATAATAATTTGTCTTCAGTTTAATGGTTCCCAAAGACACGACAAGCAGTTGGAGGCCACGGAAGGAGAGTTGTATGGCATTGAAGCTCGTCTGGAGGTTAGTTAACACAGTGTCCAAAGATGGGCCAGAAGTATACAGAATAACCAAGAGTGGTAAAGCGGCCATTACTGGTTCTAACAGCAGACCTATAAGCTTGCTGCCAGCTCTTAGTAATCTGTTGGAAAAAATTGTGTTTGACCAAATACAATGCTATTTCTCTGTAAACAAATTAGCAACAGACTTTCAGCATGCTTATAGAGAAGGGCATTCAACATGTACTGCACTGACATAAGAAGATTGTGGGAGCCTTTGCTATTATTGACCATAACCTGATGTTGAAAAAACATATGTGCTATGGCTTTTCATCCTCTGCCAGAGCTATATATCTAATATAACTCAAAGGTTTTTTTTAATGGAAGCTTCTCTAATGTCAAACATGTAAAGTGTGGTGTTCCGCAAGGCATCTCTTTAGGCCCTCTACTCGTTTCTATTTTTACCAGTGACCTGCCACTGGCATTAAACAAAGCATGCGTGTCCATGTATGCTGATGATTCAACCAATTACTCATCAGCAACTACAGCTAATGATGTCACTGAAACCCTTAAAAGAGTTGCAGTCTGTTTTGGAATGGGTGGCTAGTAATAAACTGGTCCTGAACATCTCTAAAACTAAGAGCATTGTATTTGTTACAAATCATTCCTTAACCTCTCGACGTTACCCTAGGATAGGGGGCGCCACAGCGCATTTTGGAAAAAATTCGTGCCCATTTTCAACGGCCTACTAATCAGACTCAGAAGCTAGGATATGCATATAATTAATACCTGTGGATAGAAAACACCCTAAAGTTTCTAAAACTGTTTGAATGGCGTCTGTGAGTATAACAGAACTCATATGGCAGTCAAAACCCCGAGACAGATGGAAACAGGAAGTGGAATTCTGAATTACGAACTCAACTTCATCACGTTGCCTATTAATCACACCGTGAGATATCGTTTATTGAGCACTTCCTATTGCTCCCACAAGATGTCGCCAGTCTTTACAAAGTGTTTTGAGCCTTCCACTGTCGAAACTCAGTGAATGAGACGCGTTGGAAATTGGTCACAGCGGGAGGGCCATCACCATTATGACGCCGGCGGCCCTGTCTACCCCCACCTTTGGAAACGTTTTGAAACACATTGAAATCGTCCCCCTCGAATCTTATTGGCTCTCTTGTTGAAACAGGCCCTGAAGATTTATGTTATACAACGTTTGACATGTTTGAACGAACCTAAATGTGAAAAAACTGGATTATTTCGTGGCGCGCACGGAAGAGTAATTTAATACACCCTTGGACGCGCTAACAACAGCAAGCTAATGGAACATAAAGGATGGACTTTTTCGACCGAAAATACATCTGTTGTGGACCTGGGATTCCTGGAAGTGCTTTCTGATGAAGACAACTAAAGGTAAGGGATTATTGACAATATTATACAACATTAGATGTGAAATGCGATTGTTCCAAGATGGCGCCGAGCTGTATTTACCAGCTCATTTTCTGAGTATCGCATCCCCTTTTATCGCTAAGTGTGATTACCCAGTAAAGTTATTTTTAAATCTGGTATGACAGGTGCTTTCAAGAGATATTCATCTATAAATCTTAGAATGACAATATTACATTTTAAACATGTTTTCGAATAGTAATTCAGTAAATAGTAGCACTGTTTCATCGGATGCTTTTGACGGGAAAATAGTTAGTCAACGTCAGACGCCGATGTAAAATGCTGTTTTCATATATAAATATGAACTTTATTGAACAAAAGAATGCATGCATTGTGTAACATGATGTCCTAGGTGTGTCATCTGATGAAGTTTGTAAAAGGTTAGTGCTGCATTTAGCTGTTTTTTGGTTATTTGTGATGCTTGTGGTTGGTCGGAAAATGGCTATGTTGCTGCTTTTTACGATGGACTTCTCTAACATAATCTAATGATTTGCTTTTCCTGTAAAACCTTTTTGAAATCGGACGACGTGGGTCGATTCAGGAGAGGTGTATCTATAAAACGAAAAAAAATATATATATATATATATATATATATATATATAATTATTAAATTTTGTTATGCTAATGGCGATATGATTTTTCGCTGGATTTTGATCCCGCTGACGGGATGAGACGCTTGTTCTAGACCTCAGCTGAATCTGGAATGAATGGTGTGGCTGTTGAACAAGTTGAGTAGACTAAATTACTTGGCGTTACCTTAGATTGTAAACTGTCATGGTCAAAACGTATACATTTAGTGGTTGTAAAAATGGGGAGAGGTCTAGCCATAATAAAGAGATGCTCTGCTTTTTTGACACCACACTTCAAAAAGCAAGTTCTGCAGGCTCTAGTTTTGTCTACTCTTGATTATTGTCCTGTCTTGTGGTCCAGTGCTGCATGGAAAGACCTAGTTAAGCTGAAGCTGGCCCAGAACAGAGCGGCATGTTTTGCTCTTAATTGTAATCAGAGGGCTGATATAAATACTATGCATGCCAGTCTCTCTTGGCTAAGAGTTGAGGAGAGACTGACTGCATCACTTCTTCTTTTTTATAAGAAACATTGTGTTGAAAGTCCCAAATAGTCAACTTACACACATCTCTGACACACACACTTATCCCCCCAGACATGCCACCAGGGGTACTTTCACAGTCCCCAAATCCAGAACAAATTCAAGAAAGTGTACAGTATTATATAGAGCCCTTATTGCATTCCATCTCTATTGCTCAAATAAACAGCAAACCTGGTTTCAAAAAGCAGATAAAGCAACACCTCGCGGCACAATGCCTCTCCCCTATTTGTCCTAGATAGTTTGTGTGTACGCATTGATATGTAGGCTACGTGTGCCTTTTTAAAAAATGTATATAGTTCTGTCCTTGAGCTGTTCTTGTGGATTGATGTATTATGTTCTGTATTATGTCATTCTGTATTATGTTTCATGTTTTGTGTGGACCCCAGGAAGAGTAGCTGCTGCTTTTGTAACAACTAATGGGGATCCTAATAAAATACCAAATACCAATTCCGTGATTGTTTGCAAGCCCTGCCACATCTGACAAGCTTCAGAGCTGGTGTAGTAAGATTTGACTATAGTCCTGTATTGACGCTTTTCCTGTTTGATGGTTTGTCGGAGGCCATAGCGGGATTTCTTATAAGTGTCAGGGTTATTATCCCGCTCCTTGAAAGCGGAAGCTCTAGCCTTTAGCTCAGTGCGGATGTTGCCTGTATTCCATGGCTTCTGGTTGGGATATGTACGCACGTACGTTCACTGTGGGTAAGAAGTCGTTGATGCACTTATTAATAAAGATGGTTACTGATGTGGTAAACCATCGAATGAATCATTTTCCAGTCTGTGCTTGCAAAACAGTCCTGTAGCTGAAACCTCTCTTTGTAAATGGTATTTTCTACAGCTTAAGGTAAGGTATTCTTACTCAGGCGCGCAGAACCTCGGGACTTCCTTAATATTAGAGATTGAGTACCAGCTGTTGTTAACAAAGTGACACACACCCCCTCACCTGAGTTCCCCAACACTGCCGTTCTGTCCTGTCGATGTATAGAAATGTACTATGTCCT
The DNA here is from genome assembly GCF_965601325.2 of Salmo salar. Lineage (NCBI taxonomy): Eukaryota > Metazoa > Chordata > Actinopteri > Salmoniformes > Salmonidae > Salmo > Salmo salar. The sequence goes on along the minus strand of NC_138302.1, from coordinate 81,226,685 downwards.
TGTTTAGCCACGACTCGGAAAAACATAGGATATTACAGTTCTTCAGATCACGTTGATACGATAGTCTTGAATGGAGCTCATCCAATTTGTTCTCCTGCGATTGCACGGTGTAGGCGGTTTATCCACTCCAACATAGTCTCATCACGTATCCCGCAGGCCGGCCTCTATAGTCGGGCGTGCAGGATGTCATTCCCGCACGCGATATGTCATTCGCCTCCGACTCATTGAAGTAGAAGTCCTCATCCAAAACAAGGTTAGTGATAGCTGTTCTGATGTGCAGAAGCTGTTTTCGGTCACAGGACAGAGTGGAGGAAACATTCTGTACAAAAAAAGTTATGATCAGCATAAAAAATATTCAAAATAACACAATTGGTCAGGAGCTGGCAAAACGGCTGATATTCCCTCCAGCGCCATTGCTCTCAAATAGCTCCATGAGGGACAGTATTAGAACACACCAACCAAAATTATCCTCTTTCTGGAGCTGTTCACAAATAGCTTGCATGTGTCACATATTACAACTATAGGATTGTTTCTAAACCTAATGTAACACATTGAGAAACAAGTCAAGAATCATATACACTGAATGTACCAAACATTAGGAACACCTTCCTAATATTGAGTTGCACCTGGATTCACCTGTTCAATCTATGTCATGGAAAGAGCAGGTGTTCTTAATGTTTTTCCATACTCAGTGTATATCCCCTAGCTGTACCTACCTGCATGTAGGTTGCGTTGAGTCTGCAGTATATCTTTCGATTCTGGACCTTTCCTCAAATGTCTGATTGGATAACAGAGAATGTGTGTGTAAATGTAATAAACATAACCTATACGGGAAATCCACATTGTGCTTCAGTAAGCATAATAAAACCAGTGTTTACACAGCCATCCTTTCAGCCAGTCAACCTGTTTTATTGTGTATCAGTACAGTGCATTGTCCCTTGATGTTGCATGAGAAATAGAAGCCATTGTGTTGATGGCTCAGGCATCAGCATCTCACATTCAATGGGTATCTCCTTGATACAAAGACACCATTTAATTTGGGATGATAGCCTGGGAAAAAACAAGGTGAGGAAGGTAATACAAAATACAAATAATCTGGACAGTCATGCTAGGGATCTGTCATGGGGATACATCTACAGTAAATAGATTTTTTGCACCATACCATGTTAACAATCTGTTGTATCTGCCACAGTGGCTATCTTCTTCCTGCTCTATAGAGACTGTTGTTTTGCCCTTTTGTATCCTTGTCGTTATGTCATGGTGATTTGCAAGGCAGGCAGCTGGATGATACTTGACAGCACATTATAGTAATTCATAGCAAAATGATGAGAACTATATAGTTCCTTTTTACGAAACATGTCACGTTTATTTGAATTCTGAAAAGTGAGAAGAGTGTCAGTAGTAGAAGGAGGAGAAAGTACAGGTACATCAAAGCTGGGACCGAAAGACTGATAAACAGCCACCACAAGATGGCCTCCCCCCAGTACCCTGCCCTCTTCCCAGTGCCCTAGCCTGCCCCTCAGTCAATGTCACTAGCTGGCTGCCACCAGATACTCTACCCTGCACCTTAGGGACTGCTGCCCTATAGTCATTGAACAGTGGTTAATTTAATAATAACTATTTATATATCTACTGCTGTACTACATTTTTTATGATTAAAAAAGTTGTGAGTATTGTGTGCTTGTTGACATTTACTGCATTGATTGATAGGAACTATGAACATAAGCATTTTGCTGCACCTGCCATAGCACCTGCTAAACTGTGTAAGCAACCAATACAATTTGATTTTGATTTGATTTAGTCCTGATATTTCACCTAAGTATTCTGAATCCAACAGCATGTCTGCCCTTCCAGGGTGCTACAGTCCCCTCCTGCCCAGACTTATTTCCATCACCACTCCCAGCATGCCCTTGTGATGCTCATTTACATACTACCCAAATCCAAACAGCCTATTGGCTGAGGATATAATTGGGATTGTGCATAATTGCATTTATCCTCTCATAATTACCCGATGAAGGGCAATAGTAGGTAAGTATGGCCCTTCTTTGGACACTCTGTTAACTGGGTGTCTTTTCATAAAAAGTGTTTCCAATACAAGCCATTTGCTTTTTCACTCCAGCAACGAGAAGACATAAAACAAAGTCCTGATTATTGTTACTGATATTTACTAACTGAGAGCATGCTTGCTGTGTTAGACACTCAGACCAATAATAATGTACTGTGCCTTTGGAAAGTATTCTGACCCCTTGACTTTTTTACATTTTATGTTACAGCCTTATTCTAAAATGAATTAAATACAAAAAATCCTTAGCAATCTGCACACAATACCCCACAATGAGATCAAGGAGATCCAAAATGGCGTAGCAGTCAGACGTTTTTGTCTTTGTCCTGTCGTGTCCCTTGTATATATTTTTTTATTTTATTTTCCACCTTTATTTAACCAGGTAGGTAAGTTGAGAACAAGTTCTCATTTACAATTGCGACCTGGCCAAGATAAAGCAAGCAGTTTGACACATACAACAACACAGAGTTACATATGGAGTAAAACAAACACACAGTCAATAATATAGTAGAAAAATAAGCCTATATACAAAGTGAGCAAATGAGGTGAGATAAGGGAGATATAGGCAAAAAAGGCCATGGTGGCAAAGTAAATACAATACAGCAAGTACAACACTGGAATGGTAGATTTGCAGTGGAAGATAGTGCAAAGTAGAAATATAAATAATGGGGTGCAAAGGAGCAAAATAAATAAATAAATACAGTAGGGGAAGCGGTAGTTGTTTGGGCTAAATTATAGATGGGCTATGTACAGGTGCAGTAATCTGTGAGCTGCTCTGACAGCTGGTGCTTAAAGCTAGTGAGGGAGATAAGTGTTTCCAGTTTTAAAGATTTTTGTAGTTCGTTCCAGTCATTGGCAGCAGAGAACTCGAAGGAGAGGCGGCCGAAGGAGGAATTGGCTTTGAGGGTGACCAGAGAGAGCGCGTGCTACAGGTGGGTGTTGCTATGGTGACCAGCGAGCTGAGATAAGGGGGAACTTTACCTAGCAGGGTCTTGTAGATGACCTGGAGCCTGTGGGTTTGGCGACAAGTATAAAGCGAGGGCCAGCCAACGAGAGCGTACAGGTCGCAGTGGTGGGTAGTATATGGGGCTTTGGTGACAAAACGGATGGCAATGTGATAGACTGCATCCAATTTATTGAGTAGGGTATTGGAGGCTATTTTGTAAATGACATCGCCAAAGTCGAGGATCGGTAGGATGGTCAGTTTTACAAGGGTATGTTTGGCAGCATGAGTGAAAGATGCTTTATTGCGAAATAGGAAGCCAATTCTAGATTTAACTTTGGATTGGAGATGTTTGATGTGAGTCTGGAAGGAGAGTTTACAGTCTAACCAGACACCTAGGTATTTGTAGTTGTCCACATATTCTAAGTCAGAACCATCCAGAGTAGTGATGCTGGACGGGCGAGCAGGTGCAGGCAGCAATCCTTTGAAGAGCATGCATTTAGTTTTACTTGTATTTAAGAGCAGTTGGAAGCCACGGAAGGAGAGTTGTATGGCATTGAAGCTCTTCTGGAGGGTAGTTAACAGAGTGTCCAAAGAAGGGCCAGAAGTATACAGAATGGTGTCGTCTGCGTAGAGGTTGATCAGATACTCACCAGCAGCAAGAGCGACATCATTGATGTATACAGAGAAAATAGTCGGCCCAAGAATTGAACCCTGTGGCACCCCCACAGAGACTGCCAGAGGCCCGGACAACAGGCCCTTCGATTTGACACACTGAACTCTATCACAGAAGTAGTTGGTGAACCAGGTGAGGCAATCATTTGAGAAACTAAGGTGAGGCAATAATTTGAGTCTGCCGATGAGGATGTGGTGATTGACAGAGTCGAAAGCCTTGGCAGGGTCAATGAATACGGCAAGCACAGTATTGTTTCTTATCAATGGCGGTTAAGATATTGTTTAGGACCTTGAGCGTGGCTGAGGTGCACCCATGACCAGCTCTGAAACCATATTGCATAGGGGAGAAGGTACGGTGCTTTATTAGGTACATTTGCTTTATCTTGGCCAGCTCGCAGTTGTAAATGAGAACTTGTTCTCAACTAGCCTACCTGGTTAAATAAAGGTGAAAAAAAATATTAAATTAAAAATCAATAATTGGAATAAGCAATAAATTCATCAATTCATCAAGTGCAGCATCTGGATGCTTCTCATTAATCACATCAGACCAACAAATATTTTTAACATCATCCACATAAGAGTCACAGCAAAATATTTTGTATAATCTCTTATACACAATTTTAGGCCCAGCTGTAGAAAATGTGGCTTTCCTGGATATAGCCACTATATTGTGATCACTGCATCCAATAGGTACGGATACAGCTTTAAAACAAAGTTCTACAGCATTAGTAAAAATGTGATCGATACATGTGGATGATCTTGTTCCTGTAGTGTTCGTAAACACTCTGGTAGGTTGATTAATAACCTGTACCAGATTACAGGCACTGGTTACAGTAAGAAGCTTCCTCTTGAGCGGAGAGCTTGATGAAAACCAGTCAATATTCAGGTCCCCAAGAAAATAGACCTCTCTGCTTACATCACATACACTAACAATCATTTCACTCATATTATTTAGATACTGACTGTTAGCACTTGGTGGCCTATAGCAACACCCCAAAAGAAAAGGATTTAGATGTGCCAAGTGAACCTGCAACCACAACACTTCAATAATACTTGACATAAGATCTTCTCTAGGCATTACAGGGATATGGCTCTGGATATATACAGCAACACCTCCCGATTAAGCATTTCTGTGTCTTCTATATATGTTATATCCCTGTATTGCTACTGATGTATCATCAAATGAATTATCTAAGTGAGCCTCAGAAATGGCTAATCCATTCAGCAGTCCATGAATCAATTGGTGTGTGTGTGTGTGTGTTTGCGCGCGTGTGTGCGTGCACTGCGGGGTTGAAGCTACGAACCCATAGGCTTGGTTCTCTCATCCCTTCCAGGCTTCTGGGTGGGAGGGTGGACAATGAGCCTATCGTAGCGGATGTAAGCAATGTCCCCACGGGCTCTGGCAGCTTTCATGGCTCGGATCAGTTCTTTCCTCTTCTGGAACACAGCTTCAGGATAGAGGAAGTTAAACGTTCCTCTCAAGTTCTTGGCTCTTTCCAGAACAGCTACCTTGTTCTTGAACCTCAGGAACTTGACCACCATTGGCCATCTATTTTGTGAAACGCACCAGTCCCTCCTGCAGCAAAGCACCCCCACAACATGATGCTGCCACCCCCGTACTTCACGGTTGGGATGGTGTTCTTCGGCTTGCAAGCCTCCCCCTTTTTCCTCCAAACATAACGATGGTCATTATGGCCAAACAGTTACATTTGTTTCATCAGACCAGAGGACATTTCTCGAAAAAGTATGATTTTTGTCCCCATGTGCAGTTGCAAAACGTAGTCTGACTTTTTATGGCGGTTTTGGAGCAGTGGCTTCTTCCTTGCTGAGCGACCTTTCAGGTTATGTTGATATAGGACTCGTTTTACTGTGGATATAGATTCTTTTGTACCTGTTTCCTCCAGCATCTTCACAAGGTCCTTTGCTGTTGTTCTGGGATTGATTTGCACTTTTCACACCAAATTACGTTCATCTCTAGGTGACAGAACGCGTCTTCTTCCTGAGCGGTATGACGGCTGCATGGTCCCATGGTGTTTATACTTGCGTACTATTGTTTGTACAGATGAACATGGTACTTTCAGGCGTTTGGAAATTGCTCCCAAGCATGAACCAAACTTGTGGAAGTCTACAATTTTTTCTTCTGAGGTCTTGGCTGATTTCTTTTGATTTTCCCACCCATGATGTGAAACAAAGAGGCACTGAGTTTGAAGGTAGGCCTTGAAATGCATCAACAGGTACACCTCCAATTGACTCAAATGATGTCAATTAGCCTATCAGAAGCTTCTAAAGTCATGACATAATTTTCTGGAATTTTCCAAGCTGTTTAAAGGCACAGTCAACTTAGTGTATGCAAACTTCTGACACACTGGAATTGTGATACAGTGAAATATAAGGTCCCACAGTTGACAGTGCATGTCAGAGCAAAAACCAAGCCATGAGGTTCAAGGAATTGTTCGTAGAGCTCCGAGACAGGATTGTGTCGAGGCACAGATCTGGGGAAGGGTACCAAACAATTTTTGCAGCATTGAAGATCCCCAAGAACACGGTGGCCACCATCATTCTTAAATATAAGAAGTTTGGATCCACCAAGACGCTTCCTAGAGCTGGCCGCCCGGCCAAAATGAGCAAACGGGGGAGAAGGGCCTTGGTCAGGGAGGTGACGAAGAACCATATGGTCACTCTGACAGAGCTTCAGAGTTCTTCTGTGGAGATGGGAGATGCTTCCAGAAGGACAACCATCTCTGCAGCGCTCCACCAATTAGGCCTTTATGGTAGAGTGGCCAGACAGAATCCCCTCCTCAGTAAAAGGCACATGACAGCCCACTTGAAGTTTGCCAAAAGGCACCTAACGGACTCTCAGACCATGAGAAACAAGATTCTCTGGTCTGATGAAACCAAGACTGACCTCTCTGGCCTGAATGCTAAGCATCACGTCTAGAGGAACCCTGGCACCATCCCTACGGTGAAGCATGGTGGTGGCATCATCATGCTGTGGGGTGTTTTTCAGCGGCAGGGACTGGGAGACAAGTTCGAGGCAAAGAGGAACGGAGAAAAGTACAGAGAGCTCCTTAATGAAAACCTGCTCCAGAGTGCTCAGGACCTCAGACTGGGGCGAAGGTTCAACTTGCAATAGGACAAAGACCCTAAGTACACAGCCAAGACAACGCAGGCGTGGCTTCAGGACAAGTCTCTGAATTTCCTTGAGTGGCCCAGCCAAAGCCCGGACTTGAACCCGATGGAATATCTCTGCAGAGACCAGAAAATGGTTGTGCAGCAACGCTCCCCATCCAACCTGACAGAGCTTGAAAGGATCTGCAGGGAATAATGGGAAACTCCCCAAATACAGGTGTTCCAAGCTTGTAGCGGCATACCCAAGACTCGAGGCTGTAATTGCTGCCTTAAGGTACTTCAACAAAGTACTGAGTAAAGGGTCTGAATACTTATGTAAATGTGATATCTGTTTGATTAATTTTAGCAAATTTGCAAATATTAAGAATAAGGCTGTAACCTAACAAAATGTGGGAAAATAAAGTGGTCTGAAGAGTTTCTAAAGAATTCTGAGAAGTTCATTATACAGAGTGAGCCGTAGGGGTTAATGATGGCCTGGTGGGTAGGGCTGCCGTCTTAGCGGTCCTCAACCAATCATGCTATTTTGTTATTTTTTTCGTGTTGTTCGTAACTTGTTTTGTACATAATGTTGCTGCTACCGTCTCCTATGACCGAAAAGAGCTTCCAAACATCAGAACTGGGATTGTTCACTACAAACTGGATGAAGAGTTTTTCTTCAATGAGTCGACTGCGAGGGATATACTGTTGACACCCGACCAGGCTCTGATCCCAGTGATTCGCTGGAGAAGGAAACGTAGATTTCGAGGCAAAAAATCAGGGTGCCTTGTGAGGATCAGGCGACGAGTGGCTAATCTGCCCTTGGCCTCCGTTCTGCTAGCTAATGTTCAATCGCTAGAAAATAAATGGGATGAACTGAAAGCATGAGCCGCAGGTCTTCCCTGTGGCTCAGTTGGTAGAGCATGGTGTGTGCAACGCCAGGGTTGTGGGTTCGATTCCCACGGGGGGCCAGTACAAAATTGTTTTTTAAGAAATATATATATATTTTTTAAATGCATGAAATGTATGCATTCACTACTGTAAGTCGCTCTGGATAAGAGCGTCTGCTAAATGACTAAAATGTCAAAAATATGTATATCCTACCAACGGGACATTAAAAACTGTAATACTTTATGCATCACCAAGTCGTGGATGAACGACGACATTAAGAACATGTTGGCGGGTTATACACTCTATCGGCAAGACAGAACAGTAGCCTCTGGTAAGACACACGGGGCGGGGGCCTATGCATTTATGTAAACAACAGTTGGTGCACGATATCTAAGGAAGTCTCAAAGTTTTGCTCGCCTGAGGTGGAGTATCTAATGATAAGCTGCAGACCTCACTATTTACCCAGAGAGTTTTCATCAGTTTTTTTCATAGCTGTCTATATACCACAACAGAGCGAGGTTGGAACTAAAACCTCACTAAATGAGCTGTATTCCGCCATAAGCAAACAGGAAAACGTTCATCCAGAGGCCGCGTTCCTTGTGGCTGGCGACTTTAATGCAGGGAAACTTAAATCAGTTTTACTGAATTTCTATTAACATGTTAAATGTGCAACCAGAGGGAAAAAAATTCTAGACCACCTTTACTCCACACACAGAGACGTGTACAAAGCTCTCCCTTGCCATGGATTACAGGTAACATTCGCACTGAGCTAAAGGGTAGAGCTGCCGCTTTCAAGGAGCGGGACTCTAACCCGGAAGCTTATAAGAAATCCTGCTATGCCCTCCAACAAACCATCAAACAGGCAAAGCGTCAATACAACAACAACTCAGCACCCTCAAAACTCCTGGACAAAAGGAACACCTATGTGAGAATGCTATTCATTGACAACAACTCGGTGCCTTCAAAACTCATCACTAAGCTAAGGACCCTGGGACTAAACGGCTACCTCTGCAACTGGATCCTTGATTTCCTGACGGGCCGCCCACAGGTGGTAAGAGTAGTTAACAACACATCCGCCACGCTGTTCCTCAACACGGGGGCCCCTCAGGGGTGCGTGCTCAATCCCCTCCTTTACTCCCTGTTCACTCATGACTGCACGGCCAGGCACAACTCCAACACCATCATTAAGCTTACTGATGACACAACAGTGGTAGGCCTGATCACCGACAACGATGACACAGCCCATAGGGAGGAGGTCAGAGACCTGACCATGTGGTGCAAGGACAACAACCTCTCCCTCAACGTGATCAAGACAAAGGAGTTGATTGTGGACTACAGGAAAAAGAGGACCGAGCACGCCCCCATTCTCATCGACGGGGCTGTAGTGGAGCAGGTTGAGAGCTTCAAGTTCCTTGGCGTCCACATCAACAACAAACTAACATGGTCGAAGCACACCAAGACAGTCGTGAAGAGGGCACGACAAAACCTATTCCCCTCAGGAGACTGAAAAGATTTGGCATGGGTCCTCAGATCCTCAAAATATTTTACAGCTGCACCATCGAGAGCATCCTAATGGGTTGCATCACTGTCTGGTATGGCAACTGCTCTGCCTCCGACCGCAAGGCACTACAGAGGGTACTGCGTACAGCCCATACCTCACCGAGGCCAAGCTTCCTGCCATCCAGGACCTCTATACCAGGCAGTGTCAGAGGAAAATCATCAAAGACTCCAGCCACCCTAGTCATAGACTCTTTTCTCTGCTACCGCACGGCAAGCGGTACCAGAGCGCCAAGTCTAGGTCCAAGAGTCTTCTAAATAGCTTCTACCCCCAAGCCATAAGACTCCTGAATAGCTAATCAATTGGCTACCCAGACTATTTGCACACACCCCCATACGCTGCTACTACTCTCTGTTATTATCAATGCATTGCCACTTTAACAACCCTACCTGCATGTACTTAATTATCTCAATTACCTCGAATAACCGGTGCCCCCGCACATTGACACATTGACTCTGTACCGGTACCCGCTGTATATATCCCCCTATTGTTACTTACTGCTGCTCTTCAATTATTTGTTATTCTTATCTCTTACTTTTATTTTGGGGGTATTTTCTTAAAACGGCATTGTTGGTTAAGGGCTTGTAAGTAAGGTCTACACCTGTTGTATTCAGCACGTGACAAATAAAATCTGATTTGATTTTAATCTATATAAGGGATAATTACATTTTACAGCAAAATATCAACACACATACTACCAATCATAGACTAATGTAACTACATTTCCATCTTCACAATTATTCAAAAGTTTTTGTTTATACATCAAGTTGATTGCAATTTCCTGTTGGAGTGAATAAAGACTTTAGCTCTCTGTTCTACGCTACAGTAGTTTAGTCATGTCAGTTGTGCTGACACTCCTGCTATAATAATAATGGCCCATTTCACATTTGCTGCTCTTTGATAAAGAACTCAAAATCTACTATACTGTGGCCGCTTCATTTCTCCGATGTCATTTCCTCAACAAATGGATCTGGGCTAATAACTAGGCATCAAAGTTGGACGTGTCAGCCACTGAACAGCTATCATTAAGAAGAAGTTTGAGGTTATTAATTATGTTTGGGGGCCTTTAGATGTCTGTGTCCGGAAGAGATCAGTGGAAAGCTGACATTTGGGATGAGTCACGGTGCCTATTACTGTGGTTATACAGTACATTAAGGACTACCTTACAGGCTTTGAAGACACTGAACTCAAGACTACCTTCCACAGAGTGAACTCATGAATCATTGAACTCATGAGTTACTGTCTGATAGAAAGTGGATTTACCAGATATAGCCAACCATAGTAGTTGTTGTTGTACCTGTAGAAAGTGAATGGAAGTTGTGTTGGAAGACTTAAATCCATCCCATTGAACACTTGATTAACCAGTGCAGTGTTCGATCATCTCTGTGCTGAGAGATTGATGTGCTGGTGATTTGATGTGTGGGTCACATTTTATTTGGATAGTCCGGATTTTCCATCTGTCATACTATCAACAAACAGTTGATAAGCAACTGCTTGTTAAGGTTACAGTTAGGGTTAGGGTAAGGTTTAGAGTAAGAGTTAGGGTAAAGGTTAAGTTTAGGGTTAGGAGACGGGTTAAGGTTAGGGTTAGAGCTAATGTTAGTAGATAGTTGAGATGTTACTGATAGTCTATAGAGCACCTACAAATGGAAATAGTGTTACCGATGTGTCTCCTGTGAAATAGTAATAATAATGCGAAGAGGGAGAGAACCGAGGTCTGTTATCTATGCAGGGTGTGTTCTGCTCTACCTAAAATGGAGCAGGACTCTCCACAGCATGACTCCATCATCTCTGCACAGGAGTGGAGTGAATAAAAGAGAGGAAAGAACGAACGGTATCTCTACTTCTCTTCCAGCACATCCCAGAGTACCCTTTAAACACAATTTACTTTAGAACCAGCATAAACACGGAGAGAAAAAAAAAACATTGATTTGTCCATCCTCATACATTTAAGGATAATCTTCACAGTGCCATATCTTTTTTCATAAAATTCATAAACTGGATTCTCCCGCTCCTCTCTCTACAAACACACTGCTATACACACGCTCAGTCCTGTTGTTCTGTACAGACACAGTGAGACTACAGGACGCTCCGAATCCTATTAGATATGAAACAAACAAAGAGGGGAATGGGAACGGCTCATTGAGGAAGAAAACACACATTCCCTCTCTCTCTCTCTGGATCTCTCTCGGTATACAAATGTAGGATCTTAATGTTGGGAATTTTACTGCACATCAGGAAATGTAAACTTGTAATGTATTCAAGGTTTATAAAGGGTTCTAATGTTTGTAATTTTCACTTCAAAATATCAGACTTGATTTGCCCTAATGCAAATTATATCAACCCCAACAAAATGTTTTCATTAATTATAATCCACATAATTCAAATTTCCTGGTTCTGCAGGATTATTTTCCTGCTGTAGCAAACTGGTTCAAATGAAGATCCTACATCTGTATCCGACTGTGTGATTCTGACAATACCGCAGGGAGATTGATGTGTCTGTCAGTTTAATACCTTCTGTGACTGTTCAGTGAAGAACCAAATGGCACAAAAAAGATGCATTTCTAAATGACTAATATACACAAGTGTGTTTGTAGGGCGATCAGACAGCTCTGCATCAACAGATATAGCTGGTGGAGCGGGGAGGGTTTGATATAAAAAATCACCAGGTATTTTCCCTGGAAAGATATTGGAAATCTTTATTCTAATTGCATACATTTATTGAATGTGCTATTTGGATAAATTCTCTTTGGCACCAAGGGTGTTTTGTAAATTAACAATCAGAGATGAATTTGTGTGTGCGTGTGTGAGCATGTCTGTTTGTATGCATATTTCCACCAGTCATGACTGGTGTTGTTGACGTGTTGTTCACTCAGACGAATGGTAGAGTACATATCTGTTCATAATATAGATGGAACTTAAAGGAACTTATGAATGTATGCACCACATATTAAGAAACAAAATCTACATTAAAACAGTAAACCTAGGAAAATGAGACAGGCAATTCAGTATAGAAAATTGTTTTAATTCTGATAAGGCTGTATGTATATATAATCGGGGTACTGCATGTCTGTCGAATGTGGCTAATACTTTCTCAATGTCTTTTTCAATATCTCCATTGGAAAGGCTTTCAGTAGCTAGGTTTCCCTTAACTTGTCCAGTGAATTTTTGTCGACATTTAGAAGGTTCGCATAGAAGTACTGTAGATGCGACAGTTGCATGCCACAGTGCGTTTCCAGTGTACTGCCATGTCTGTACTGCCATGTCTGTACTGCCATGTCGGGGAAAAAACAGCTGGACGTAATGATGTTACGGCAGGTAGCCCGCAAAAGCCAGCATGGATAGAATGCAAGAATTGACTAATATTTGCCATATTCTAATAATTCTCGTGCCTACTTATTGCCACAGTCCGTGCCATTGTAGTCATGTAGGCCTAGTAGAGACCTGAAACAATTTGATGGTGAAACTTCAAATTGCAATGTAAAGCAATTCAGGCATTCTTGAAAGTCAAGACAATCTTTGTCTTGCAAAAAAACATCATTTTTCTAGTTGAATAAATGGATTTTGCAAGCAGTTGGCATTTACAATTAAATGTGGAGTGAAGTTTTATAGTTACACGATAACATCACATGCCCCGCGTACCTTCAAAATTATTCAGCAATCATATTTTATTCAAAAAACACAGTTTCCATCATCATTTGTTGCAGTAAAGAAACTGTCGAACTGATAAAAAATGTATTTGATCTTTAGAAAATGTCTCCTACATCTGCCATTACAAATGTTGCAATGATTTTTTGGGAGACATTGCTTTTGTCAGATAAACCTGGGTCAATAGAAACCTGCCTACTGTGTCAGTGTGGAATCTACACGCAACAACCCTGCTGGTCATCTATGAACATTTGAACATCTTGGCCATGTGCTGTTATAATCTCCGCCTGGCACAACCAGAAGAGGACTGGCCACCCCTCATAGCCTGGTTCCTCTCTAGGTTTCTTCCTAGTCACCATGCTTCTTTTAATTTTTTTTATTTAACCTTTATTTAACTAGGCATGTCAGTTTTGAACAAATTCTTATTTACAATGACGGCCTAGGAACAGTGGGTTAATTGCCTTGTTCAGGGGCAGAACAACAAATTTTTACCTTGTCAGCTTGGGGATTTTATCTAGCAACGTTTTGATTACTGGCCCAACTTTCTAACCACTAGGCTACCTGGCTCACCTTATACATCTGCATTGCTTGCTGTTTTAGGCTGGGTTTCTGTATAGCACTTTGTGACATCGGCTGATGTAAAAAGGGCTTTATAAATACATTTGATTGATTGACAGCCAAGTCCACACTCATTCTCCATAGCAGACACAGGAAATGAAATAAGAACAGGCGTTAACTCTCAGATACTGGGCCCAGTTGCACTGTTATTTCTAATTTAGCACAGAAAAGAGGACGTGGGTCGCTATTGATTATAGTTTGTTTTGTTAGACAGTTCTGTATAGTGTTTGTATCATCTTTACAGAAGCTAAAGAGATTCCTATCTTCCAAGTACATTGCTGAATGGTGAAAAAGACCAATACCTTCTCATGATGATCCTGTAAGGCTATTCCAGAGATTCTCAATACAAGCAAACACTGCAAACAGTCCTATACACAGAGAGGAGATTCAACCACTACCTTTGACTAGGAATTCACTGTACTTCATAATCAGGGACAGAACTGAAGAATCCCACAAAAGGATCTCTGTGCAGAATATTTTGTTTACTGTATAAGGGAGCCCACATACTCTTTTTATATGTACTGATTTATATATGTATATATACACAAAGCATCTTACGTACAAAGAAAAAGCTCCAATGAATTACATAGAGCATGCCAACAAAGAAGACTTCTGACTGACATGTCAATCATGGACAGTGACTGTGGGCCCCCGGGTTGACCCCTGTGACCTCTCAGTGTCTGTTTACTCAGCGCTCGTTGTTGTTCCTGCGGCATTGCGTTGCGTAGGCAGAGTGAACAGCAGTCAGGGTCACTGCCCAGGCTCCACACAGTCACAGGAAAGCTGGCATGCTGAGTTGTCGCTTCTAAGATGGATGCCGTTGACAAGGATGATGAAATAGGTAAAAGCAATCCCCACATAATGTCCCTCCAATGTGCCACTGATCCTGTAGGATCCCCTGCTCGGTGGCACTGACTCTCAGTGAGGATCATCCAGTTTACCTTTGGGGAGGCGTTAGTGTTTTCAAATAACATTTTTACAACATCTAAATAACCCCGGCTAAGCTGTTTTCGTTTTGAAGGGGAGAAAAAAAGAGCATGTGTGGCGGTTGTTGTCGTGGAGTCTCCCGACGTGAGGCTCATTGATCAAAAAGGGGATTAGTCTGGTCTAAAATCCTTGGCACCACGCTAGCAAAGCTGTTTTATTTCAGAGGATATCCTTTTTGCGGTCACAGGTAATCCAGTCAGTCGCCGTCGATGTATAATGGTTTTAGTCCATTTGGAGGGAGGGGATCCTGGCTGGGAGCCTGCGAGGGAACTCTTTGTTAGGTCCTAGGATGAATCTGAAACACACAGGGAAGAGGAGAAGAGAAACACATACACTTAGATAGAACACAGGCATACAAACGTGTGAGGATTACACCCAGATTAATTTCTCCATTCCATATGTCTTTTGAACTGAGAGGCTTTGTACAGCCTGTCTCTCTCACCTCACCTCTCCTCTGCTGTTATCGCAACACAATCTCACTCAGTTCATGCAAATATGTACAAAAAGTGTTTCATCACATTTCGTGCATTTTTGTGTGGTTTAATTCATGTGAGGCTACAAAAAAATGTGTGCGACTTAACTCGTAGGAAAAGACACATTTTTGTGCGACTTCATTCATAGGAAAAAATGTAATTGTGTCCCACATCTATTTATTCTTACGTAGCCTTATTTTATTTTTTACTAGTCCCAATGTTGTTTTCTATGCTTGTTTTCACTTAATACTTTGGGATACTGGTGCTATGTCAGATTTTATGAGGGTTGCCAGATTGGAATAAAAAATCTGTATTTGTCAGTTTTTTTTTGTATCAACGAAGGTATTTGATTGGGGTATGGGGATGCATTTTCATGATGGGAAAGTAATTCATAAATAAATGTGGGAAACAAAAAAAAATCAGTTTGGTTTCAATTCCCCTGGTGCAACTGCATGGTATTTGCAACTATAAAGAGTCTGGACTATGATCAATTAGTTCATATCAATGCAGTTAATACAGGTTCATGTAAAATAGTTAATTATGTTGGCTTACACTTATGGCACTTCCAAGGCTGTTTCATTATAATTTTTATGGTCATGTCAATCATGTTATATACTTAGGCTATTGTAACAAGGCATATGCCAGCATTGTTGGCTTACTGCCTCTGCCCAGAGGCCTACTAGGATTTCAAGACAACGGCTGTTGGAGCTCACTTTGCCACGTATGAACGCTGGTTAGAGTCCCTGTTGCAGCTTTCAATTTCTTTGGCTACATTGGTGGCAGTGTTGGGATCACATCCAGCTCACGTCTAGTTATGTGATCTAGTGGTGGGAAGCATTCTGTTTTTCCACATTGTGTTGGGTGTAATTACATTGGTATATCTAGTGAACAATGGATAAGCAGCAATGGGCATGATGGATAGAAGTAGTCACTACAGGTGTGATCAAGCCTTACATCAATGTTGCCTGAGGCTGAATGGAAAGTGCTATGCTCTGACCAGTTATTCAGAAGAAAATCCTCTGTGACTGTTTATTTAAAATAAGTTAATTTACCAGTGTGGACCCAAAACAAACACATTCTACACATTTACAAACGACCTGTTTAAAGTGTTATTACAACCATGGTGTTCTGTTGTCACTGAAGCTTAAATATAAAATAACCTGACAATGATATACATCACGTGGGTAGGCAAATTATATGTGTTAAGCAAAAACACACAACTATTATTTTTTTAGGATGCAAACCAGTAATATTAATAATTTCTGATCTAATGAGATGGATGTAGGATTTTCTATGGCCTAGAATCAAGGCCTTTCCCAGTCATAAAGGACGAAGCTAGGCCCCTCTTGGTTCTCACTGGCGAAGACTAAACTCAAGTTAGGGGTTATGTCAGACTCTCCTACATAACTTATACCCCAGAGGTTGTAAATAAACCCTTTTTAAGGTGATATAACTTGTATCATTATTATAGGGCTGTGAAACCCATAGCCGAATGGCTTCAGACTGAACATTTCTCACAGGAAATTGCAGTTGACATTGAACATACCCTAACAATAAGCTATTTAATTAATTTCAGACTCTCCTATGCCACTATTCCTAACATCGTATACCACATAGGTTGTAAATAAACCCTTTTTAAGGTGATATAACTTGTATCATTATTATGTGAAACCCATGGCCGAATGGCTTCAGAATGAGCATTTCTCACCATTTATTTAGGGAGAGCAATTTCCATTTTATAACAGGTAGTGTCCATTTATTTACAGTAGTGTGTTGATTAATTATTGCTTTCTTCAGTGGAAATACAGAATATGTATAAAAATGCCAAATATACCAAAAGCTAAATCAAGCAGACATTTATGACTATTTAACCATGTTAATCATTACTGAAAGATGCAAACTACAAACATTGAACAAGTTTAAAGATAATGAATACATTATCTTATATACTATATACAAATATTTTATTATAAATAATTCATACAAAAGTCAAGAGTTGGCTATAACATGAGTACAAACAGAGTGTGTGTATAAGGGTTTCTGTGCGTGTGTGTGTGTGTGTGTGTATTATGGTGTGTATTATAATTTACCATTATAAAAATGTATCCCCATTCCCTGATCAATACCACCATTTTTTTTTTCACCAACCTGGCAACCCGAATAAAATTCTAGCCTTGTACAAAATGCATTTTGAAAGAAATGATGTAATGTACACAAAAAAGTGAAGCCTTGTATTAAATGCATTATGAAGAAAATTGTGTAATGTTGGCTCCATGAAATGTGAAATTAAGAAAATCGTGTAGGCCTACTATTGCCTAGATGGAAAAAGGTCCTTTCTGACTACAAGTGAACCAGTATCTCAAAGTATTAAGTGAAAATAAGCATAGAAAACAGTATTGGCATTAATAAAAAATAAAAAAAATGTAAGGCTACTATTATATTATAATTATTTTGGTGACAACCTGGTTGATTAACAATATTGGGTTGTTAACGCCTTTTGTTATATCTATATATATATATAATATATATAAATAAATGTGGCAGTGTAGGACACCATTGCCCATCATGCATTGCTCTAATAACTTCATTGGAGCAAAAGGTTGTTTCCGAAGTTTCCCCAAATAAATGTGTTTTCCTGTGAATGAAGTCACACAAAAATGTCTGTATTTTTTAAGCCAAACAAAAATGCACAAAATCTGCTGAAATACTTTTTGTACACATTTGCACAAATTGAGTGTAAGATTGTGTTGGTTATTGCTAAAAAACAGACATTTTGTGAAAGTAAACAACATTGACACTGAGGTACATTCTCATCCATAGGATAGCAGAGTTTCAGTGCAAAAAAACCTTGGTGTGTTTCCATTGTGTGTATGTCTGCTCTGGGTAACATCACTGTGGTATATTTTGGCCTGTTATTTCACACTGCTTTGCCCACGATCAATGTCCTGGAACAGCCTGTGCTTCCTCTAACAGAACCAGCCAATCACCTCTCAGGATTTCAGTCTGTCTGTCTGAGCCCAGTGAAAAGACTTTGGTTGTGCTAAAAGGGATATAAGCCTGACCGTCTTTCTTTTGATTTTAGTTCAACAACTCTTATTTAGTGTCAGTAGTGAATCTGGCTGGATTTCAATGGCACATTGTGCAGGCCTCAGACAGCTATTGAAGACTTGGCTTTTCAGTCCCAAGGCTGAACAAGGTTCTCAATACATTCATGAAAAAGACTACACACACTTTACTTACTGCATGCCTTTTGTATTTTCTTGGTTATACCCACACCATGCTTTCTAAGGTTGACAGTGTGCCTCAATATATCATCTAAAAGTTAACGTCTCCTAAAAAATGTGATATTATATTTGGTATTTCCTCAAATGTTAATTTACAGAACAACATTCACAGCAATCTATCTCATTAAAACTGTGACGCTCTCTGGTGTTTTCCTAAATCCTGTGTAAGAACCAGAAATGAAGACAGAGAATAGGGTACCCTGCATATTGTGGGGCTAGTTAAAAACCCAAACCCAGTGGCTCTGGTTTCTCCCTCATACTGCTCACAATAACATTTCCATTCACCGGTCTCTGCTAGTGACAGCCAGCTGTGTGTGTGATTGAGACAAGGCACAGGACCCTGGGGGACCCCTTGGGCCCCTGGGCACAGCTCATACTGACAGGTCTGTGTGGTAATTTGGAGATAGAGGGAGTGGATGGTGAAATGATGTGGAGGTTGATAACTTTTCTCTCTCACAGGTCAGACTGCTCATGTTGTACTGTAAGTGGTCCTGTGCTCATCTACTATCTGTTAACCCTACTCTCCTACTCAAAGAACTTTCTTGCCATAGTTTGTATGGTTCACTAACATGGTATGATATTGTGATGACATCCAACATTTTCAAGATTAATGCCACCTTTTTTCAAAGTTTGGAGTGATGTAGTTTTCACAACCATAAAGGCCATAGAGGAAAGCCTGACTTACTGTACCATGACGACTCAATCATGTCCATTCAAAGGTAGTTTCACTCTCTTTTCTCTTTACCACTCTCAGAAAAAAGGATGCTATCTAGAACCTTAAAAAGGCTTCTTTGGCTGTCTCAGTAGAACACTTTGAAGAACCCTTTTTGGTTGCAAGTAGAATTAACGCTTTTGGCTTCTACAGAAGGTTCTACCTGGAACCAAAAAGAGCTCTACCTGGAACAAAAAAGGGTTCTCCTATGGGGACAGCCGAGGAACCCATTAAAGTGTAGAACGTACCATGTGTTCTCTCCCTCTTCCTTCTGTACAGAACTAGCCCCTCTTGTCAGAAAGCTAATCGTTAAGGCCTAGCTGGTCCAGCATTTGCATCTGTATCATCTCTATCAACCAACGAATGGCAAAATGCCGCCGTGTTCCAGCAGAAAGTGACCTCTAAAATAACCAGAGCAGAAGCAGGTTGCCATTACGTCTGCTTCTCCCACAGAGAGACAGAAGAGAGACAGACTGAATCCCACAGAGGTTTGTTACACTCAACACAGGGAACTATATGCAAATGCTGTCATTTCAGCTGTCCTCTGTTCTGTCCCCTTCTGTGGAAATGAGCAGAGCAGCAGCAGGTAGGGATGGATTGGAGAAGGATTTTCAAACTATTGCTTTTTTTCTGTTAGAAACTAAGCCCTCTGCATTCTAATTTACTAGCCACATTAAAATGCAATTTACTCAGACCTCAGTAAGTAAAAAGAGCCAAGGACAATTGCCTTAGCGAAAATAATTTAGACATTCTCCCTCCTTCTGTTTTTCGTTAAGTGCTGAACACTTCTACTCCATTTGCAGAGCAACTTCTTTGAAAAGCAATGAAACACCCCGACTGAACAGAAAACTCCAGACAACAACAACATATATCAAGATCAATTTAATGTGACATTGACAATGGGTATAGAACAAAAGAGTAGAAGAAAGTAGTACCGTTCACTTTACATGAACCATGTGGATGGATAGATCATGTAAAGTGTTACCAAACAAATATGGGAAGTGGAAAACATGAGTGCTTGATGATGATCATTTCTTGAGTGGAGTGTTTTCGATTGATTGTTTTATGATTTCCCTTATTCAACACATTTGATGGTGATGCATCTGCTGGCAGGTAACTTTGCTCTGATCAAGCCTCCCAGATGGGATATATCCTGCTGTTGTTTGTGACTGGCTCGAAAAGGTTCCTTCTGTACTTCTAATAGACAACATGTGGCTCTTGAAACAGCAAAGTAAATACTGAATCTGAATACTGAGGCAACAGCTAGGAAACTCCCAAAGTCCTGGGCTAATAGACTTATAACAATATCATAATCTAAGGCCATCTGGTCTAGTAGGTATTCTTGATAATATTGAAGGCTTCAAATAACTAGATCATTTTAACAAAAGGGGCAGGTAGGCAGAATGATGAGATTTATCATTTCACTTTCTTTTGCTCTCTCCCTTTTACTTGTAATTGTCAACAACATAATTGTATGGTGGGAGCAGAAATGGATTGATCTATTTAGCCAGTGGAGCGGGTAATGTGGCTCTATGCTGGGCTTGTGTTTGGTGGGGTCCCTCCCCACTTCCCTTCACTGTGACTTCCTCAAACAAAAGGCCTGCCTTGTCTGCTGCTGATACAGAACAGGCAAGCAGGGCTCCCTCTCTGAAAGACAGAAAGAAAAAAGACAAAAACAAGGGTATCAGACACTCACTTTGGCAGCGTCCTACTTTCATGCCAATTAAAAAAATGTAAGCTGATGTATTTATGTGTATGAGTTGGTGTATGTGTGCCTGATTGCATTTCACTGAGACTGTTAAGAGAAAATTAAACCCTGCAGGTGAAATGAAAATAAAAACAGGATTTACTGGCGTGTAACAGAACAAATACAGATGAGGTTATCTGCCCTCAATGCAGAAAGAATGAAAGATGTTGATTAAACCAGAGAAATGCAGAGCGAGAATAAAACCCTTTTATGTTGACTATTGTCTATGCTGTCCACTGATAGCTGCCCCCCCCCCCATCAGAGGCAGATCAGGACATAAAGCAGCCTGATGATAAGAACCCACACAACAAGAGCGGCACCCAAGAAAACACACGTGCACGCATACAAACACACACACAAACAAACGCATGCACGCACGCACACACACACACGCGCAGTCATGTCCAAAATCAACACATCAGATTGGGGATGGCAGACTAGGACTATGCACTGTAATCTAATTCACACAGTGCCCAGTAGCAATACAGGACATGAAACAAAATGAGTGAATGGACGAGAGAGAGAGGGACTGGTCCTACTATTACACACTGATCCGACCACAAGTGGTCAAGGCTGGACCTGTGTCTCTGTGTCTGTGTTTGTGTGTACATGTTTGTGTGTGTGTTTGCATGCATGTGTGTGTGTTGACAGCCAGCAATGCATGTCTTTTTATTTCTAGATTTCTAGATATTTTTTAATTTGTTGACAAACATGATTTTGATTACGTGTGTTGCAATTGTTGCATGTGTTATACTGTAATTTGCAGTCTTGAGTGGGAGGGAGAGCGCAGAGTATTTGTGTCAAGCCTGCCTACTCATGCACAGCATGTAAACACACACACTTGATTATTTTCCCTGAGTATGTGGGTTAATGAGAAATCAGTGAACATCAGTCAGTCAGTCCCACTCCCATAGTTGTGTTTGAAGTGAAGTGCACATGAAGAAAAGATGGAGAGAGACTAACCTTTACAGAAGCAAGAATGCAGCTCAGTTTCTGTTGAAGCATCCTCTGCATTTTGCTTCCAGAGCTAAAAAGGTGAGTATGGCGCAGTGTTCTGCAAAGAGAGGGTCAAGAGAAAATGTTGACATGTATATTTAGGAGTAAAACCTTTAGTAGAGACTTTGCCTTTCTTAACCTAATGTACAAAACAGGATCCACTCCTATTCACTGATGAGTTTAGATCACTTCTCAGTACTGCACATAGTAATTTATTCCTATGAAGAGTATTTAGGAGAGCGGTTCTCAAACTTCTCCTCAGGGACCCCCAGACATTTCACCATTTTGTTGTAGCCCTGAACTAGCTCACCTGATTCACCTTGATGATTAGTTCACAAGTTGAATCAGGTGTGCTAGCTCTGGAATTGATCAAATACATGGAACAACTGGGGGTCCCCAAGGAGAGGTTTGTGAACCACTGATTTAGGAAATATTCCTGGCAACAAGAAGGTTCCTCAAAGGTTACATAAAACGTAGGAAACACTTTTCACTTTTTTGTCCAAAGAATGCATTCAGAGATGCATTCTTAAAGTTGGCTTTGTACTGTATCAGAGCACTTACCTTGACAGGCTGGCAAAATCGTACCATCCGGTCAACTTCTTTTCACTTTTAGGGTGGGGGCTTGGAATAGTAAAGTAGTATAGACTGTGTACTGTATAAGCATGCGGAACAACCTTGAAAAGCTCTGTGTGGTCCAACCTTCCCTGGCTGTTCCTTTCACTACAGTCACATTAGTCTCTGTTTCTATTCAAAGTCATGGTTACGAATCACTAACAGAAGGGGGAGGCAGCATTCGGTCTGGGGAGTCAATCGAATGAATCCAAATCTGGTGATCAACCTGTCATGGAGTGTTAGATCGGCTTGCTTCAGGGACATTATTCCTTTTATTATTTTCATTTCTTACGGTGGATTTTCCATCTAGTTTTTTACAAACTGCCTGGCAGTGGAAATATACTTGCTCTTAGCTAAGTTTATCTTTCTAAAGAGATTAACCCTCAGGCAAAAACAGGATGTTTCTCACTGCCTTGCTTACACTTTTCTGGCACAGGTCATTAGTGCTTACAGTTTAAAAACCCACCTCACGACAAAGAAACACAAAAAAATACAAAAGTATGTGGACACCCTTTCAAATGAGTCGATTTGGCTATTTCAGCCACCCCCGTTGCTGACAGGTGTATAAAATTGAGCACACAGCCATGCAATCTCCATATACAAACATTGGCAGGAGATTGGCCTTGAAGAGCTCAGTGACTTTCAACGTAGCACTGTCATAGGATGCCAACTTTCCAACAAGTCAGTTTGTCAAATGTCTGCCCTGCTAGAGCTGCCCCAGTCAACTATAAGTGCTGCTATTGTGGAGTGGAAATGTCTAGGAGAAACAACGACTCAGCTGTGAAATGATAGCTCACAGAACGGGACCGCCAAGTGCTGAAGTGTGTAGCGTGTAAAACTCATCTGATCAGAATGCGCAGTGCTAAGCGACGGCTGGAGTGATGTAGAGCTCGCTGCCATTGGACTCTGGAGCAGTGGAAACACGTTCTCTGGAGTGGTGTAGAGCTCGCTGCCATTGGACTCTGGAGCAGTGGAAACACTTTCTCTGGAGTGGTGTAGAGCTCACTGCCATTGGACCCTGGAACAGTGGAAACACTTTCTCTGGAGTGGTGTAGAGCTCGCTGCCATTGGACTCTGGAACAGTGGAAACACGTTCTCTGGAGTGGTGTAGAGCTCGCTGCCATTGGACTCTGGAACAGTGGAAACACGTTCTCTGGAGTGGTGTAGAGCTCACTGCCATTGGACTCTGGAACAGTGGAAACACGTTCTCTGGAGTGGTGTAGAGCTCGCTGCCATTGGACTCTGGAACAGTGGAAACACTTTCTCTGGAGTGGTGTAGAGCTCGCTGCCATTGGACCCTGGAACAGTGGAAACACTTTCTCTGGAGTGGTGTAGAGCTCGCTGCCATTGGGCAGTCCGATGGACGAATCTGGGTTTGACGGATGTCAGGAGAACACTAACTGCCCCAATGCATAGTGCCAGGTTTAAAGTTTGGTGGAGGAGGACAAATGGGGCTGTTTTTTATGGTTCGGGCTAGGCCCTTTAGTTAGGGAAATCTTAACGCAATAACATACAATGACATTCAAAACGATTCTGTGCTTCCAATTTTATGGCAACAGTTTGGGAAAGGCCCTTTGTTGTTTCAGCATGACAATGCTCCCGTGCGCAAAGCGAGGTCCATACAGACCTCAACCCCATCGAACATCTTTGGGATGAATTGGAATGCCAACTGGGAGCCAGGCTTAATCACCCAACATCAGTGCCCGACCTCACTAATGCTTTTGTGGCTGAATGGAAGCAAGTCCACGCAACAATGTTCCAACATCTGTTATAGCAGCAAAGGGGGGACCATCTCCATAGTAATGCCTATGATTTTTAAATGAGATGTTCGACGAGCAGGTGTCCAGATACTTTTGGTAATGTAGTGTATGTCATGTGTCTAGTGCATGCTTTATTTCTGTTTGAGTTTGAAAATATATGTATTTTAAATCAAATAAAAGGAGACGATTACCCAAATTAGAGTAATGGGACAGCAGATGAGATCCTGCCACAGTATATCAGTAGAGGTACTAAAGCATTTCCATCAGAAGTGTTTTGTCCAACTATGGTCACTAAGGTTCTAGTTACCGCCTGAGAGGTTGTTATTTTCTAAAGGTTGTAGTTAAGTGGGGCCTCCTCACCACGTCTCACTTAAATAACAGATTCACATAGCTTATCTATCAAAATCTATAGCCATTGTGAGAGTAACTTGTATGTGCTGTGTTCAGTGTGTGTTTGTGTGCATGTGAATGTGTGAGTGAGTGACTCTAGTGCCAGTGCAGAGTCTCACCCTTGTGGTCTTGATCTTGTTCCCAGAGGAGCACATCCATCCAGAGTTATCAGGCAGAGTCTTACACTCCTCTCCCTCCAGACAGGGCTCCATCTCACACCACCACTTCCCAATCACAATGGACGCTGCCGGCGGGAGAGAGACACATAGAGAGAGAGGGCTGAGTACACCCTGTCATCACGCACAGAAACAGTCACACACAATTAGGGTTGTTAAGCTACTTGTAGTTTACCATAGTTAAAAATAATCTTCAGTAATTTGGGTAATTTAACAGAAAATCTATGGCAATCTACAGTATCGTAACTTTGGTAATTTACACTTGAATAACTTTTTTTTTTTTATTCATATACAGTATACATTTTTTCTATCCTTGTCCATGAGTTTCTAGTAGATAGACCATATCATTCAAGAGGAAATTACCTAATTAATGAAAAAAGCATCTAATCAACAATGGCATGATTTTCTCTTCCAGCCATCAATGTTTTTCACAACTGCCACCATTTTGACGACAAAACATTGACAGAAAAAACATACTGACATAGTCAATAAATAGTGTGTAAAAAATATACTGTATAGAAAGGATATTTCATGCTGAAACCCTCATACTAAACACCAATGGTATACACTAAGTTGATGGTTTATATACAGTACCAGTCAAAAGTTTGGACACATCTACTCATTTAAGGGTTTTTCATTTATTTTTACTATTTTCTACATTGTAGAATAATAGTGAAGACATCAACAAATGAAATAACATGACAGCTTTGCACACTCTTGGCATTCTCTTAACCAGCTTCATGAGGTAGTCACCTGGAATGCTTTTCCAACAGTCTTGAAGGAGTTCCCACATATGCTGAGCACTTGTAGGCTGCTTTCCCTTCACTCTACGGTCCGACTCATCTCAAACATCTCAATTTGGTTGAGGTCGGTGGATTGTGGAGGCCAGGTCACCTGATGCAACACTCCATCACTCTCCTTCTTGGTGAAAGAGCCCTTAGGGAGGTGTGTTTTGGGTCAAGCCATCCCATCCCAAACCAGATGGGATGGCGTATCACTGCCGACTGCTGTGGTAGCCATGCTGGTTAAGTGTACCTTGAATTCTAATTTCATCACTGACAGTGTCACCATCAAAGCATATTGACACCTCCTCCTCCATGCTTCAATGGTGGGAACCACACATGCGGACATCATCCATTCACCTACTCTGCGTCTCACAAAGTCACGGCGGTTGTAACCAAAAATCTCAAATTTTGACTCATTCAACCAAAGGACAGATTTCCACCGGTCTAATGTCCATTGCTCGTGTTTCTTGGCCCAAGCAAGTCTCTTCTTATTATTGGTGTCCTTTAGTAGTGGTTTCTTTGCAGCAATTCGACCATGAATGCCTGATTTTCGTAGTCTCCTCTGAACAGTTGATGTTGAGATGTGTCTGCTAATTGAACTCCGTGAAGCATTTATTTGGGCTGCAATCTGAGGTGCAGTTAATTGCCGATTTCTGAGGCTGGTAACTCTAATGAACTTATCCTCAGCAGCAAAGGTAACTCTGGGTCTTCCTTTCCTGTGGCGGTCCTCATGAGAGCCAGTTTCATCATAGCACTAGATGTTTTTTTCGACAGCACTTGAAGAAACTTTCAAAGTTCTTGAAATGTTCCCCATTGACTGACCTTCATGTCTTAAAGTAATGATGGACTGTTGTTTTTCTTTGTTTATTTGAGCTGTTCTTGCCGTAATATGGACTTGGTCTTTTTCCAAATAGGACTATCTTCTGTATACCATCCCTACCTTGTCACAACACAAGTGATTGGCTCAAACGCATTGAGAAGGAAAAAAATTCCACAAATGAACTTTTAACAAGGCACACCTGTTAATTAAAATGCATTCCAGGTTACTACCTCATGAAGCTGGCTGAGAGAATGCCAAGAGTGTGCAAAGCTGTCATCAAGGAAAGTGGTAGCTAGTTTGAAGAATCTCAAATCTAAAATATATTTTGATTTATTTACCACTTTTATGGTTACTACATGATTCCATATGGGTTATTTCGTAGTTGTGATGTCTTCACTATTATTCTCCAATGTAGAAAATAGTAAAATTCAGAAAAACCCGGGAATGAATAGATTTGTTCTAACTTTTGACTGGTACTGTATATAAAATCCTTGAAAGATACCAAAATTCTGGTAGTTTACTGGTAAACTGTGAAGGTTTCCAGTAATCTATCCTCCCTTTGCAACCCTACACATAACATTGGCACACAGGCGCGGACGCAGACACATACACAATGAGGGAAAATACAGCCCTTCAATATGGTGAAAAGGTCCTCAAGCGAACAGTCTGGTGATAAGACCGTACATGTTTCTAAATGCTTGTTTTTTCATTCTTCCTCGCTCAGAGCATTTTGTACCGTTTTTTAAATGAAACTCACTGTTGACAATAATGTCTGCCCAAACAGTGATTAATCATTATTTTGTTTTAATATAGCAACATTGCATGAAGAGGCAGTAATCTTATTTTTAATCAAAAGTAATTGCCTCTCATTAACATCTACAAAATACGTCCTCTAGCTATTAGACAAAACAAAACAAAGGTACTTTCTCATCTTCGCACCAGGATGTGTGCGTGTTTATGTGTGTGCATTTGCCTGTACCTGTTGTTGGTCTATCACAGGAATCCACAGTGATTCCTGTGACATTCAAACCTATAAAGTAAAGTATATACTTTGTGTCGTCCATGTGTCTTGATGCTTCTGTTCCCAGTCACAGATTTGTTTTATATAGAACCTCTATTCCCATTGAAAGCAATGAGCCAGAGTATGTGTGGTATTTGTCCTGCATGATCTTATTTTCTCTCTCCCATAAAATCACTTGCACTATATGTACCTCAAGCTGCCAAGAAGGCATCATTATTCTCTCTTTAACTGGATTGGAAGGTTAAATGTCTGAGTCAAGATAGACATATTCGTTTTTCAAATTCACATCCTGTTTCACCTTTTTTGGTAAAGCTTTTCTGCAGTCGGCGTAACCAAGGTTACAGGGAAGCAAGTCTCTTTAAGCACGTCTTCACTTCTTATTACAAAAAAACACAGGATACAGTGAAGTTCCTGTGCATCATTGTACACACTGTAGCAATATACAGATGGAGAGAGAACAGGCTGAACTGTAGCCTACTCTCTCATACAGTGAGAAGAACAGACTCATACAGTGACAGCATTGGCTTAATAGAGACTGCTCAGTGAAGTATTAGCAATCCCCAGGCTTACCATCCTCCGCTTTCCCTAAAGACAGCCTAACCGTGGTCTGAAGCTACCAGAGCTAGCAGAGCATTCACTTCCTCCGCACACGAATCAAACACACGTTGACCTCTATGCTCTCCCATGGCTGTTCACCACATAGTCATTAATTACCACACCCTCATCCATCATCATCTCTCTCTTTCTCTCTCCCTCTTGCTTAGCTTCACTGAATATGAATCCCATCTTAATGACACAGCAATCCCATGTGTGATGGGAGGAAACATTATCTCACCTTGCAATCAATCACAGTCTTTCTGAGATGCTGTGATCTTTGTTTGTTTCCATGTTATTCTGTGATCTCTGATGTTGTTAAGTCTAGATTCCTGGATATTACAAAATGTGTACCGCATGGGTTGGTACCGGGACCTGTTTTCTTTACTATTTCTATATATGTTAAACAGTTAATATTCATCTGTTGACCAGAATATGTTAGAGCTGCAATCTGACATTGTTACCTTACAGAAAGCCCTGGTTGATTTAACACTTGTACTTAATGTGGGCTAGACTAAATACAGTTGAAGTCGAAAGTTTACATACACCTTAGCCAAATACATTTAAACTCAGTTTTTCACAATTCCTGACATTTAATCCTAGTAACAATTCCCTGTTTTATGTCAGTTAGGATCACCACTTTATTTTAAGAATGTGAAATGTCAGAATAATAGTAGAGAGAATGGTTTATTTCAGCTTTTATTTATTTCATCACATTCCCAGTGGGTCAGAAGTTTACATACACTCAATTAGTATTTGGTAGCACTGCCTTTAAATTGTTTAACTTGGGTCAAACATTTCAGGTAGCCTTTCACAAGCTTCCCACAGGTTTGAGGTCAGGGCTTTGTGATGGCCACTCCAATACCTTGACTTTGTTGTCCTTAAGCCATTTTGCCACAACTTTGGAAGTATGCTTGCGGTCATTGTCCATTTGGAAGACCAATTTGGGACCAAGCTTTAACTTCCTGACTGATGTCTTGAGATGTTGCTTCAATATATCCACATTATTTTCCTGCCTCGTGATGCCATCTATTTTGTTAAGTGCACCAGTCCCTCCTGCAGCAAAGCAGCCCCACAACATGATGCTGCCACCCCCGCGCTTCACGGTTGGGATGGTGTTCTTCGGCTTGCAAGCATCCCCCTTTTTCCTCCAAACATAACAATGGTCATTATGGCCAAACAGTTCCATTTTTGTTTCATCAGACCAGAGGACATTTCTCCAAAAAGTACGATCTTTGTCCCCATGTGCAGTTGCAAACCATAGTCTGGCTTTTTAATGGCGGTTTTGGAGCAGTGGCTTCTTCCTTGCTGAGCGGCCTTTCAGGTTATGTCGATATAGGACTCGTTTTACTGTGGATATAGTACTGTGGATATATTGTACCTGTTTCCTCCAGCATCTTCACAAGGTTCTTTGCTGATGTTGTTCTGGGATTGAGTTGCACTTTTCGCACCAAAGTACGATCATCTCTAGGTGACAGAACGCGTCTCCTTCCTGAGCGGTATGACGGCTGCGTGGTCCCATGGTCTTTATACTTGCGTACTATTGTTTGTACAGATGAACGTGGTACCTTCAGGCGTTTGGAAATTGCTCCCAAGGATGACCCAAACTTGTGGAGGTCTACAATTTTCTTTCTGAGGTCTTGGCTGATTTCTCTTGATTTTCCCATGATGTCAAGCAAAGAGGCACTGAGATTGAAGGTAGGCCTTCAAATACATCCACATGTACACCTACAATTGACTCAAATGATGTCAATTAGCCTATCAGAAGCTTCTAAAGCCATGACATCATTTTCTGGAATTGTCCAAGCTGTTTCAAGGCACAGTCAACTTAGTGTATGTAAACTTCTGACCCACTTGAATTGTGATACAGTGAATTATAAGTGAAATAATCTGCCAGTAAACAATTGTTAGAAAACATCACTTGTGTCATGCACAAAGTAGATGTCCTAACCGACTTGCCAAAACTATAGTTCGTTAACAATACGTTTGTGGAGTGGTTGAGAAACGAGTTTTAATGACCCCATCCTAAGTGTATGTAAACTTCTGACTTCAACTGTACATGTAGGTCTCTAGTTCTCAGAAGAATGTTTCAGATGGACTACATATTTATTGTTCTCTTTATGGTTCTCTCATTGATCAGGTTCCCGCCTACAAATATCTGGGCATTTGGAATGACAAAACATATGGTTGAGCTAGTTAAAAATATCCCCATTTTTTGAAATAGGTCTTGCCTCTCCCTAAATAGCAGAAAGCAGATTGTACAGTCAATGTTCCTGCCAGTTCTTGATTATGGTGACACCATTTACCAGATTGCAGCAGCCAGTACTCTTAAACCTTTGGATGCCGTCTAACATAGCGCCATTCGTTTTATCACCGGTGACAGTTGTAATACTCACCACGGCATCCTGTATCAAAAGGTTTGGTCATCATTAAAGTCCCATAGATCAATTCATTACTCCCGTTTTCTTTACAAAGCCCTACTACAACTTACCTAACTTCATTGCTAACGTATAAAAGAATGAGCTACCAAACCCGCTCGCAGGATTGGTTTACTTTTGAGGTCCCTCTGGTCTCGACCAATTCCTCCTTTAGTTTCAGTGAATCACATTGTTGGAATAACTTACAAAATTCCTTGCATCTTGATTCCCTGGTGCCGCTAGGGCAGTTTAGGACTTTGGTGTTGAATGAATTCATTGAGGAGTGGAGTTGTTTCAATTGATTCTAGTGGTTTATTTGTTGAAATTGTGGTGTTGAGGTTGTGCCTTGTGGTTATTATTCTTTTCTTGTTTTAATTGTAATGTAAATTGTTCTTTCTATTGTGAGAACACCATTGGGAACGAGACCCTGGTCTCAATTGGGCTACCCTGAATAAATACAAGTTAAGACTATAATAAAATAAATTAGTTTAGCCAGGACTAAGCTGGACAAACACCATCGTAAAAAATGTAAAAGTCTGGTGCTCCAGGCGACACGTCTGATCATTTTCAACAATTGATACTCTGCCACTTCGTGTGCTGCAATGAACATGTTTTCCATTAAGCTACTTTTTTTGCTCTGAACAGAAAAACCTGGAAACTTGTTTTTCATTATACGAGCAGCGAGAAGGATTTATATTGAACACTTTGAATGCAGAATCCTCTCTAAATTGAAAATGGTAAAGTAATACCTGCAAAGTAAAAATCAATCCTTTGGAATGGAAAAGAGAGAGAGACAGAAGGAGAAAGGAGAGGGAGAGAGAGAGAGAGAGAGAGAGAGGGCGAGAGAGCTGAGATTAAAACGCTGCCTCACCAGAGGGGTTGAAAGATGAGCTGTAGTTTGCATGACAGCAGAATGGTATTTACTATACTCCACGCCACACTGACTTCTCCTTACACCGTGTGCTGCAAAATATGCACTGTGTGCGTTAGTCATTTCTATAGGGCCAGCCAATTGTATGTGCCTGTCAAACAACTCTCAGGGACACTAACCCCCTGCCCTCATTATAAGCAGCATATGGCTTTCCGTGCAAGGGAATTAAATAGTCCAGAGTATCATGTCTACAGCAGTGATAATACAGACAATATGTACACTACATGACCAAAAGTATGTGGACACCTGCTTGTCAAACATCTCATTCCAAAATCATGGCCATTAATATGGAGTTGGTCCCCCCCTTGCTGCTATAACAGTCTCCACTCTTCTGGGAAGGTTTTCTGCTACATGTTGGAACATTGCTGCGTGGACTTGCTCCCATTCAGCCACAAGAGCATTAGTGAGGTCGGGCACTGATGTTGGGCAATTAGGCCTGGCTCGCAGTCGGTATTCCAATTCATCCCAAAGGTGTTCGATGGGGTTGAGGTCAGGGCTCTGTGGCCAGTCAAGTTCTTCCACACCAATCTCGACAAACCATTTCTGTATGGACCTTGATTTGTGCACTGTCATACTGAAACAGCAAAAGGCCTTCCCCAAACTGTTGCCACAAAGTTGGAAGCACAGAATCGTCTAGAATGTCATTGCACACTGTAGCGTTAAGATTTCCCTTCACTGGAACTTAGGGGCCTAGCCCGATCCATGAAAAACAGCCCCAGACCATTATTCCTCCTCCACCAAACATTACAGTTGGCACTATGCATTCGGACAGGTAGTGTTCTCCTGGCATCCACCAAACCCAGATTCGTCCGTTGGACTACCAGATGGTGAAGTGTGATTCATCACTCTAGAGAATGCGTTTCCACTGCTCCAGAGTCCAAAGGCGGTGAGCTTTACACACATGAATCTCCCGACGAATAGTTATTGTTCTGACGTTGCTTCCAAAGGCAGATTGGAACTCGGTAGTGAGTGTTGCAACCGAAGGCAGACCATTTGCTCCTAGACATTTCCACTTCACAATAACAGCTTTAGCAGGGCAGAAATTTGACGAACTGACTTGTTGGAAAGGTGGCATCCTATGTCACGTGCCACGTTAAAAGTCACAGAGCTCTTCAGTAAGGCCATTCTATTGCCAATGTTTGTCTATGGAGATTGCATGGATGTATGCTCGATTTTATACACCTGTCAGCAACAGGTGTGGCTGAAATAGCCGAATCTACTAATTTGAAGGGGTGTCCACATACTTTTGTATATATAGTGTAAATTGGTAAGACAGTGGCAAACAGCAGCAGACTTCCTCATCTCAATCATAAGATCATCATCGTAAAAAGCCAAACTGACCCCCCAACTTAAATAGCAGGCCTTAACTTGGCAGCCCTTTCTGTGTGATCCAGTACGTGTAGGCAGTCAGAGATCCACAGGGGCTAAAGGAGAGACTCAGGGTTAATGTAGAGCTCCAGATCTTCTGAATCCAGGCCAGGATATCTCTTTCTCAGTGACCTTGGCTGCTGGGAAAGTGCCATTCTATGGGCTAGGATCCATTCCTCACTCCCCAGTGGCCCATTCCACCCCTACTGTACTTCCCCTTCGCCCTCTCCCACCACCAACACAAAAGTCACAACCACAACTCCTCCTGTTTCCTCCTCTCCCGAACAGTATTGAAGGGGATGTGGATTACCAGAGCAGGACTGGTCATCACAAACATGGTCTATCTGTCCGTCCGTCTGTCTGTCACACTATTGGCAGAACCATAATGGATAAAGTACTGTATAACAGATTTCTCATATGTTATTCCACCTTTACCTGTAGAGGTTAACCTCATGGAGATAACAAATATCTTTCTAGTGAGTTGTGTTACAGACGAAGCAGCACGGCCAACAGTATTACATGTCATTACAAACACTAATCTTCCCCTTGTCACTCAACAATCATCCTGTCACGAGATTTGACATAACCGTTAATGGACAAACATATGAAAGGGGGGTCTGGAATCGATTGAAAACATGACATGACAGACCTTGTGCACATTACAGTCCTCTGTAGCTCAGTTGGTATAGCATGGTGCTTGCACCACCAAGGTTGTGGGTTCAATTCCTGGGGCCAACCATATGTGAAATGTATGCATGTGTGACTCTAAGTCACTTTGAATGGAAGTGTCAGCTAAATGGCTTATACTATTTGTCTGTCAAATACACAGTGGGGAAGTTACAGTATATGATAGATACATTGACCCAGACATGTCTGCCAGGTAACATGATGTTTGAACACCTTGACAGATGAGTCTGTCAAGGTGTTCAAAGAGACATGCCCTCGTTATACAGACACATGTCTGACAGTTCAATAGCAAATGGTTTTTAACATCAGAACAGCCTTAGAATGGTTGACTGGACTTAAATTAATCAAGGCAAAATTGATGGTTTTCCAATAGCTTCGGTGGCCCTCAGTGTCTTTCTCCTACGCCACTCATATCGATCGCCTTGGGTTGGGATCAAGAGTGGAAAGCAATTAGGGTTTACATTTTCATGCTTTTCTGCAGGTGTTAATTTACAGTTTGGGGGCATGGATCAATGGCTCACGCTGGATAACTGTGAACTCTCCCTACCTCCCTCTGCTTCTCTCTATTACCCCTCTGGCCCTCCAGTGCCCCTCTGTCTGGCACCATGTCCCTCCAGCCTCTTATAGCCAGCAACACTCTCCCACTCTCCAATCAATCTACCTCAGTCAGAGTCCGTCTCTGACCCATCAATCACATATTTCCATATTAATCAGTCAAATCCTCAAAAAGTTCTACAGCTGCACCATCGAGAGCATCCTGACCGGTTGAATCACCGCCTGGTATAGCAACTGCTCAGCATCTGATCGTAAGGCGCTACAGAGGGTAGTCCGTACTGCCTAGCACATCACTGCGGCCAAGATTCCTGTCTTGTTATTGTTATTTGTGTTACTTTTTGTTAGATTTTTTACTTTAGTTTATTTAGTAAATATTTTCTAAAGTCTATTTCTTTAACTACATTGTTGGTTAAGGGCTTGTAAGTAAGCATTTCAGGGTAAGGTCTACCTGTTGTATTCGGCGCAAGTGATAAATACAATTTGATTTGTTGAGCTGGATGATCTAATGAAGAGGCTCGGTCAGTCCTTACACAGGGCGATGAGCCTGGCTGTAATCCCAGGGAGACTGGCCAGTGTGTAATGGCAGTAATAAGGCTGGGCCAAGGTCAACAGAGCTGGAATAATAAAGCCAGTGTGTAATTACGGAGGGGCCGAGACAGAGACCTCAGATCTGAGGTCGGTTTCGCAGGCCATTATTCTATATTAATCGCTGCTCTTCACAGTACCAGATTGGCTCTTGATTAGCTAGCTATTCAGACACTATCGTTTGGCATCTCAATTATTACATTGCCAACATGTTACAATCGTAATGAACACCTTGGGACCACAGACTGTATTTGTGGAATGCAACAAGTGTGTATTTGTGTGTGCACTGTGTCTAGGAGTGTTTCTAAGAGTTATTCGTCTTGAAGTGTGGCCGAAACTGTATTTCTTCTGATGAAAGAGTCTTTGAATTGCCCATT
This sequence comes from Salmo salar, assembly GCF_965601325.2. Lineage (NCBI taxonomy): Eukaryota > Metazoa > Chordata > Actinopteri > Salmoniformes > Salmonidae > Salmo > Salmo salar. The sequence goes on along the minus strand of NC_138302.1, from coordinate 81,191,908 downwards.
ATTTGTCAATTCTAACAATGGCTCTTGCAAAAAAAGAATGTTGAGAATGGATAGAACTTCAAAGTGTTCAGAAGTGAATGAGTCATTGTGGAAGTGTGAGGAGCGCAGAACACATAAAGAATAGCCCTGGCTGTCTGAATGACTCCTGCCCCTAGTGAGGAACGCGTCATTTGAAAGGTCAAGTGTCTAATGATGTCTTCTATGGTGGAAGATGCGACAAAGTTAGCTACTGTATCGGGTTCTGGTCTATAATCTCAAACTGAACAAAAAAAACACCCTTTCACTCATATGCAGCCTTTAGTGTTTGTTTCGATTTTAACTCTGCTCATGTCGGGCGGGCATGCAGCTTGAGAGGAGGCATTTTTTTGGGATGCTACAGCACTGTGCTCCTGACCTTACCCCGGGGCTGTACCAGCACCAGGTTCAGGCCTTGCAGGTTTGCTCATCACAGGTGGGTATATACAGTGCTTCAGAAAGTATTCACACCTCTTGACTTTTTCCACATTTAGTTGTGTTACAAAGTGGGATTTAATTGTCAATGATCTACAAAAAATACTCTAATGTCAAAGTGGAAGAATTATATATATTTTATATACAGTGCATTCGAAAGTATTCAGATCCGTTGACGTTTTCTACATTTCTTTACGTTACAGCCTTATTCTAAAATGGATTCAATTGTTTTTCCCCTCATCAATCTACACACAATACCCCATAATGACAAAAAAATAAATCCCCCTCTATCCTTGCTAGTCTCCCAATCCCTGCCACTGAAAAACATATCCACAGCATGATGCTGCCACCACCATGCTTCACCGTAGGGATGGTGCCAGGTTTCCTCCAGATGTGACACTTGGCATTCAGGCCAAAGAATTCAATCTTGGTTTCAAAAACACAGAGAATCTTGTTTCTTTAGGTGCCTTTTGGCAAACTCCAAGTGGGCTGTCATGTACCTTTTACTGAGGAGTGGCTCTACGATAAAGGCCTGATTGGTGGAGTGCTGCAGTGATGGTTGTCCTTCTGGAAGGTTCTCCCATCTCCACAGATGAACTCTGAAGCTCTGTCAGAGTGACGATTTGGTTCTTGGTCACCTCCCTGACCAAAGCCCTTCTCCACCGATTGCTCAGTTTGGCCGGGCGGCCAGCTCTAGGAAGAGTCTTGGTGGTTCCAAACTTCTTCCATTTATGAATGATGGATGCCATTTAGGGACCTTCAATGCTGCAGAAATCTTTTGGTACCCTTCCCGAGATCTGTGCCTTGACACAATCCTGTTTCGGAGCTCTACGGACAATTCTTTCGACCTCATGACTTGGACTTTGCTCAGACATGCACTGTCAACTGTGGGACCTTATATAGACAGTTGTGTGCCTTTCCAAATCATGTCCAATCAACTGAATTTACCACAGGTGAACTCCAATCAAGTTGTACAAACATCTCAAGGGTGATCAATGGAAACAAGATGCACCTGAGCTCAATTTCGAGTCTCATAGCAAAGGGTCTGAATATTTATGTAAATAAGGTATCTGTTTTTTATTTTTAATACATTTGCAAACATTTCTGAAAACCTGCTTTCGTTTTGTCATAATGGGATATTGTGTGTAGATTGATGAGAGAAAAAAAACGTTTATCCATTTTAGCTGTAACGTAAAAAATGTGGAAAAAGTAAAGGGGTCTGAATACTTTCGGAATGCACTGTACATATATATATATACAGTGCATATAGATATATAGGTGCTCTTCTTTGCAAGGCATTGGAAAACCTCCCTGGTCTTTGTGGTTGAATCTGCACTTGAAAAATCACTACTCGACTGAGGGACCTTACAGATAATTGTATGTGTGGGGTGTAGAGATGGGGTAATCATTCATAAATTATGTTAACCACTGTTATTGCACACAGAGTGAGGCCATGCAACTTGTTATGTGACTTGTTAAGCACATTTTTACTCCTGAACATATTTTGGGTTACCATAACAAAGGGGTTGAATACTTACTTATTGACTCAAGTAATTTCAGCATTTCATTTTTAATTAATTTCTAAAACGTTCAAAATACTAAATTCCAGTTTGACATTATCGGGTATTGTGTGTAGATCAGTGAAATACAATTTCAATTTTGTCAATTTTAAATTCAGGCTGTAAAACAACAAATTGGGAAAAAGTCAAGGGGTGAGAATACTTTCTCAAAGCAAGAAGTGAGTGAACCATACTGGGAAGGACAGAGGTCTTCCAATAAGTGGATTTTATGTTAATTTTGTGTGACTTTCTTTAGATGTCATAGGATTTAGACCCACTGTCAACGGAGGCAAGGTAATCATGGAAAGCCAGGCCTGCTTTAATTCATCCACACAGACACACAGCCAGCACAAGTGTGTGTGTGTAAAGAATAGACATCCTCTGAATGGTCTCAACGGTGTGTTCCACATACAGCACACGTGTTATAGAAAAAGACCAGATGTTTTAAATACAACGTGACTGATTTATTCCTGCACTTCAGGATGATACTACTGCATTGTATTTTGAAATATGTAGCATGTCACATCTCCAGATATAATTAAGTGTTTTCCTTTTGAAACATAGATATTACTAATCATGGCAATGGCCTTGCGTACAGTATGTATGGAAAGACAATGTATTTTGAAGGGCCTTATCAAACTACACTGTTTATTCCGAGTGCTTTGATATTCTGTAGCTGGCTTCATTCAGATGGTTCCTTTGATCAGCAGAGTGTGTGGATGATCAGGTATCTCTTTCTACTCTTGAAGAAGCTCGCGTTCATGTGTGCTTTCCCCCCGTACGTTTCTCAAATGTACCATGTCACCTGCTGCCAGCATTACCCGCCCGCAGCCAAACAGGAGAGTTCATTCCCCATCAGTGGCTAGCACCACGCTTAATATGCTCAAGAGGGAAAATAAATGTGTGAGATGCATGTGTGTGTATGAGAGAACGTGTGTGTGTGTGTTTTGCTTGTGTTAAGAGATCACTGATAGACACACACGTACTATGTATATTCTATGTGGCAGAGGGGGTGCAAACAGCCTTTTGTCTGTGTGTGTGTGTGCGCCTGCTGTCACGCTGGTATAAATGATTCGGGTGAGACACAGGAATGCGTAATATGGGTTTTTTATTGACATAAATTACGGCGTGCCATGTAAAGGCATGGGGACGAAGACCAAACAAACACGTAACAAAACACAGGGTTGAAACCCAAAACAAAAGGAGCGAGGGCCTCGAATAACACACATGTACAATGATTAACACACGGGACGAGACCCGTAATCATCTGCGCAATCCACAATGGTACGAAAGCCAAAACACACAGCGCAACGACACCGGCCTCGAGGACAATCACAGGAACACCGTGCGGGTTGATCAGGACCAGATGCAGCTGCCGAAGTTGCGGCGCCTTTGGACGGACCAGTGGGGCGACGGACCGGTTGTGGTGATGTTGGATGACCCAGTTGCAGCTGCCGAAGTTGTGGCGGAGCCGGACGGACCAGTCACAGCGTCATCGGACGGGCCATTCCCTCTGTCTCCCTTAATGGTCCATTATTCTGTCACGCTGGTTTAATGGGATCAGGAGACAGACGCAGGAATGCGTAATAGGGATTTTTATTGACCCAAATTACAGCGTGCCATGTAAAGGCACGGGGACGAAGACCAAGCAAACACGTAACAAAACACAGGGTAGAAAGCCAAACAAAAGGAGCGAGGAGTACCTCGAATAAATAACACAAGCACACAATGATACCACACGGGACGAGACCCGTAATCATCTGCGCAATACACGCTGCACGAGGGGTACTCACACGACCAACAGAGTTGTAACAATAATGGACAGCCCAATGGAAACCAAAGGGCACACTTATACAACTAATAATCAGTGGGAATAGGGGACAGGTGTGCGCAATTAAAGTTCCAGAGGGATCTGTGACACGTGTGTGCAGAAAGTGTGTGTACAGTGCTTGTGCACTTGCATATCTCAGAGCAGGACAAAGGCAGCGGTGCAGTGACAGCGTCTAATCTGAGCGTATTTGATTGGCCTAGCATGGGCTGTAAGAAATAAGCCGCAGCGTTTGACTGGTTAAAAGGGATGTTCCTAACTAAGAGTCTTGTTGGCCCTGACATAACTGGGACGTAGTTCTCTTTGTCAATGCTAATAATCAATTCACATGCTGGGAAAAGTTGACAGCACTCCCCCACTGACTGTGTTTGGCGCCAGCCTCCAACACAAGCGTCACATTCCCATGCATTAATACATAACCCAATCAGTTACCAATCCCAGAGGAAGCATCACACACAGATACTGAGCCCTAATATATACAAAGGAGTAAACATTACATGTAAAACAATGTCATTGGATCTGTTTTATCTTCCTGCAGTCCCTTTTCTCTGTTAAGGGGTTTAATGGTTTGATTGTTTGATGCTAATGACAGTTAATACACCCAGGATTCTGTCTGAAAGACTTCATCTGATGAAAGAAGGGTACGTCTTGCCACTTATACAGTACAGGACTTGGTGCACGTGAAGGGAAGCTTAGTGTGTGTGTGCATTGCATGTCTGTGTTCATGTGTGTATTTGTGTGTGGTTGTGTCCAATGTATGTGTGTATTGCGTATGGAATAGTCATCCCCTTGAGGGCGAAATGAGGCAGCCTGGGTGGCAGCATCATTTCTCATCACAGATTAAGCATTAATAACGGGAGACCTGGGGATGAGTTCAATCTTTTTATCCTGGCTAGTGCACCCCTTCACACCGCTGAGGGGATAGTCACAGAACACTGACTACACAGGTCTATAAACCCTCACCCTCACAGAGTTGAACAGGGGCCCACAGAACCACACAAACAACAGACAACTCTCTCTCTCTCTCTCTCTCCCCGTGTCTCTGTGTGTGTCTCTCTCTCTGTGTCTCTGTGTGTCTCTCTCGCTCTGTGTCTCTCTCTCTCTCTCTCTCTCTCTGTGTGTGTCTCTCTCTCTCTCTCTCTGTGTCTCTGTGTGTCTCTCTCTCTCTTTCTGTCTCTCTCTCTCTTTCTCTCTCTCAATCTATCTTTCCCTCCCTCTCTTTCTGTGGTGCTCACTGCTGGAACATTGCTGCTCAGTGACTTGTCATTTCCATTTCATCCCCCCTCTCTTTATAATAGGTTGCTAATCAATACAGTAACAGGTACAGGGATTCTTCCCTCACTGCAGGAGCCAGGAGCACAGAGGCATGAAGTGTGAACACCTCCCTCCCTCCCTCCCTCCCTCCCTCCCTCCCTCCCTCCCTCCCTCCCTCCCTCCCTCCCTCCCTCCCTCCCTCCCTCCCTCCCTCCTCTCCACTATCCCCCTCTCCTATCTATTCATTCTCCCTTCCCCACCACCTCACTTCCCATCCTCTACATTCTCTCCTATCTATTCATTCTCCCTTCCCCACCACCTCACTTCCCATCCTCTACATTCTCTCCTATCTTTTCATTCTCCCTTCCCCACCACCTCACTTCCCATCCTCTACATTCTCTCCTATCTATTCATTCTCCCTTCCCCACCACCTCACTTCCCATCCTCTACATTCTCTCCTATCTATTCATTCTCCCTTCCCCACCACCTCACTTCCCATCCTCTACATTCTCTCCTATCTATTCATTCTCCCTTCCCCACCACCTCACTTCCCATCCTCTACATCCTCTCCTATCTATTCATTATCCCTTCCCCACCACCTCACTTCCCATCCTCTACATCCTCTCCTATCTATTCATTCTCCCTTCCCCACCACCTCACTCCCCATCCTCTCCTATCTATTCATTCTCCCTTCCCCACCACCTCACTCCCCATCCTCTCCTATCTATTCATTCTCCCTTCCCCACCACCTCACTCCCCATCCTCTCCTATCTATTCATTCTCCCTTCCCCACCACCTCACTCCCCATCCTCTCCTATCTATTCATTCTCCCTTCCCCACCACCTCACTCCCCATCCTCTCCATCCTCTCCTATCTGGATCCTATCAACTGATCACATCAAGGCAGTGTAAATAGAGAAATCAGTCTAACATATTGCATTGTATCTCTGACCATGTCAGATACAATTCCTTCGTGAATAAAGCTTGTATTGTTAGTTGAAGAGAAATCCAAATGTTTTGTTATGTGGAGGCCATGTTTAGTTAACATACACAAACAATTGTCCAGAGGGCCATGGTTAAAACATGTTTTCATGGTAGAGTGGAGACGACATTGTTTGGCTAGATGTCTAGTCTGTGTGGGGACAAAACTGTCTGCTGGAAGAACTGCAGTGCTGTTTTCAAGGTTAGAACTCTTTAAATGTTTCTTTCAGAGGGTTTTCCCCTTTGTTAAATGCACTGAACATGCTTTCTTAAGTAGGGTGAGTCAACCAAGTTCAGAGTCCTTAGCCTTAAACATTTATGCAGTTGGTTTAAGGATGGAATTGCTAAGTTGTGTCTCAAGACTCAATTCTAATTCATATTCCAGAACTGATCAAGATGGAGCAAGCCAAGGGATTGAAGAGGGCAGACGAACGCCCCGTCATTGCAATGTCATTCATAATGAAGACGTCTCGGTGTCGTTCCTTTGTGAGGCCAGCCTAGATGACTTTCATCTTTGAGGAGTTTGAGGTGAAACAATAAAGAGTGCATCAGGATAAATGAGTTCTGAAGGCGTGAAGGAGCTAGGCTCTCTGTTCTGTTCTATCTCACTGTGCTTGTGACTGCCTGTGCTCTCCATTTCCCTGTAACTGCGTTGATTATTTTCCTCAGTTAGGCGTTTCAGGTGTGTAAGCCCAGGGGTTGACAGAGTTGTGTTTTTCATTTATACATGTATGAACCTAAGCTGCCTTGAGCCATGCAATGTGAAACATGGGCCATTCCCGGGTGCTCAACAGTGCACCTGAGGTATTGATTGTCTCCCTTTGCAGCACTTACCCAGGTTCAACTTAGTCTCCAACTAAGAGTGCTTAATTATCTTAAATGACTTCACTAAGACAGAAGAGAGTCATGCAGGAATGAGCCGCATTAGGAAGAAACGAGTTGAAACACCTCAGCATGTGGATGTCTCTCTCAAAAGTAATGTTATAATTACAAAGTTATAAACTACTGTAAAAACGTACCTCTACACTACATTTAGTGAGCTAATTCTTTTTAGAATAAAACATCTGACTATTAAGCCAAGGATGGATACAGCACATATCACATACAGTATGTAGTAAAACTAAACATATGTGTTGATGAAAGTAAATAACATACTATGAACATGTCCTTACCGTCCACACAAGAGGGTTTGTTGCGTGTCGTCCCGGCCACTTTCCCCGGTAGACAGGAGCACTTGACCGTCTGGGAGCGCTCCTCGATACGGTTCTTATTACAGCACCGGTGGGCTGCGATCACCTCACACGTACCTCCTTCTGAGGACACACAGGCAGAGGGACAGACTGGTTAGCCTACCACAGGGGAGCTGAGGAGGTTGATTGTGTCATGTATACTCCCTCTCTGACCTCTAGGTCACCAGACTGGTGATTATTATGCACATTTAGCACCACTGTCACGCGCACCAGCGCTTATTGTCACTCACCTGGACTCCATCACCTCCTTGATTACCTGCCCTATTTATGTCACTCCCTTTGGTTCCCTCCCCAGGCGATATTGTTTCTGTATCTGTTTCATGTCGCTGCGCTGTTCGTGTTTCTTGTTTTGTTTATGTTGGTTTATTTATTAAATGTATTCACTCCCTGAACTTGCTTCGCGACTCTCAGCGTACATGGTTACAGATTGGATAATTACCGTGGAGCATACAGTATACTAGAACGTCAAGAGTAGGATTCATGTTGGATTATGAATTGGTATATGCGGAGGGTAGAAAATGGTATGCTAGAAATAAAATAAATCCCTGCTGTGAATAACATTTTTTAATACATTATCTACAGCGGACTATAAAAAAATACATTGAACTAAATAAGACCACTGTGCTTCTTTTAATATGCTTCTACTGTATGGTTACAAATATTATCTTCAAAAATGATGAGGTTAAAAACATTTATGTTGTTTTTAACCACCTGAACTTAAATCATGAGTTCATATCATCATATACTGCATTCAAATGTTAAAACTCATGCTGAAAAAAAGAAATTAAAATCACATCATTATAAATGTAAGGCACACAACATGCAATTACTATGTTATCCTTTTCACCACAGCATGCATTGCAAATTGCCCCTAGAGGCATTTAGATGATTCTAATTTGACTCTCAGAGTGTTCCTCATTCCATACAAATCACTCCCTGATGATGAGGAAATTATGCTCTGCTCTCACATTAATGTGGCTGTCTTTGCATCCCTGAGATCATGCTTATGATATTCATATGTTCCAGTAGGTGAGAAATCCTCCTGGGGTTCTGGGGGGGAAGGCCTGGGGAGACTGAGCAATTACGCTCCTCTAAGTCTCATTATGACTACACACATCAGTTCTTAACCAGGCCGACTGGGCTAAACCAGCCTCCATTCACTCCACTCACAATGGCTCTCCTGCAGGTTGATATCATTCACAACAACTGCAGCACAATGGACCTTGTTCTGACAAAAGACAGTGTCAGAAAAATTCAGAGAGAGAAGAGGAGAAACCCGCCAATGCCACTGGTGGGTCCAAGTAACAATAGGGATCGCCCTGGGGAGTGAGGGGCTGATGGGGTCTAGGGACGTCCCTCCTTGTCTAAAGAGAGAGAGAGGACGGCAGAGGGATAGGGGGATGGAGACAGAGGGAGAGGGCAGGGGCCTGACAGAGCCGTGACCGGGTCGGTGAGTAATGACAGAGACACTGGGAGTGCCCCTTTCACACAATTATAAAGTGGCTGGCTAATGCAGCCAGAGGAGACGCAGGAGAGGGGCCCTAAATCACCGTGTGGCCCTCTCCTCATGCCCCGGGAAAAACTCTTTATCTTCCTGCGACAGCCATCGCCACAGACACCACCGTCCAACTGTTAAACTGGAGCTCATCCGAGGACACAGAGGAGAGGAGAGAAGGATAATTGGAGAAAGAGTAGTGGTAAACAGGAGCCAAACAACACTTCCTCTGTTGTAGCAGTGTGTTTTTCTTTATGGTGGCGTTGCATTTTAAACATGGTGGTAAAATTATATTTTTTTATTGAAGGCAGGCTCTGTAAATGTCTGAAGTGGCTGGATTCTGAAAAAAAGATCTGAGCTGAGCTCTCACTGGGATGGACAGGTTTGGTAACACTTTCCTGCTCACATGTTCATCAAGGGCTGCCATGCCCAGACCACAGGCAGTGGGGACTGGGATTAAAAGGAGAACATTTGCAGTCATGTTGGCCGCCGCTGTCCTGCAGTATTAATGTCACTCTCCACAAGCTTAGGTGTTGATATATCGGGCCATGAGGCAGAACACAAACCATAGAAGTGAGGAAGTAATCCCTTGAGTGCGCTATATTTAAACCGCAAAACCCACTATATGCTGGACTAGTTGAATATTTTACTGGTAGTTTCCTGCCTGGAGACATGCTTTCAAGTCTGTGGTAGATGCAGAACTCACAAAATGTCCACTTTCAAGTCATGTCTACCTAGAGAATATCTATCTAACCCCCTGGCCTTTTATCGGTTGGTCTAAAACCACAATGATTCCATCAGACTCCTTAAAGCTGAAAATGCATGCCATGAGGAATCAGCTGTCCATAACAAATATAAAGCCCTCTGATGACCATGTATGAACAGCATTTCAAAGGATATTCAAAGACTATGGTATCTTCCAAACTCTTTATCTGACCCCCATATGGGATACTTGATCAAAACATAGCACTTGTGTGTTTGTGTGGTTGTGTGTATGAGTTTATCTGCATGCATGCTTGCGTGTGTGTGTGTGTGTGTGTGTGTGTGTGTGTGTGTGTGTGTGTGTGTGTGTGTGTGTGTGTGTGTGTGTGTGTGTGATTTGTGTGTTATTTAGTTCCAGACCCTGGGGTCAGGTAAGCAGCTCTTTGTCCAGCCATCAGCCAGGTGGACATTAGAGCAGTTTACTCAGTACCATCTGTGCAGACAGAGGATGAGAGCCGTACAATGGGACTGCTCTGACACCATGGGGCCAGAGGAGAGAGATACTAAGAGGACAAATGGCCACTTGGATAGTACATTATGCTGTCCACATAAACCTAAGCTAATTTGGACAATGTCAGCACGGGGCAAATACTTGTCTATTACCCTGTTTGTGTGTACATGCATGCCTGTGTGTGCACCTGGCCTATGTGTGTGTGTGCGTATTTGTCTCACTGTGTATGTGAATGTAAACAAGGAGAACTGTACATATACACTGAGTAGACAAAACATGAAGAACACCTGCTCTTTCCATGACATAGACTGACCAGGTGAATCCAGGTGAAAGCTATGATCCCTTATTGATGTCACTTGTTAAAGGTGCACTATGCAGAAATTGCTACGACATTTCTTTGTTGCTAAAATTCTAATAGTTAACCTAATTTTAGTTTATGTGACAAAACAAGCAAGGATAGTGTAGAGAATCATTGTTCTATCTAAACCGCTGTGAAATATCTTTTCCATAATGAAAAATATTGTATTTTCAGCTGTTCGAAGCTGGTGTACAAAAAACGAAAGTAAAAGATGAAATAACGTGAAGCATAAAAATATTGCACATACAGTAGAACTGATATACTGCTTCATAGACTTGCTTTCAATGAGAATGACAGACTTATAACACACTTTTCTATGTGAATTTGGTCGGGTCGCCCAAAAAGTTATATATTTCAGCTTTAAATTCACTTGAATCATGTAGATGAAGGGGAGGTGACAGGTTAAAGAAGGATTTTTAAGCCTTGAGACAATTGAGACATGGATTGTGTATGTATGCCATTCAGAGGGTGAATGGGCAAGGCAAAATATTTAAGTGAACGAGGATGGTAGTAGGTGCCAGGCACACCGGTTTGTGTCAAGAACTACAACACTGCTGGGTTTTTCACGCTCAACAATTTCCCGTGTGTATCAAGAATGGTCCACCACCCAAAGGACATCCAGACAACTTGACACAACTGTGAGAATTATTGGCGTAAACATGGGCCAGCATCCCTGTGGAACGCTTTCGACACCTTGTAGAGTCCATACTCTGATGAATTGAGGCTGTTCTGAGAACAAAAGGGGGTGCAACTCAATATTAAGAGGTGTTCTTAATGTTTTATACACTCAGTGTACCTGTGTGTGTGTGTTTGATGGATGGACCGTTTACAGGCTGTCACACCAGCTAAAAGGGTTAATCCAAACAGGTAAAATGGAGTAGGTGGTTCTGCTCTCTACCCTTAGGGTGGATGAGGTGAAGGGCATCGACGAGAGCATCGATTGGTCATTTTTCTCCTCGGAGCCCACAGTGACTTCAGTCATTAGACAACGCGATTAAGTGATTATGTTTAAGGAAATCGATGCTTCATTGTTTTCATCTTAGCCCAACGGCCAATTAAAACCCAACTAATGAGAGAGCGCTTCAATATGAAGAGATAGAAGAGATGAGAAATGGAAGCTTACAGGTCAGAGCCATTATTCACAATAATGAATTAACCCCTCACCATTTAAAAGCACAAAGAAACAAGTTTGAAAGCTATAGTACGGTAGGATTGGAAAGTCTTTGCGCTCATGTACTGTATATTGTGCACTCCCACACATACACTCCAGTATGGCTCTCCAATGACAACATCAGGCAAAGGGAACATTTGCAAGAGAGTAAAGGAGCCTTGTGTTTTAGACAGGGAGGTTTCCGGCTACTCACTCCCCTCTCACTAAATCTGTCCAGTTCCGACAACGAGACAATAGCAGTGTTTGTGTCTATGTCAGTACAGAGATAACTGCCTCTAATCTATGCAGAGTAGGCCTCTCTCACTCTCACTCTCACTCCAAGAGAGGCCATTAAGCCGGTATGTATTGCTGAAACAACAAACTCCACAAATTGAGAAGTTCAGTCTAAATCACTCAGTGACGACCTCTCAACCCACAACATCTTAATCACAATGCACTCAAGAGAAGATGTGTTCTTTCCATTTTCTTTCATGTTTCAGGGGGCCTTTTGTTTTGGCTTCCTTCATTCTACCTCTTCTCTGTGTGGGGTTTTAATCACTAACTGGCAGCACAAAGTTGAGTTAAAATGGGCAGAAAGACTCAATCTCAGGAGTGTGGTTATAATGATTTTAAGTAGATAAGGGGAAAACACCCCAAATAAAGAACTAAACATCATTTGTGCCTTTCATTTATGGAACTAAGTGGGAGCTGTGTTCATTTGCAGTTTGTTTGAAGGTGGAAAATCAAATTGAGTTTTTCATCCCATCACCCTTAGAGCTTATCGACTATGAACCTTAAAACAATATTTTCTTAATCTGTTTTCTGTTAAAAACATATCTATTAAAGTACCACCAGTGTTCCATTATCTACAGCATTGAAGTGGATTGTTTTCAGTCACACTGAAATATGGTGGAGTAAGGCCATGCATTATGGAACAGACCCTTCTTTTCAGACAATGTATTTACGCTTGAATGGCACACATACTGTAGGTGCAGTACATTCATTGTGAAGTGCTTTGATTGCTAACAAATAAGTCTGACATCAAAACAGTCCTATTCTGTTTGGCCGAGTCTGTCTTTAGCATCAGTTAGCTGGGTCTTTACCGGGTGGACTGGCAATCAGCTAGCATCAGAAATTAAGAAAGAAAATTGGAGATATTAATGACTCGTTGAGGAGGCAGAGGCATCAAAGTGGATGAGGCCCAGCTGTCCCTGTGCATGTATCTTTAATGGTGCTCCTCGTCATTATCAGCCAGGCACAGGGATTTAGCTCATTACTTAAACATCAAGGAGGAACTCCAGGAACCTTCCCCTGATTACTTAAGATAATGTTTAAATGCGCTACAAAGCAACATCATATGGACTCCAAATGAGATTAAATCTAGCCTCGCCAGAAAAACTGTTTTCGTGTCGTTCCCTCTGACTTCAATTAATGCTCTCCATATTTCATCTGCTCAAATGCACCCTCTGAGTCAGAACTGTGTGAAATTACACAGTCCCATGACTAGCACTGGAGGCTTTGGAGTTTTTCAGACCAAAGACCCCACGTCCATCCAGGCAATGCAAGTTTAAACAGGCAGCAGGGCTTCTGCGTGTGGATTGATGGAATCCCCCCAATGGGGTTGATATGAGCCGGCTCTGTATTTTGATGGTAGCCTTTGGTGCCCCCGCCTCGGCCCCAGTAGCTTGCGGGTTCACACACACCATGACTAAGTCATCTCCCAGGGAAGTGTGCTGCCTAGGTTGTCAAGGTTCATACCACCTCGCTGCCACTAACACTCTCTGACTCACACCTCCCGGTGAAGAAAAGGAATGTGTGAAGGAACAAAAGGAGGGAGTGTGTGTGTGTGTGTGTGTGTGTGTGTGTGTGTGTGTGTGTGTGTGTGTGTGTGTAAGTGCACGTGTTTGGGAGAGAGGGCATATTTCTGTAAAAGCATAAGGAATAGGCTACATCTTGGCTTGACACCCAGGTTCACACTCAAAATAATCCAAATCAACACCAGAGCGCCCCGAGCCCTGTGAGTGAATCATCCGCTAGGACTTGATCCCTAGCCAGACAGAGACGGCCCTGCTACAGCACTGTGTTCACAGGGCTGACGCCAGCCAACATGGTTAGATAACAAAGGCAACCCTGAGGCACGTTCAAGCCAATTGTCGCTAAATATATCTAAGTTCTCTGGACGGCACACAGCAAAATCAATGGTGTATATTTAACTTAAATGTACTCTATTTTCAGTGAACATACGTGTCCCACTGAACTGGTGTTAAAATAACACTTTAGTGTTCCCCATTCAACTCTTAAAGTGTTCAAATTAACTTGATTGTGGTGTTTGCATAGCTCTACTGTAGAGTGATACGCAACATCTACGGTGTAATATTTAACACTTGATTTAGAGTAAGCTGGCCTCACTTTGCTTTGTGCTGCCGCTGTTACACTTTGTTATTTGTTAGTGACAGAGACATGATTATTTAATTTGTTCCTTTTAGAGGCCTGTGGCTTTCATCAAATGATTACCTAGGTGAGTGATATAATTCAAATTAAACTCTGTGACAATACAATTGATACAGTGCCTTCAGAAATTATTCACATCCCCTGACTTATTCCACGTTGAATTCAAAAATGATTTAAAAAAAAATTCACACCCATCTACACACCCCATAATAACAAAGTGAAAACATGTTTTAAAAATTGTCTGCCAATTGAGTGAAAATGAAATACAGAAATATCTAATTTACATAGGCGTTCACACCCCTGAGTCAATACATGTTCGAATCACCTTTGGCAGTGATTATAGCTGTGAGTATTTCTGGGTATGTCCCTAAGAGCTTTGCACACCTGGATTGTACAATATTTGCACATTATTATTTTTTACATTCTTCAAGCTCTGTCAAGTTGGATCATTGCTAGACAGCCATTTTCAAGTCTTGCCATAGATTTTCAAAACGATTTAAGTAAAAACTTTAACTAGGCCAGTTAGGAACATTCCACAATGTCTTGGTAAGAAACTCCACTGTATATTTGGCATTGTGATTTAGGTTATTTTCCTGCTGAAAGGTGAATTTGTCTCCCAGTGTGTCACGTCCTGACCAGTAAAAGGGGTTATTTGTTATTGTAGTTTGGTCAGGGCGTGGCAGGGGGTGTTTGTTTTGTGTGTTTCGGGGTTTTTGATTTATGTTCTATATTTTCTATTTCTATGTTTATTGTAGTTTTCTATTTCTATGTTGTGTTTTTCAATGACCTCCAATTAGAGGCAGCTGGTTGTCGTTGTGTCTAATTGGAGGCCATTTTTAAGTGTGTTCGTTTTTCACTTGTGTTTGTGGGTGGTTGTTTCCAGTATAGTCTGTGCACCTTATTGGACTGTTTTTGTCGTTTTGTTTTGTTTTGTTTAAGTGTTTTTCCTTCAATAAATAAGAAGAGGAGCACTTTACCCGCTGCATGTTGGTCCACTCCTTACGACGACCGTTACACAGTGTCTGTTGGAAAGCAGACTGAACCAGGTTTAACTCTGGGATTTTGCCTGTGCTTAGCTCTATTCTGTTTCTTTTTATCCTAAAAAACTCCCTTGTCCTTGCTGATGACAATCATACCCATAAAATGATGCAGTCACCACCATGCTTGAAAATATGAAGAGTGGTACTCAGTGATATTTTGTGTTGGATTTTCCCCAAACATACCACTTTGTATTCAGGACATAAAGTACATTTATTTGCCAATTGTGTTGCTGTTTTACTTTATTGCCTTAACAGGATGCATGTTTTGGAATATTTTTTTTCTGTACAGGCTTTCTTCTTTTTACTCTGTTATTTAGGTTCGTATTGTGGAGTAACTACAATGTTGTTGATCCATCCTCAGCTTTCTTCTATCACAGCCATTCAACTTTGGAAATGTTTTAAAGTCACCATTGGCCTCATGGTAAAATCTCTGAGCGTTTTCCTTCCTCTCTGACAAGTGAGTTAGGAAGGACGTCTGTTTCTTTGTAGTGACTGGGTGTATTGATACACCATCCAAAGTGTAATTCATATCTTCACCATGCTCAAAGGGATATTCAATGTCTGCTTTTTTTTTACCCATCTACCAATAGGTGCCCTTCTTTGTGAGGCATTGGAAAGCCTCCCTGGTCATTGTGGTTGAATCTGTGTTTGAAATTCACTGCTCGATTGAAGGACCTTACAATTGTCTGTGCGTGTTGGGTACAGAGATGAGGTAGTCATTCAAAAAACATGTTACACACTATTATTCCACAAAGAGTACGTCCACGCAACTTATTATGTGACTTGTTAAGCACATTTTTACTCTTATTTAGGCTTGTGTGCCATAACAAAGGGTTTGAATACTTATTGACTCAAGACAGTTCAGCTTTTCATTTTTTATAAATTTAAAAAAACATAATTTCACTTTGACATGTGTAGGTCAGTGACACAAACTCTCAATGTAATATTTTTTTTTATTCAGGCTGTAACACAACAAAGTGTGGGAAACGTCAAGGGGTGTGAATACGTTCTGAAGGCACTGTATAGCATAGGGCCTTACTTTGATAGCCTAGTTTTACCCTAAGAATGGTGTTAGGAAACTCCTGGTTTACAGGCTGCATCATGCCTGCAAGTGACATTATGCTGGCTTGAAAAGTGATGTGTAATTCCTATTGGAATCCAACCAAAGTTAGGATAACCAACAATTGGAATTTTTATTCACCCGCAACCTGCATTAAGAATGACTGTCAGAGTTATTATAAAAAAGTTTACCTAAATGATTTAAACTGGAACAACCATTTCATTAACGGGTGCAATACATCTAACTAACTGATTGTATTAGTTTAGAAAAATGTATGTTATTCATCTTTGTGTTGCATAAGATTCATTAATCAATCAATGTACATGCGAAGCCACAAATATTAAAAACAATCCTAAAAAATATACTTGCATTATAGCATGCTGGGAAATATGATAATGATGGGTGTGGTTTTGATGGGACTCTTTAACTCTCCAAAGTGTAAAACAATAACACTTGGGGTTATTTTATACCACTGAGTGTTAATTTCACTCTTACAGAGTGAATGTAACTCCTTAATCAACACCAGAAATGTTACACTGAAAAATCAACACTGGCTAATTTGCTGTGCAGCCAACTTGGTTGTTTTCAAGATCTCAGAGGAAGCCCAGAAAATGTATGTATTGTGTACAGTGTCGACTAAGTTCATTTAATGTTAAATCATCTATGCTGAATTTAGATTGAAGACTGTTGAGTTTGACCATCGGCATACCTTTGCTGGTCACATGTAGGTGAGTTTACCCCTGGTCGTTTATCAGTGAACCATCTCCAGCCCAGATAAACAAGTGGACACTGTGGAGCACAGCAAAGTACATCCAGCTAGCAGTGCCTGCAGCTAACAGGCTGATGCTGACTGTGAGCTGAGAGAGGGGAACTCGACCGTGCTCCTGCTCAGAGCTCAGACAGACAGACGGGTAGAGAGAAACCACTGACCTAGTCACATGAATCAATTGTGTTTTTTACTCAACTAGTACAGCTTACCTACTAAGCTATCTACACACCCACTGAACTTTAAGCATCATCGCAGAGACACACTCTGACTCACATCTATCATCCTGGTAACCAGTTGCTGGAAAGAGAATGTGTATGTGTGTATCTTCAACTGAAACAATACCTTTAAATAATTGGTACCCTCTTCCTGGTGCATTCCATGCCCCACAGTACTAGTATGTGTTAGTATGTGATAAGTTCTAAAAACAAAATACTAAAACACAGTACTACTGGTAAACTGACAGTTATGATATCTCTAACTAGTCATTCTATTGAAGTGAATGGGAGGTGGGAGGTGTGTCTGCATGGCCTCAGCCCAGGTCGGTTCTTAATCACCTGTATGGAGTACCACACCAGGGCCATATTACTCAGATGCCCACATCTTTATGGTTATTAAAGTTAACAACTGCTGCGTGCCTCATTTACCCACACTCTATCAATACCAGTTCAGCACCATGAAATTACCCCGGTCCAGAGGGAGCACTGTGACAAACCTGATTAAGAAATGGTCTGTAATGCTCGGGTGTAAAATGCTCCATGTCCAGGAGTGAGTTGGCTGCAAAACGTTATTCTCAAGATCCAATAGGTGCTAGGGGTTGTTGATGTCCATAATAGCTTCTATGTCAATTCTAACTTTTATGTGTATTAGAAACGAATAGCAAGCTTCTGAAAACACACTTCACGGCAACTACAGTTGAAGTCGGAAGTTTACATACATCTTAGCCAAATACATTTAAACTCAGTTTTTAACAATTCCTGACATTTAATCCTAGTAAACATTCCCTGTCCTAGGTCAGTTAGGATCACCACTTTATTTTAGGAATGTGAAATGTCAGAATAATACTAGAGAGAATGATTTACTTCAGCTTTTATTTCTTTTATCACATTCCCAGTGGGTCAGAAGTTTACATACACTCAATTAGTATTGGGTAGCATTGCCTTTAAATTGCTTTACTTGGGTCATTGTGGGAAGCTTTCCACAAGCTTCCCACAATAAGTTGGGTGAATTTTGGCCCATTCCTCCTGACAGAGCTGGTGGAACTGAGTCAGGTTTGTTGGCCTCTTTGCACGCACACGCCTTTTCAGTTCTGCCCACAAATGTTCTATAGGATTGAGTTCAGCGCTTTGTGATGGCCACTCCAATACCTTGACCTTGACTTTTAAGCCATTTTGCCACAACTTTGGAAGTATGCTTAGAGTCATTGTCCATTTGGAAGACCCATTTGTGACCAAGATTTAACTTCCTGACTGATGTCTTGAGATGTTGCTTCAATGTATCCACATCATTTTCCATCCTCATGATGCCATCCATTTTGTGATGTGCACCAGTCCCTCCTGCAGCAAAGCACCCCCACAACATGATGCTGCCACCCCTGTGCTTCATGGTTGGGATGGTGTTCTTCGGCTTGCAAGCCTCCCTGTCACGTCCTGACCATATACTTAGGTTTTTTTGTATTATATTTGGTCAGGACGTGGCAGTTATGTTTGGTTATGGTATAGTGGGGTTGTGAGTGTTGGGGTAGGTTCTAGGTTAGGTATTTCTATGTGGAGTTTAGTGAGTGTATGTTTGTTTGGTTAATTGGGGTTGGGACTCTCAGTTGAAGGCAGGTGTTGTCTATCTGCCTTTGATTGAGAGTCCCATATAGTGGGGTGTGTTTGTTTAATTTTTGTGGGTAATTGTAATTTTGCACTGTGTTTCGTTTCACCTGTGAAACTGTCACCTTTCTCCTCTGCGTGTTTATTTTGTTTTGTCGTTTCCATCTAAAATAAATATGATGTGGAACAGTCAACCTGCTGCGTATTGGTCATCGAGTGATTTCGACATATCTTCCGATGAGGGAGAATACGAGGAACGTGACAGAATTACCCACCGACAACGGACCAAGCAGCAGAGGAAGGAGCAGCACAAGGAGAGGCACCAGGAGAAAGGCTATCTGGAGTCATGGACTTGGGAGGAAATCCTGGACGGGAAAGGACCATGGACTCAAGCTGGGGATTATCGCCGCCCACAGTGGGAGATCGAGGCGGCGAGAGCTGAGAGGCGCTGGTATGAGGAGAGGGAGCGCAACGGACACGGGAGGCAGCCCCACAATTTTTTTGGGGGGGGGCACACGGGGAGATTGGCGGAGTCAGGTGGTAGACCTAAGCCAACTCCCCGTGCTTACCGGAAGCAGCGTGGTACTGGTAAGACACCGTGTTATGCTGTGGAGCGCACGGTGTCCCCAGTGCACGTTCAAAGCCCGGTGCGCTACATACCAGCCCCCCGCAAGTGCCATGCGAGTGCAGGCATCGAGCCAGGGCGGATGGTGCCAGCTCAGCGCGTCTGGTCTCCAGTGCGCCTCCTCGGTCCAGGTTATCCTGCGCCGGCGTTGCGCACTGTGTCTCCAGAGCGCTGGGAGGGTCCAGTTCGCCCAATGCCTGCTCTCCGCCCGTGCCGGGCCAAAGTGGGCATTCAGCCTGGAGTGTGGGTAAAGAGTGTCCGTACCAGAACTCCAGTGCTCCCCCACAGCCCGGTTTATCCTGTGCCTCCTCCTCGGACCAGGCCTCCAGTGGGTCTCCCCATCCTGGTTCATCCTGTGCCACCTCCCAGGACCAGGCCTTCAGTGGGTCTCCCCATCCTGGTTCATCCTGTGCCACCTCCCAGGACCAGGCCTCCAGTGGGTCTCCCCATCCTGGTCCGTCCTGTGCCACCTCCTCGGACCAGGCCTCCAGTGGGTCTCCCCATCCTGGTTCATCCTGTGCCACCTCCCAGGACCAGGCCTTCAGTGGGTCTCCCCAGCCTGGTGAGTCCTGTGCCACCTCCCAGGACCAGGCCTTCAGTGGGTCTCCCCATCCTGGTTCATCCTGTGCCACCTCCCAGGACCAGGCCTCCAGTGGGTCTCCCCATCCTGGTCCATCCTGTGCCACCTCCTCGGACCAGGCCTCCAGTGGGTCTCCCCATCCTGGTTCATCCTGTGCCACCTCCCAGGACCAGGCCTCCAGTGGGTCTCCCCATCCTGGTCCGTCCTGTGCCACCTCCTCGGACCAGGCCTCCAGTGGGTCTCCCCATCCTGGTTCATCCTGTGCCACCTCCCAGGACCAGGCCTTCAGTGGGTCTCCCCAGCCTGGTGAGTCCTGTGCCTGTGCCCAGGGCCAGGCATCCATCATGTCTCCCCAGCCTGGTGAATCCTGGGTCAGGGCCGTCGGAGGATCCGACACCGGGGTGCGGCCCAGAGGATCCGACACCGGGGTGCGGACCAGAGTATCCGACAACCTCTTGCGACCCGGGACTGAGGGGAGCTGCCTGTGACCCAGAACCGGGTGAGTCTGGTCACAATTCTAAAATAAAGTTGATTAACTATGACTGTGATGATTCTGCCTACAACCCAGAACCGAAGGAGTCTGCTTACAGCCTGGGACCGACGGAGTCGGCCCACGAACCAGAACCAAAGAAGTCTGCCTACTGTCCTAAGCCCAACAGGTCTGTCTACGGTCTGTTGGACAGTAGGCCAGAACCGGAGCCACCTCCAATAGAGGTGGGTTGGGGAGGGGGGGTGTAGCACTGTGCCGTCGTTGACGGCAGCCACCCTCCCTTCCCTCCCTTTAGTTAGGAGGTTAATTGTGTGTTGTTTTTTTTTGTTTTGTTTTTTTCTGTTGGTTTTGTGCATTCAGTGTATGCACCTTTAGGGGGGGGTAATGTCACGTCCTGACCATATACTTAGGTTTTTTTGTATTATATTTGGTCAGGACGTGGCAGTTATGTTTGGTTATGGTATAGTGGGGTTGTGAGTGTTGGGGTAGGTTCTAGGTTAGGTATTTCTATGTGGAGTTTAGTGAGTGTATGTTTGTTTGGTTAATTGGGGTTGGGACTCTCAGTTGAAGGCAGGTGTTGTCTATCTGCCTTTGATTGAGAGTCCCATATAGTGGGGTGTGTTTGTTTAATTTTTGTGGGTAATTGTAATTTTGCACTGTGTTTCGTTTCACCTGTGAAACTGTCACCTTTCTCCTCTGCGTGTTTATTTTGTTTTGTCGTTTCCATCTAAAATAAATATGATGTGGAACAGTCAACCTGCTGCGTATTGGTCATCGAGTGATTTCGACATATCTTCCGATGAGGGAGAATACGAGGAACGTGACACTCCCCCTTTTTCCTCCAAACATAACGATGGTCATTATGGCCAAACAGTTCCATTTTTGTTTCATCAGACCAGAGGACATTTCTCCAAAAAGTATGATCTCTGTCCCCATGTGCAGTTGCAAACCGTAGTCTGGCTTTTTTATGGCGGTTTTGGTGCAGTGGCTTCTTCCCTGCTGAGCGCCCTTTCAGGTTATGTCGATATAGGACTCATTTTACTGTGGATATAGATACTTTTGTACCTGTTTCCTCCAGCATCTTCACAAGGTCCTTTGCTGTTGTTCTGGGATTGATTTGCACTTTTCACACCAAATTACGTTCATCTCTAGGAGACAGAAAGCATCTCCTTCCTGAGCGGTATGACGGCTGCATGGTCCCATGGTGTTAATACTTGCGTACTATTGTTTGTACACATGAACGTGGTACCTTCAGGCATTTGGAAATTGCTCCCAGGGATGAACCAGACTTGTGGAGTTCTACATTTTTTTTCCTACGGTCTTGGCTGATTTCTTTTGATTTTCCCATTGTCCAAGCTGTTTCAAGGCACATTCAACTTAGTGTGTGTAAACGTCTGAACCACTGCAATTGTGATACAGTGAATTATAAGTGAAATAATCTGTCTGTAAACAATTGTTGGAAAAATTACTTGTGTCATGCACAAAGTAGATGTCCTAACCGACTTGCCAAAACTATAGTTTGTTTACAAGAAATTTGTGAAGTGGTTGAAAAATGAGTTTTAATGACTCCAACCTAAGTGTATGTAAACTTCTGACTCCAACTGTATATGACTATGCCTGGACTATTAACGTTATCAGAACCTTCTCTAAAAAAAAGAATAAGAGAAAGTAAGTGATTGCTGTAAATATATGCAGGATGTAACCTAGTTCTGTGTTTTTAAGGTACAAGGACACACACACGTTACTCTGTTGGATATCATGTCACATAAGTGGCAGGCATTTTCTTATGTTGGGCTCTCGGACTTAAAAGTATATTTCTAAAATAAAAGAGGAAGGGAGGGCTCTTGTTCTTTCTCTTAGATATTCTCAGTGTACCATTTCCTTCACAGTATTGGCCCACATCTGACCTCAGTGAATTTCCATAATGTTGCAGGTCACTGAGTATTTTAAATGAGGACAGTATGGTGACCGAATCGTCCATTCAAAATCATGAAAACTACCTTTCTGAAAGCAATGATAGGACAGTCTTTGTGAAATGGTATTCCTTTGAAGAAAACAATTGGTTCTGGTGAGCCAGGAGAAATGGGCTGATCAGAGGACGAGGGATTAGGGTTGCAAAGGGAGGGTATATTCCTGGAAACTTTCGAAGTTTACCAGTAAACTACCAGCATTTTGGTATCATTCAAAGATTTTATGTATTGGCCCTTTTGGGTACTTCAGATTTGTACAGGCATCTGTAATTATCTCTGGGCCTCTGTGTGGTCTTATCACATGTAAAATATATGAAATAATTAAAACATTATACTAAATATAAACCATCAACTTAGTGAATACCATTGGTGTAGGGTTTGAGCATGAAATATCCTTTATATATTTTTTACACACTTTTATTTATTTTGCTGTGTCAGTATGTATTTGTTGTCAATGTTTTGGCATCAAACTGGTGGCAGATGTGTAAAGAAGTCAATAGTTGAAAGAGTTTCAGAGTCAATTGAAAGTAATACCATTGTTGATTAGATGCTTTTTGAATAAATATTCTGTTGAACCATATGGCCTATCTACAGTACTAGAAACTCATGGACAATATGGACACAGATATATTCAATTAATACTTTATATGAATCCTTATAGTTAGTCAAGTATTAATTACCAAAGTTACGATAGATTGCCATAGATTTTATGTTCATTATCAAAATTACTGAAGATTCCGGTAACTTTGGTTAACTGCTGGTAGCTTTGCAACCCTACAAGTGATATAGCACTGCTGGTTTGCTATAGAGAAATACACAGAACCTGGATCTCAGTAACTAAATGCAGTAACTAAAACAGCTAATGATAGATGACAAAAGCGTAATATCTGAGTTAGACATCTAACCAAGGTGAGGAACACTTCAGTCGGCCACTCAGACACACTACTGTACACGTGTTAATCAAAAAACACCTTTCTGTATAGGTGAGCCATACCAATGAATGCTTGATGTAGAAACATGGTGTGAGGTGGAGACATTCAGTGCTGGATCTCCCACCATGCAGTGGTCAGTCTGTGTCCTCTGTAAATGACCTGTTCCAGTCAATTCACTGTGCCCAGATTATATACAATGCATTAGCTAAAATGCATAATGCATCCCAAGCCACTTACCCGCTTCCAATTATAGATGCATGCTAAAATCCCAGTGTTACATATGGAAAAAGGCTCACTCACTGCAGCGTGAATAATCTGCCCACTTTCTATTAAGCCAGAACATCCGGGACTGGTATTCTTTTGCATAACAGGGCCTCATTTGCAATGGAAGTCAATCAGCTTCCCATCTCTGCCTGCCACATTTGCATGTTTGAATGTTTTCTTCAAGCATTAAATGCAGCTGGCTGTATTCCAGTGTCTGTCTGCTCCGCCTGACAAACGCCCTCCCAGGGTGCCCAGGCCAGAGCTGTGAAAAGGGACTCTGCTTTGTCATGCATTGTGTGTAATTGGTAGGGACAGTTACGCTTGTGAACCATTTGAGCCAAAATGGTCTGGTCTGGAAAGCGTGATTTTCGCGTTTCATAACACTGAGGCCACTGTGCTCTGTGGCTCCCACACTATACACCCACACTATAATATCTATTATAAGCATAGTTTGTTAAAAGATGACACAGTGGTCGTGCTGAATGACCAAAGACCAATACCGAGTTCAAGGCTGTTTTCTCTACTCATGTTGAATGTCGCTCCTTGATACAGTATTTAAAAAATATATATATTTCACCTTTATTTAACCAGGTAGGCTAGTTGAGTACAAGTTCTCATTTACAACTGTGACCTGGCCAAGATAAAGCAAAGCAGTGCGACACAAGCAACAACACAGAGTTACATATGGAATAAACAAACATACAATCAATACCACAATAGACAAAATCTATAT
This sequence comes from Salmo salar, assembly GCF_965601325.2. Classification (NCBI taxonomy): domain Eukaryota; kingdom Metazoa; phylum Chordata; class Actinopteri; order Salmoniformes; family Salmonidae; genus Salmo; species Salmo salar. The sequence continues at coordinate 81,167,643 of NC_138302.1, read as the reverse complement.
ACAGTGTGTGCAAATGAGGTAGGATAAGGGAGAAAAGGCAATAAATAGGCCATAGTGGTGAAATAATTACAATATAGCAATTAAACACTGGAGTGAAAGATGTGCAGAAGGAGCTAAATAAATAAAATAAATAACAGTATGGGGATGAGGTAGTTGGATGGGCTATTTACAGATGGGCTATGTCCAGGTGCAGTCATCTGCGTAGAGGTGGATCAGAGAATCACCAGCAGTAAGAGCGACATCATTGATGTATACAGAGAAAAGAGTCAGCCCGAGAATTTAACCCTGTGACACCCCATAGAGTATATTGGAAAGTGCTTTAGTGGAAGCTGTTTTTTCTAGTTATTGGCTTAGGAGATCCCATTTTATAAGTATTTGCTAAACGATAATTGTAATGCACAGCACTGATTCTTCTCTCAGCCAGACTTTCAAATGATGATCAATCTGGGTAACATGAAAAGGGGAGAAAATCAATGGCTTAAACGACCAGTTTCAGGGTGACAATGTAGAGCCAGTCAGATGGAGTATTTAGTTCCTGACCTTGCTTTCCCTGCAAGACAGGGGTGCCACGAATTATGTTGCATGAAAGGGTTTGTATAAAAGCTCACAGAATTGGTTGTTTTCTCTCATTATTGAACGTTTATTTTGTGTCAGGAGGGAAGAGATCACCAAGCCATCACACTGTTATCCAGTCATATCCCATACACATGTAGGATCTTAATTTGAGCCAATTTGCTATAATTATGTGGATTATATTTAATGGACATTTTTGTAGGGGTTGATATTTTCCATAAGGGAAAATCAAGTCTGACATTTCAAAGTGGAAATTGCAAAATTCAGAAGCCATTTTAAACCTCAAATACACTACACATTTTAAGTATCCTGCATAGCAGGAAGTTATCCTGCAACAAGGTGATCAAATTAAGATCCTATATCTGTACACATACAGTACCAGTCAACAGTTTGGAGACACCTACTCATTCCAGGGTTTTTCTTTATTTAAGAGCTCAGAATATGTGGGAACTCCTTCAAGACTGTTGGAAAATTATTCCAGGTGAAGCTGGTTGAGAGAATGCCAAGAGTGTGCAAAGCTGTCATGAAGGCAAAGGGTAGCTACTTTGAAGAATCTGAAATATAAAATATATGTTTATTTGTTTAACACTTTTTGGGTTACTACATGATTCCATATGTGTTATTTCATAGTTTTGATGTCTTCACTATTATTCTACAATGTAGAAAATAGTAAAAATAAAGAAAAACCCTTAAATGAGTAGGTGAGTACAAACTTTTGACTGGTACTGTATATAACCGTACAAATAGTTTACTTTTCCACAATACTTTTCCTACTATTCTTCAGACTTCTACTTTAAATCTGAAATGAACATCCTAGAAGATGGTGGGTGCCATTGATCATGCAGCTATTAGATAAATGGTGTAGGTGGTAGTCAGAGGGTGCAGTGAAAGGGCTCTTGTTGTTAGCTCTGATATGTTGTGTGTCAGGTACTGTGTTGCACGAATAGTGCTTTTCTACTGTGGAAGCTAAATATGCTTTGGCTAGGCCCTGGCAGATAGCTTTCTGAGAAGACCACTCAATGCAGACTCGGAACAGGATGACTTTTTGTTGAAATAGAGCACAGTACACCACAATACACAATAAATGAACCATGGGCTAAAGAGCCGCTGGACAATGCTAATCTATTCTGTGTCACTGAGCTCTGAAATTACTTTTTCAACATGCCTACATTTTGGGAGCGTAATAGCCATGACAAATAACAATATTATATATTATATGAGGGGAAGAAGAGAGGGAGCGAGAGAGAGCGAGAGAGAGAGAGGATGATTTATTCAAGGACTTACTCAGGTGGAAATGGGACAATATAAAACTGGAACACAATTTTCTGTCAGATTACTGTAAATGATATCAATCAAAAATATAAGCCAGTGTGTCATAATAGGCTGGCTGATAAGGTATTAAACGACAGATAACATCTTGATATGATCACACAAGGGAAGAGAGCATTAGTTTTTTTTGCTGCAGTACGCTACAATATGTAGAATTCTCTGTCAAATTCTAGAATTAGAATTCATACGAATGGTTGAGCAGAAACTTGACTCTGACAAGTTATCATTTATTTGGGTCCTGCACTCTATCAGGTTAATGTCAACTTGATGATTTTTCAAGACACTTACTGAGAGGGGAATTTCTTCTTCAGAATATCCAGAGTGTTTTATGCACTTATTTCCAAGTTACATACCTCATCAGGGGTGCAGATAGCCTCTCCTTAGATTCATGTCTCATTTATAGTTCAATCTCTGAATGTTTCAACCTTTCAAAGTTGAATAATAGAAACGAATCTTCAAGTGGAAACATTTGGATGACAAGAGTGCCCCTGTGTCAATTCATTAAACTGATAAGGATCACCTTGGATTTGATTTGATTTCCTTGCCTTATTGAAGGCTGTGGTCTCTCATACAGGAGAGCAGGATAGAGAAGGGACTCATTTAAAACCACACAATCATTAGTGAGCTAGATTCAAGTAATAGTGTTCAATCCATCTGGAAAGAATTCCTTTAAATGACAAGTTGAGATGTATTCTGTCTAAGATGACCTAATTACCACCTAGTGTACCACACAACAGGTTTACAGCGAGTTATGAGAGAAAATACAATAACACGTACATATAGCAGCTGTATGATATAAAGTCCACTCCTCACAGTATCCAGGGTGTCTCGTATGTAGGCGTCTCACCAGAGGCACACTGCTGCTTGAGAATAGATTAAATGTGAACCAGTCTCCTCATCAGTCTCGGCAACAGACACCTATAAATATGATCTGTGCCATCAGGGTGGACTGTGAAATCATGTGGCTGCACATCAAAGTGTGACTGGGTTCAATGTTGCATACTAATGTTGAAACCATGTGGGGATGGGGGGGGAGAGACTGAGAGAATGGGTAGCCTCCACTTCTCTTCAAAGAAAATCGCTCAAAACAACACATTCACTTAATTCTCTGAAATTCTCAGAATATATAATTGGAGAGAAATATTCCCAGGATTAGTGTCTCTATCTTTTTAATACAATACAACAGATACTACTACGACAACCATTTAACGGCTATGCTGTAACAATCAAGATAGTACTTGCACATTTCCTGCTATAACTAGTAGTATGTATACTACAATACTACAGCTGACAAAACCACTATCACTGTCTCCATTCCCATCATTGACCGACCAACCTCTCATCATCACTTCCCTGAGCTATGAACTCTGTGTGGTGTCATTAATGAGCCCAGAGTCTGGGATGGGAGTCTGGCAGGTTAGTGATTGTGTCTCTGCAGACAAGCGAGTAGAGAAGAGATAGAGCAGAACTAGAGGAGCCGGCCTCTGCAGACGACATCAATAGCTCTCCTCTACCATCCATCGCATCTCTACCCCTGATGAAGCCCCTTTTTAGTGGGTTCATCTCTATACCTCTCAATGTCTCTCCCTTTCCAGTTCCCTTACTCTTTTTCCCTATCTCTCTGTTTCTATTGTTCCCTTCATCTCTCTCTCTTTCTCTCTATCGCTCTACCTCACCCTCCCTCTCTCTCTCACTCCCTACTACCCCCGCTCTCTCATTATAAGGTCCTCTCCTGCTGGAGGATGCAGGCAGGAGAAAACTGACTGCCCTGAACTCTGTCTTACAAGGGGGCCACCGTACCATGGGCGGGCTATCATTTCTCAGGGTCAGTGTCCAGAGGTCACCATTATGCAGTGTGAGGCCAGTGTGAGGCCAGTCTGAGGGCGGTGTGAGGCCAGTCTGAGGGCTGTGTGAGGCCAGTCTGAGGGCAGTGTGAGGGCAGTGTGAGGCCAGTCTGAGGGCAGTGTGAGGCCAGTCTGAGGGCAGTGTGAGGCCAGTCTGAGGGCAGTGTGAGGCCAGTCTGAGGGCTGTGTGAGGCCAGTCTGAGGGCAGTGTGAGGCAAGTCTGAGGGCAGTGTGAGGCCAGTCTGAGGGCAGTGTGAGGCCAGTCTGAGGGCAGTGTGAGGCCAGTCTGAGGGCAGTGTGAGGCCAGTCTGAGGGCGGTGTGAGGCCAGTCTGAGGGCTGTGTGAGGCCAGTCTGAGGGCAGTGTGAGGCCAGTCTGAGGGCAGTGTGAGGCCAGTCTGAGGGCGGTGTGAGGCCAGTCTGAGGGCAGTGTGAGGCCAGTCTGAGGGCAGTGTGAGGCCAGTCTGAGGGCAGTGTGAGGCCAGTCTGAGGGCAGTGTGAGGCCAGTCTGAGGGCGGTGTGAGGCCAGTCTGAGGGCAGTGTGAGGCCAGTCTGAGGGCAGTGTGAGGCCAGTCTGAGGGCAGTGTGAGGCCAGTCTGAGGGCAGTGTGAGGCCAGTCTGAGGGCAGTGTGAGGCCAGTCTGAGGGCAGTGTGAGGCCAGTCTGAGGGCAGTGTGAGGCCAGTCTGAGGGCGGTGTGAGGCCAGTCTGAGGGCTGTGTGAGGCCAGTCTGAGGGCAGTGTGAGGGAAGTCTGAGGGCAGTGTGAGGCCAGTCTGAGGGCGGTGTGAGGCCAGTCTGAGGCCAGTCTGAGGGAAGTATTTAACATTTTTTATTTTACCTTTATTTAACTAGGCAAGTCAGTTAAGAACAAATTCTTATTTTCATTGACGGCCTAGGAACAGTGGGTTAACTGCCTTGTTCAGGGGCAGAACGACAGATTTGTACCTTGTCAGCTCGGGGATTTGATCTTGCAACCTTTATGAGGGCAGTCTGGGGCAGTCTGAGGGCAGTGTGTGGGCCACAGGACTTGTAATGCTATGGATAAAGCATCAACATGATGTGAGATATGGACAAATAATAAAGTGCTACTGTGTTAGACCTGGGTTCAAATACATCTGTATTTGGTATTTAAAGTACTTTTTTCTGTGTATTTGAGGATTTTCAAATACACAGCCCAAAAACAAGTGCTTTTATTTTAGTATTTTCAAACACTTTCCAAGTGTATTTCCAAAACATTAGCATATTGCTCCGGGTTGAGCAGCAGTATTGCCTGAGTAATTTAATCATGGAGTAATTTGTACATTCATTTCCACATTATCGCTTTTGGTTTGTCAACACCAATGTGAACGAAATGGAAGAAAATACAATAAGTATATCAATTTGCCAGCTGTGTGGAACACACATTAATTTAGAGAGCTCCTCTCAAGGCTCATCAATGGCTGTCTGAACTCCATCAGAGTAAATCCATAGCAGTAACCTTAGTATCTTCTGGAGAAACCCCATATTATCCCTGTTTTGAGAAACAATTCAGCTTGCTGCAAGTAAAATCTGCTGTCAAATAAATACTCTAATTTATTCAGCCTTTACAATGGCTAAGTAAAGGTCTCAAATCTGTTTTACTCAGATGGTTGTTGTTGTCAACCGTGTTGTTGTTGTCACATCAACATACGCCTTACTCTTTTCAAACCAAAATGTCTCCAGTCCCGCCTGGTCTCTTTGAAATTTAATTAATCAACTTACTGTCTTTGACAGACAGCATTGAGCGTTCTCCAGGGGATGGCCTGGCTTTTATTTCTCCCTCGTGCTCAGTGCCCCCCCTCAAACCCACCTACAGCGCCTGATGTCTGGGGGACTGTGGTGAGGGGAGGAGGATGAAGGACCCACTCATCAGGTTCCATTATCAGCTGTAACACAGAGAGTCTGCCTGCGAAGCACTGTCTGCTGGGGTTTACCCCCTGCAACCCCCTGCAACCCCAAAGCAGACAAAGCACTTCAGAGTATGACGTACTATGAGGAAAAAGCTGCTTGGAGGACACATGTTGAGAAACAATATCAACAATAGTATTCTAAGACAGAGATGTGGGGAGACAGAAGGAGAGAGAGAAAGAGAGAGGGAGAGGTAGTTGATTACCACAGTGTGCCAGCTTTTTCAGCTTAAGTTTGTTTCATTACAGCAAGTTCGGTCAGCAACTAATAAACCAATGTAACATCAACTTCATCTCTAAATGAAGTGTAGTGAACAGGAAGGTTAACACAACTCCACTTCACAACTTAGATTCCCTCTTTGTAGAAACACACAGGCATACTGACACAGGTTAACCCTGTTCAAATACCTGAAGCTTTATCAATCACAAACTATTGATGTACACCTTGCCAGGAGGCCAGGAGGCCAGGGAAACGCTTTAATTAAACGGCTGTTTGGATCCTAACATCAGGAAACCATGAAATACTTGCCTCATATATAATCGAACAGAACAAAAAGACTCAGACATCATCTGCTTATCTGCTTCTGGAGTTGAAACTCTGCTACTTTGAGAAATTCTATAGGTTATGGCCAGAATACAAGAGAGCAGGCAGAGAGGAGAAATTCTTAGAATCCAATTCCCTTCTCAACCTCCACGAACACAAACATTACAATATTTTAAGTATTTCTTCTTCCTTGGCGATAGCTAGCCACAGTTCATCTATCATGAAAGGCAAAACTAAAAACAGAATATATGCAGAAAAATGATCTGATAAAAAAACATACATTGTATGATATTGATCTCAGTTCCAGCTCCAGGCCATTGACATGTCTAGCACCAGAGGATAAAACATGTTTTTATTTCACCTTAATTTAACCAGGTAGGCCAGTTGAGAACAAGTTCTCATTTACAACTGCGATCTGGCCAAGATAAAGCAAAGCAGTGCAACAAAAACAACAACACAGAATTACACATAAACAAACGTACAGTCAATAACACAAAACAAAAGAAAAATAGAAAGATCTATGTACAGTGTGTGCAAATGTAGAAGACTAGGGAGGTAGGCAACAATTTAGCATTAATACTGGAGTGATATATGTGCAGATGATGATGTGCAAGTAGAGATACTGGGGTGCAAAAGAGCAAGAGGGTAAGTAATAATATGAGGATGAGGTAGTCGGGCGTGCTATTTACAGATTGGCTGTGTACAGGTACAGTGATCGGTAAGCTGCTCTGACAGCTGATGCTTAAAGTTAGAGAAGGAGACATAAGTTCGTTCCAGTCATTGGCAGCAGAGAACTGGAGGGAAAGGAGGCCAAAGGAAGTGTTGGCTTTGGGGGTGACCAGTGAGCTATACCTGCTGGAGCGTGTGCTACGGGTGGGTGTTGCTATGGTGACCAGTGATCTGAGATAAGGCGGGGCTTTACCTAGCAAAGACATAGATGACCTGGAGCCAGTGGGTTTGGCGATGGATATGTACTGAGGGCCAGCCAACGAGAGCATAGAGGTCGCAGTGGTGGGTAGTATATGGGGCTCTGGTGACAAAACGGATGGCACTGTGATAGACTGCATCCAGTTTGCTGAGTAGAGTGTTGGGGGCTATTTTGTAAATAACATCGCCGAAGTCAAGGATCGGTAGGATAGTCAGTTTTACGAGGGTATGTTTGGCGGCATGAGTGAAGGAGGCTTTGTTGCGAAATAGTAAGCTGTTTCTAGATTTAATTTTGGATTGGAGATGATTAATTTGAGTCTGGAAGGAGAGTTTACAGTCTAACCAGACACCTAGGTATTTGTAGTTGTCCACATATTCTAGGTAAGAACCGTCAAGAGTAGTGATGCTAGTCGGGCGGGCAGGTGCGGGCAGCAATCGGTTGAAGAGTATGCATTTAGTTTTACTAGCATTTAAAAGCAGTTGGAGGTAACGGAAGTAGTGTTGCATGGCGATGATGCTTGTTTGGAGGTTTGTTAGCACATTGTCCAAAGAAGGGCCAGAAGTATACAGAATGGTGTAGTCTGCATAGAGGTTGATCAGATAATCACCAGCAGCAAGAGCGACATCATTGATATATACAGAGAAAAGAGTCGTCCCGAGAATTGAGCCCTGTGGCACCCCCATAGAGACTGCCAGAGGTCCGGACAACAGGCCCTCCGATTTGACACACTGAACTCTATCTGAGAAGAAGAATTCACATTACAGTTAGGTGTGTCTGTGCTTCGGTAGCTACTGTGTTGCATGTTTAACACCAGCTGAATCACACTGCTTCACTGTGCTTCAATGATGTACTTGGCTCCTCTGTGACTTCTCCAGACACTCGTGATGGCGTCAGGTATCGGTGCATGGGGCTCAGTCTTCCTACCACAATGCCATAACTGGGCAGGGATACATATGTACTCCTTGGGATCAGTGTGTTCCCTGCCACAGGGCATCAGCTCCCAGCGACTACATTGGCTAGCTAATGAGCTGCAGCAGAGAGCGCCTATATGGCAGGAAGACAGGGCCAAGGTTAGCCTGCCTACAGGAGCCCATGCCTTGGAAACGTGCAGCAACAGCGTCTGCACCAGCACCCCCACAGAAAGCACTGTTCACTCAGTATTAATGAATCAATCAATTTCTCCCAGATAAATCACAATGAACATGTCGCAATGGCCGACTGTCACAATGATGAATTCCTTCATTTCAAGTAATAAGCTCGACTGGGAAGTGATTTATCCCTCATGCGCAGGAATCTACGCCAGTGGACAGAGGCGAGACATACGACTAGTTGTAATATGTCACGGATATATTTCTTATAAATCAGACAGATAAAGGGAGACGTGAAAAACCAAACTAAAAGATATGACGCAAAAACAAGTGTTATATACGGTTTTCATTACATCGGTTTTCTGTTGCAAACATTCCACAGCTCCATTTCCACGGCATGGGTGAGCAAGCTACAGTAATGTATTCACACACAGTGCCAGATACAGTGCCTTGCAAAAGTATTCATCACCCTTGGCATTTTTCCTATTTTGTTGCATTACAAACTGTAATCAAATGGGGTTTTATTTGGATTTCATGTAATGGGCATGCACAAAATAGTCCAAGTTGGTGAAGTGAAATGAAAAAATAACATGTTTCAAAAACATTCAAGACAATTACAACGTAAAAGTGGTCCGTGGATATGTATTCACACCCTTTGCCATGAAGCCCCTAAATAAGATCCGATGCAACCAATTACCTTCAGAAGTCACATTCAGATGAAGTCGGAAGTTTACATACACCTTAGCCAAATGCATTTAAACTCAGTTTTTCACAATTCCTGACATTTAATCCTAGTAACAATTCCCTGTTTTTGGTCAGTTAGCTTCCCACAATAAATTGGACGAAATTTGACCCATTCCTCCTGACAGTGCTGGTGTAACTAAGTCAGGTTTGTTGGCCCCCTTGCTCGCACACACTTTTTCAGTTCTGCCCACAAATGTTCTATAGGATTGAGATCAGGGCTTTGTGATGGCCACTCCAATACCTTGACATTATTGTCCTTAAGCCATTTTGTCACAATTTTGGGAGTATGTTTGGTGTCATTGTCCATTTGGAAGACACATTTGCAACCAAGCTTTAACTTCCTGACTGATGTCTTGAGATGATGCTTCAATGTATCCACATAATTTTCCATCCTCATCATGCCATCTATTTTGTGAAGTGCACTAGCCACTCCTGTAGCAAAGCACACCCACAAAATGATGCTGCCACCCCCGTGCTTCACGGTTGGATGGTGTTCTTCGGCTTGCAAGCCTCCCCCTTTTTCCTCCAAACATAACAATGGTCATTATGGCCAAACAGTTCTATTTTTGTTTCATCAGACCAGAGGATATTTCTGGCTTTTTTTATGGCAGTTTTGGAGCAGTGGCTTCTTCCTTGCTGAGCGGCCTTTCAGGTTATGTCGATATAAGACTCATTTTACTGTGGATATAGATACTTTGTACCTGTTTCCTCCAGCATCTTCACAAGGTCCTTTGCTGTTGTTCTGGGATTGATTTGCACTTTTCGCACCAAAGTACTTTAATCTCTAGGAGACAGAACACGTCTCCTTCCTGAGCAGTATGACGGCTGCGTGTTCCCATGGTGTTTATACTTGCATACTATTGTTTGTACAGATGAACGTGGTACCTTCAGGCATTTGGAAATTGCTCCCAAGAATGAACCAGACTTGTAGAGTTCTACAAATCTTTTTCTGAGGTCTTGGCTGATTTATTTAGATTTTCCCATGATGTCAAGCAAAGAGGCACTGAGTTTGAAGGTAGGCATTGAAATGCATCCACAGGTACACCTCCAATTGAAGCTTCTAAAGCCATGACATGATACTCTGGAATTTTCCAAGCTGTTTCATGGCGCAGTCAACTTAGTGTATGCAAATTTCTGACACACTGGAATTGTGATACAGTGAATGATAAGTGAAATAATTTGCCTGTAAACAATTGTTGGAAAAATTACTTGTGTCATGCACAAAGTAGGTGTCCTAACCGACTTGCCAAAACTATAGTTTGTTAATAAGAAATGTGTGGAGTGGTTGAAAAACACGTTTTAATGACTCCAACCAAAGTGTATGTAAACTTCCGACTTCAACTGTAATTAGTTAAATGAAGTCCACCTGTGTGCAATCTAAGTGTCACATGATCTGTCACATGATCTCAGTATATATACACCTGTTCTGAAAGGCCCCAGAGTCTGCAACACCACTAAGCAAGGGGCATCACCAAGCAAGCAGCACCATGAAGACCAAGGAGCTCTCCATACAGGTCAGGGACAAAGTTGTGGAGAAGTACATATCAGTGTTGGGTTATAAAAAATATCAGAAACTTTAAACATCCCACGGAGCACCATTAAATACATTGTTAAAAATGTTTACGAATTTGGCACCACAACAAACCTGCCAAGAGAGGGCCGCCCACCAAAACTCACGGACCAGGCAAGGAGGGCATTAATCAGAGAGGCAACAAGAGACCAAAGATTACCCTGAAGGAGCTGCAATGATCCACAGCGGAGATTGGAGTATCTGTCCTTAGGACCACTTTAAGCTGTACACTCCACAAAGCTGGGCTTTTCGGGAAGAGTGGCCAGAAAAAAAAGGCATTGCTTCAAGAAGAAAATAAGCAAAGACGTATGGTGTTCGCCAAAAGGCAAGTGGGAGACTCACCAAACATATGGAAGAAGGTACTCTGGTCAGATGAGACTAAAATTTAGCTTTTTGGCCATCAAGGAAAGTACTATATCTGGCGCAAACCCAACACCTCTCATCACCCCAATGTTTTTCATCGGCAGGGACTGGGAAACTGGTCAGAATTGAAGGAATGATGGGAAAGTACAGGGACATTCTTGAGGGAAACCTGTTTCAGTCTTCCAGAGATTTGAGACTGGGACGGAGGTTCACCTTCCAGCAGGACAATGACCCTAAGCATACTGCTAAAGCAACACTCGAGTGGTTTACGGGGAAACATTTAAATGTTGTGGAATGGCAAAGTTAAAGCCCAGACCTCAATCCAACTGAGAATCTGTGGTATGACTTAAAGATTGCTGTACACCAGCGGAACCCATCCAACTTGAAGGAGCTGGAGCAGTTTTGCCTTGAAGAATGGGCAAAAATCCCAGTGGCTAGATGTGCCAAGCTTATAGAGACATACCCCAAGAGTCTTGAAGGAGCTGTAATTGCTGTAAAAGGTGGCTCTACAAAGTATTGACTTTGGTGGGGTGAGTAGTTATGTACGCCCAAGTTTCTGTTTTTTTGTCTTATTTCTTGTTTGTTTCACAATAAAAAAATATTTAGCATCTTCAAAGTGGTAGGCATGTTCTGTAAATCAAATGATACAAACCCCCCAAGAAATACATTTTAATTCCAGGTTGTAAGGCAACAAAATAGGGAAAATGCCAAGGGGGGTGAATACTTTCGCAAAGCCACTGTAGCTGGCATTAGGTTGAATTGTAGAGTGCACCTTTTCAAGACTGCTGTGCTTCTCCCATTCCTTTTTTTGTGACCAACTTTTGGGTTTTCAGGTACATACAAATATTTTTTTAAATGCATAAAAAGATAACCCAAACCCATTCCCCTCATTAGTCCCCATCTACCTGCCCACATCCTCCTTCCCCACCCGGAAACCATGCCTCCCACCCTGCCTAGCCCCCCACCACACACATTGACCAGAACCCCCGTACCATCCCTTCCCTGTGGGCCTGAAAGCAAAGAAAGTAATAAACAAAAAATATATACCTTCAGAAATTCAGAAAACCCATTTACTTTTTCCACATTTTGTTGTGTTACAGCCTGAATTTAAAATTGACTAAATTGAGATTTTGGCATTATATTTTTAGAAATGTTTAGACATTTTTTTTAATGAAAAGCAGAAATTTCTTGAGTCATAAGTATTCAACCCTTTTGTACTTAACACATAATACAATGCATGGACTCACTCTGTGTGCAACAATAGTGTTTAACATAATTTTTAAATGACTACCTCATCTCTGTACCCAACACATACAATTATCTGTAAGGTCCCTCAGTCGAGCATTGAATTTCAAACACAGATTCAACCACTGTCACGTTCTTCGTAAGGAGTGGACCAAAATGCAGCGGGTATATTTATCATCTTCTTATTTATTGAAGGAAAAACACTTAAACAAAACAAACGACAAAAACAGTCCAATAAGGTGCACAGACTATACTGGAAACAACCACCCACAAAACACAAGTGAAACAAACCCCAACTAAATATGGACTCCAATTAGAGGCAATGACAACCAGCTGCCTCTAATTGGAGGTCCTACCCAAACCCCAAAATAGAAATAGAAAAACTAGATAATCACATAAAAATAGAAAATGTAGAACATAAACCAAAAAACCCAAACCACACAAAACAAACACCCCCTGCCACGCCCTGACCAAACTACAATAACAAATAACCCCTTTTACTGGTCAGGACGTGACAACCACAAAGACCAGGGAGGTTTTCCAATGGTTCGCAAAGAAGGGCATCTAAAGGTAGATGGGTAAAAAAAAGCAGACATTGAATATCCCTTTAAGCATGGTGCAGTTATTAATTACACTTTTGATGGTGTATCAATACACCGAGTCACTACAAACATACAGGCGCCATTCGTAACTTAGTTGCTGGAGAAGAAGGAAACCGTTCAGGGATTTCACAATGAGGCCAACAGTGATTTTAAAACAGTTACAGGGATAACTGAGGATGGATAAACAACATTGTAGCTACTCCACAATACTAACATAAATGATAGAGTGAAAATAAGGAAACCTGTACAAAATAAAAATATTCCAATACATGCATCCTGTTTGAAACAAGATTCTAAAATAATACTGCAAAAAATGTGGCAAAGAAATTCATTTTTTTGTCCTGAAAACAAAGTGTTATGTTTGGGGTAAATCCAACACATCACTGAGTACCACTCTTCATATTTTCAAGCATGGTGATAGCTGCATCATGTTATGGGTATGCTTGTCATCGGCAAGGACTAAGGAGTTTTTATGACAAAATTGTTCCCAACCCCCAACTGTTCACCGTGTCCCCTAAATCAGGTAGGCACATTCCTTTATGTGATGTGGGAGTGGCCTGTAGTTAAATGCTTCTGGGGCAAAGTTACAAAATTCATTTCGAAGTGCATGAATTTAAATTTTCAATGCTTTGCATCTACAGTATTACATTACTTCACGACGATAGTCCCTTGAATCTCTCAATCAATAAGAAAAGATTACTGCTGGCAGGCAGCACTGCTGCAAAACATGTTTGGCTCTAAGATTGCAACCACCCCACTCTCTCCCATTTAAAACCAGTGGATACAGTTAGTATTAGAAGTTATAACATAATAATTATCAATAGCGAGAATGAATGGTGCTAGTCAAGGAACAATTGAAGCCTGGACAAATATAATTAACTCTGTAAAGAACAATCTCAGCTAAAGCCCCACACAAACAAACCAATTATATACTGTAATAGTCGATGGAGGTTATCCGAGGATAAACACTTTTTAACAAACCCGCTTTGGTCCGTGTGGACCAATTTGGGTAAGTAAGTCTCGAGACAGGACGACAACATTTTAGAAAACAGTTGAATATCTTAGGGGTATAGGGGGCAATAGACAGGGGGCAATAGTGAGAACGCTGAGTGGCATCCTTTACCTTTTTTTATAAAGGCGAAATTCGTGCCAAATGAACCTTTGTGAACGTCTGTATTAATCATTTAGAGCAATAGTGGACCTAATTGATTCCAAAATTCTAAATAGACCTCAGGTGGGATACCATCCCATCTAGGAGATTTGCCTTTTCATTGAGAGAGATTTGGGCTCCCAGCGAGGTGGCTTCCTCTGTTGAGAGAAGAGTTCTTAAAATCTTTTACTGCAGTGGGCTAAATCAGGGTCACAGAATATTTCTTGGTAGTTTTAACAAATCTACTTTGAAACAAAAGTATACACCTCACATACATGGCTTTAAAAAATATTCCGTTTTGAGCATGCATCCCAATATTACACTTTATATACATCACAGAAGACTTAAATATAACAAAACCATTTGACATAGAAACACCATATTTACGGCATAATTATTGTTATTTTTTTTGAATTATGAAATGATGCAAAATATTAACAAAATCCTACACATGAAGCCACTAGAAGGTGTTTTGGTCATTTGACTGCAGGAAAGGGCGATTTCTTTTAGAAAGGACTTAGTTTGGCTTGGTGTGGATTGACAATCAGAGGTGTAGAGTTCTTTATAGAAGCGGAGGAATATTTGATTGATTAATTTGGGTTCTGATAGTAATTCCCCTGTTCCAGATTTAATAGTTGCTATATCAGCTAATTGATCATTACTGCACAACTTGTTGACTAGTAAACGACTGGGCCAATTACCATGGAAGTAATGGTTGAGTCTAACTTGATGGATGGCAAATTCTGCTCTCTGTCTTATCACTAAATGAAGTTATGTCTTGACATTGGAGAGAGTAATCTGGTCTGAAAAGAGTGTTTGTTGAGAACGCTCTAACACAGTTAACAGAATTTCCAAATCTAATATCTTCTTTAATTGTGACTTATTCAACCCAGTTACAGCCTGAATTTAATAAAACACTATTTTTAATAAAACCTTTGGTGGCATCCCATAGAATCTGGGGGTCATCGACTGAATTCTTATTGATCATTATGAATTAATTTAGTTGCATTTCAGATTGATCATGAATGCATCTTACTTCACAAATGAATTTAAATGATGCCTAACTGAATGATAAGGAGGGTGAAGAGGTTGATTTCATTTAGAAAGACAATAGTGTTAAGATGAGGTTGTGCTATGCCTATTTAATGAAATGTTGAAACACCATCTTGTGGCTCTTTTAGGAGATTCTGTCATTTGAATTCAGCATTATTAAGCGTGGTTGTCAAATTTCTATTTTCTTAATTAAAGAACGAGCGGTAGCAGGCGCCAGGCCACCCTGCATTACACACTCCTGCCACCATCATTACGCACACCTGCCTTCCCTCATCTCTCGCATCAGCGAATTATTGGACTCACCTGGACTCAATCACCTCTTTATTACCTCCCCTATATTTGTCAGTTCCCCATCTCTGTACCCCGCTGCTGCATTGATTGTCTTACGGCTGTGTTTTACCCGGTTCTGTTGCTGTTCCTGTCCTGTTCCGATTCAATTTTCCCCGTACCTTCTTCTCTTCTCCAGCGTCATTCCTTACAATTGTATGTAGTTCTCAGTGTCTGATTTGACTCTACAAGGGGAAATTATATATCATTTCCAGCCTTTCATAACAAAATAGAATGCCCACAATTCCTCCTTATCATCCTCATCATTCAGTTCATTGAAGTCACATGCACCATTATCAGTTTCTATCTGGTTTCTACAGTATTGCCCATTCATTGACGACAGAATAGCATATTTTAATTTTGTTTTTGCTCAGTAGCCAGAGTAATGCTGCCATGCCAGTGGTCATGTGCTGAATGCATGGACAGCACAGATATTCTTGGAAAAAGTGAAATTTGAAAATAGAGTTGAACTTCTTACATTTTGAGATATTTGACAAAGGTACGTGTCATAGTGTGACATGGTGAGGTTGGACCCAGGTGCTGTGACATGGTGAGGTTGGACCCAGGTGCTGTGACATGGTGAGGTTGAACCCAGGTGCTGTGACATGGTGAGGTTGGACCCAGGTGCTGTGACATGGTGAGGTTGGACCCAGGTGCTGTGACATGGTGAGGTTGGACCCAGGTGCTGTGACATGGTGAGGTTGGACCCAGGTGCTGTGACATGGTGAGGTTGGACCCAGGTGCTGTGACATGGTGAGGTTGGACCCAGATGCTGTGACATGGTGAGGTTGGACGCAGATGCTGTGACATGGTGAGGTTGGACCCAGGTGCTGTGACATGGTGAGGTTGGACCAGGTGCAGAGAAGAGACCAGACGTGGAATCAGTGGTTAGGGATAAACATTATACTTTACTGAGAAACGGTAACGGAAGGATCACAGTAACACTGGGAAAACAAACATTAAGTCTCAAACTCACTCAGAAGACAAACGCACATGGCACATCATTCAAGCTTCAGCAAAGGACAACAGAAAACTTAACAGGGAAATCATAATGAGTAAATAGGACACACCTGAGTGTCGCTAACGTCTCTAGAACGGTCTCTGCCGCCCTCTGCTGACAGGTGGAACCATGACACATAGAAACTTCAGAATATGCTCTTTCGGATACTATATAGAAATCATAATGTTTTACCTGCGTCTGACTCTGAAGGAGGATTTGATAAGGTGATACTCCTTTCCATGCATCTGTCAATTACAAGATGCACCCATCTCTATCAATTGTCTCCATCTCTGACAATTGATAGGCCTATAAGTCACTCATAAGATTATTGTCAGTTTAATCTTGTCTTTAGGCTAAGTCTTATTATGTGTGAAATTAGTTTCCGTATAGTTTAGGTGTAGTTTGGATGGGCCGGCTTTGCAGGCTGACTGGCATTGTTTGTTTCCCGCTCATCAACTTGGATATGGTCAAGGACATGTTTAGCATTATTCTAAAGGCCTACTGCAACATGTAGCATGTTTTCGTTTCTCTTACAATACATTTGATTAGTAATAATTATAGTAAATAAAACAGTCCCTTAACAGCTTATTTTTGCAATGTAAAAAGTAAAAGAGAAGTGTATCAGCCCGCAAGATGCGCAGTTAAATGATTTGCTGCTGATAAATAGGCATAGCACAACCTCATCTTAACACTATTGTCTTTCTAAATGAAATCAACCTCTTCACCCTCCTTATCATTCAGTTAGGCATCAGTTAAGTTCATTTGTGAAGTAAGATGCACAATTATCACCAATTCATCCATTTGTCATTCATTCAGTGGGGAGAGAGATGCATTAGTGCCTGGCTGTGTACCAACATCCTACAGCACATTATCTTGGTGGGTTAAATTGGGAATAGGCTTATATTTTGGGGGGTCTTAAGGTATTTTTGGGGGTCTTGGCATTTACCCCTTCATACCTTTAAATGTAAGTTTGCAGACTTGATGAATTAGGGTGGGTAAAGAAGAAAAAAATATATAACAGAAATGCAAGTCTAAGCATTCAAACAGCATGGCTGGAGAAGCAATAGCTCCTGTCCATGAACATTAGCAATATGGTCTAAATGACCCTAAACACAACATACACAACATTTTTATTAAAGATGTATGTGCTCTATGCTATGTACAAACACAATAAAAAAGAAGAGGGTATGTGAAATGCAGTTTAGAATCTAGATCTTCACAATAATTAATCATGGCCTGCAGGCCAAGTCCTCCCTAGGAGATACATTCAGTAGCGTAAACGGAGGGGGACAGCCATAATAAAAAAAGGAATTGTGTGGTAGCCCATGTGGGACTGGCCCTCTATCTTAAACAGTTTAACCCATAGGGATGCAATGTGCTGTATGACTGTATGACACTTCAATATATTGTCCATTGTTCACTAATTGGCGTGGAGTCATCATTGTCTACATTTCCTGGACCATAGGAAATATAATAATAATAATAATAATAATAATAATAATAATAATAATGAAGTACAATGTTCAGCAATAATAATAATAATTCATTTTACCCAATTGAGGAGGTGTTCTCATCATTAACTTATACTGAGGGCAGCATCACAGCCATGCATGTGTGATTGTGCGTGTATAGCATACCTGAATATTGAGCCAGTCAAATTGGGGTTAGCCTAGATCTGCCGGCTCGCCCCCTTGTGTGTTGGGCTTGATGTGCTTCTTGAAGAAGTCTTGAGTGTTATATTCTGGAAGGTCAAGATGAGTTTCGCCGGGTGGATGAAGCCGTATCTCAGGTTTAGCTTGCATAGCTGGGATCTCACCTCGATGTAGGTCGCTCACTGTTTTAGCAGTTTGGCACTCAGATCTGGGTAGATGCTGATCCTTTTCTCAGCATAGGCCAGAGCCCCCATTTCCTCTGCAAGGCGAAAAATTTGCCATTTCACTTCGTACAATCATACACCGAGATCCGTTCCAGAGAGGACCAGTGCAGTGCGCAATGTTTATCAGCGGCATGGGACCCAGCTTCCCTGCCCAAACAGTACAATGCAAAGATTGCTCATTAAGGAAGTTGGGTTGCCCGCTTCCACAACAGTTTCAAGGTCTGTGACCCGCACATTGAATTTTAGATTTTCTAGTGATTCTGTTTTATTTTTTAGGAGATTGATTTCACCTTCTAGCTTAGTTCTTGCGGTTTCCAGGTCATGGAGCCACCCCTCTGTCATAGTGGCTGTAGATAATGGACATGGTGTCAGAGTAAATCTGTGACACTCCATTTAGTATGATATGTCACGTTAAGTTACATTATGAATGGAATAGCAGACGTACAATATTAATTAGAGTATAGTATCATACGTCTTACTCGGTTGTACAATAGCATACGAATTGGATGACTTAACTAATCATACATCTTGGAGGATGAATAGTATTATACGTCTTTATCCGAGACCAGATTGCTTGTTGCGTAGTAACAACAAAGGAGAATGACGGGGAGAATTTACATTGGTGGTTTGGTGGTGGTAACTAATGACAAAGGTTAGGATAATATACATAAAAGGTTAGGAGAATAGGGATACTTTAGAATAAGGCTTAGCTAAAATGCTACAGTTGTCCTCAACACGACTCGAACATGTGATCTTTGAAATGCTAGACGGTCACTGATTACACCCACCCATCCTACCCGACCAACCACACTACATCTGTTTCTTTCTAAAGTAACTGGAACATTAGTACATATCATACGTCTTGGAGGAGCTCAGAAATGTTTATAGTATGTTTCATATGGCTCATGGCTCTGAGACCAGGCTGGAGTAAGAGGTACAGGTTGAACTAATGGTTTGGGGCCTATGTTAGCTTTTGTCTCAACTTTGTGGTGATCTGATATTCTTACAATGAGATCATTATTCAACCTACATGGTTGAATTCAACCTACATGGCTTTATAGCCGTATAGGTATAGCTGTACTGGTGCTCCATTGCCAACTTGAAAAAAATACATGTTGGTGTTGGTTAGAAAGAAAACCTCTAGGCATGACCTAGGTCCAACTGTATCTGTCGAAATGAATCAATGATAGTAGACAAAATGAAACAATTAATACAATTGAGTCCATGTGAATAAAGAATTACAACACCCATATGCATTTCATCATATTCATAATAAGGATTCAGATTACATCCATCCCTTCAAATGTAACCCTAACAGCCGTTATTAAAGACTAGTTAAATCTTCTTCAATCAAACACTACTGTAGAGAGTATTTGTATCCATGGCTACTAAATGGACAGACTCAGAAACATTCAGTGTAATTGTTTGTCTACATGTTCCCAGGATAGTCTGATTTAATTGGAATCCCTGCCTACTGATGTTCCTCCCTCCCTCCCTCCCTCCCTCCCTCCCTCCCTCCCTCCCTCCCTCCCTCCCTCCCTCCCTCCCTCCCTCCCTCCCTCCCTCCCTCCCTCCCTCCCTCCCTCCCTCCCACGTTAGGCACAGAGCAATAACTTGCTTAATTATTTTTTACACAGAGCTCAAAGTTCACAAATTAACATTAAAACGATCCGACGATGGGCTTGGCTTCCTCTCTTTATAGCACCCTCAGACAATTAATTAAAAACAAATCAGATATTCCTCCAACTTATGCACAGTGGAAATATACTGGTGATAAGGAAGCAATGCTTTAATGACTTGGGCAGGGCGATAATGAAGGAGCTGTCACTGTGTGTTAAATTCTCACGATGAGGTGTGTAAGCTCCCAGTCCTGTCTCACCGTCCCAGACCCTCCCAGCTATTAATATGCTGCTTAAGTCTCCGCAGGGTTCAAAGGGCACCATTTAATTATACCGAAACAAATTCTTAATTTTCAATTATGATGGCACAGGGGAGCTCACCTTGAGGAAGAACGGCCCAGAGACAAGTTTCCCCTGGAAGAGGAGGGGGTTCCCACTGGGCACACACTGATTAAATCCACATTGTTTCAACACAATTTGACAATGTATTGTGATGTGGAATCAACTTGGAAAATGCATTGGATTTGTAAAAAGTAATCTACCAGTATTGTTTTCATATCATTTCAACCAGCGTTGTAGACATTGAAATTAGGGTAAAACTTCAACTTAAATACATTGACATAACCTGACTAACAGGTTGTTAAAGAAATCTAATTTCAACATAATCAACAGAACTATAGATATGTTGAATTTGCATTACAAATTCCACATAGAAATGTTACAAATATTTTTCATCCCATATTCAATAATATCCAAATATATTGGGTGGTTGAAATTACATAGAATTTTAGATTTGATTCGACATTTTATTTGACCTTGTTTCAATGTTGATAGTAAAATGGTATGTTGGAATCAACGTCATTGCTTTAACATCATGCTATCAACCTAAATAAAGATGTCTTTTGAAGTAAAATGTGAAGCCACAGTCCAATGATTTCTGACTAGTGTATGAGGGGTAATGCACTTCAGTGAAAATGAGTGTACCATCCAGATGTCTACCTCTATGTACCCTGCTTAGCTTTGGAAACAAGCTGCATTCGTTTCAGCTGAGCTATAATGTCAATACATTTAGACATTGGTCATATTCCATACTCATTTGCATAGACTACCTAAATAACATTGAACAAATAGTTTAAAGTAACTCCTCTAACTTTTCTTACACAAAAGGTCGGGTTTATGGAGTGAAGTTGGGTTTATATAGGCTGCATTGGCATCTGATTTGCCCAACAAAGGACACCATCATTTAAATGTATAATTACTGTAGATATGCTATCATTCATCCATTGTTGATTGGAGCTTTGGAAGTCTAGAACGAGTTACCATTAGCCCAATGTTCCCTAAAAGAATTTCAGAACTGAGCAAATTTCTGGTCTTCTGAGAGCACAAATTCTGTGCAACTTCCAGTACACGTGTAATGTGAACACTGAGGCTGTACCTACTTTAAGTTGTAGTTTTAACAGTGGCCAAGTAGGCTACTGTGGTTATTTGATCATAACGTAGGCCTACCAGAGTGACCTACCATCAAAAACAATGGAGAATATGCAACCCATAACATTTTAACATGGTTTTATCATTCAGCCTACAGTAGCAGCCAGTGTGTGGTGTTCAATGTAGGCCTACATTCCATGCGCCTTTAGTCAAAAACATGCAGGGCTTGACAACAATGGGGGAGTGGATAAACAAGTGGATAAACAACCTGTTTATCCACTTGTCTTTCAGGTGACTGAAAATGTTGTGTTTAATGCAAGAAACCACTTTACAAAATACAATACAATGCCTTATTATTCCCATACAATTATACAGAGGACTTAGACAAATTATGATACACTGTGCCCATTGGCTACTTAGCTTATTCAAGTCATCTCAAAATACAACACTGCCCCTTTAAGACATAAAAAAAAGCTCTTTACCTGACTTGCTTTTCAAAGATGGCAAGAAATGCACAGCTTTTGTGCTCTTGTTGGAAGCAACCTCTCCCCCATTGTTGACTAGAAATGAGCTATAACTGGCTAGTACAGTAACTCACTAACTATGTCAACTAATTAGCTATAACTGGGCTAGTACAGTAACTCACTAACTATGTCAACTAATTAGCTATAACTGGCTAGTACAGTAACTCACTAACTATGTCAACTAATTAGCTATAACTGGGCTAGTACAGTAACTCACTAACTATGTGAACAAATTAGCTATAACTGGGCTAGTACAGTAACTCACTAACTATGTGAACAAATGAGCTATAACTGGGCTAGTACAGTAACTCACTAACTATGTCAACTAATTAGCTATAACTGGGCTAGTACAGTAACTCACTAACTATGTGAACAAATTAGCTATAACTGGGCTAGTACAGTAACTCAATAACTATGTGAACAAATTAGCTATAACTGGGCTAGTACAGTAACTCACTAACTATGTGAACAAATTAGCTATAACTGGGCTAGTACAGTAACTCACTATGTCAACTAATGAGCTATAACTGGGCTAGTACAGTAACTCACTATGTCAACTAATTAGCTATAACTGGGCTAGTACAGTAACTCAATAACTATGTGAACAAATTAGCTATAACTGGGCTAGTACAGTAACTCACTAACTATGTGAACAAATTAGCTATAACTGGGCTAGTACAGTAACTCACTAACTATGTGAACAAATGAGCTATAACTGGGCTAGTACAGTAACTCACTAACTATGTCAACTAATTAGCTATAACTGGGCTAGTACAGTAACTCACTAACTATGTCAACTAATTAGCTATAACTGGGCTAGTACAGTAACTCACTAACTATGTGAACAAATTAGCTATAACTGGGCTAGTACAGTAACTCACTATGTCAACTAATTAGCTATAACTGGCTAGTACAGTAACTCACTAACTATGTGAACAAATTAGCTATAACTGGGCTAGTACAGTAACTCACTAACTATGTCAACTAATTAGCTATAACTGGGCTAGTACAGTAACTCACTAAAACTATGTCAACTAATTAGCTATAACTGGGCTAGTACAGTAACTCACTATGTCAACTAATTAGCTATAACTGGGCTAGAACAGTAACTCACTATGTCAACTAATTAGCTATAACTGGGCTAGTACAGTAACTCACTAACTATGTCAACTAATTAGCTATAACTGGGCTAGTACAGTAACTCACTAACTATGTCAACTAATTAGCTATAACTGGGCTAGTACAGTAACTCACTAACTATGTCAACTAATTAGCTATAACTGGGCTAGTACAGTAACTCACTAACTATGTCAACTAATGTGCACATGTGGCTACAGTGCATTCGGAAAGAATTCAGACCCCTTCCCTTTTTTTACATTTTTTTTTACGTTAGACTTATTCCCTCCCAAAAAAATCTCAGCAATCTACACACAATACCCCATAATGACCAAGTGAAAACAGGTTTTTATAAAGTTTTGCACATTTATATAAATAAAAACCGGAAATATCACATTTACATAAGAATTCAGACCCTTTGCTATGAGACCCGAAATTGAGCTCATGTGCATCTTGTTTCCATTGATCATCCTTGAGATGTTTCTAAGACTTGACTGGAATCCACCTGCCTTTTACTGAAGGAAAAAAAACAATTTAATACATTTTAGAACAAGACTGTAAAGTAACAAAATGTGGAAAAATTCAAGGGGTCTGAATACTTTCCAAATGCACTGTACATGCAGCTCTCACTTTGATCTCAAAACAAGGATATTTACTTGAGACCACTAGTACTGTAGCCTAAACACAGTCCAGTTCAAAGTGAATGGCACAGATCCATATATGGCAATGGCTA
The DNA here is from genome assembly GCF_965601325.2 of Salmo salar. Taxonomy (NCBI): domain Eukaryota; kingdom Metazoa; phylum Chordata; class Actinopteri; order Salmoniformes; family Salmonidae; genus Salmo; species Salmo salar. The sequence continues at coordinate 81,144,065 of NC_138302.1, read as the reverse complement.
TTTGCATATAGGCCTACTGCAACTCTCATTGGTTGTGGAGCACCGGTCTGTGTAGAGTACAGGCCTGAGTCATGCCTGTCAATGCAATAAAATCCTACTCCAATGCGCTCTGACTACAAGAAAATCTCTTACAAAGTTAGTTTTGCATGCTCTGTCTTGCATAGTTCGTTTAATTCCGGTATGTTATTTAAAAGTGGAAAATATTGCGTTGATTCGATCACAATTCCCACAGTAGAGCAAAACGTTGATAGTGTTAACTAAAGATGAAAACTCTAAACAGTTGAGTAAAGTTCAATCTAGTGCTTCTCTGCGCGGGCTGATATTTCTTCTGTGTGGCAGTTGAGGGGAGCTGCATGCCCACGCAAGTGTGCACAACTTAGAGGGAACATTGCATTAGCCCTATAAATAGGATGCCAAATTCATGATATTAATAATGCACTTTTACCTTTGGATATTGTCTTGTATATGATGGATGGTTGGTTGAGATACCGTGAGGAGATCCTGAGGCCCATTGTCGTGTAATTCATCAGCTGCCATCACCTCATGTTTCAGCATGATACTGTATGACCCCATGTTGCAAGGATCAGTGCACAAATTCTAGAAGCTGAAAATGTCCCAGTTCTTCCATGGCCTGCATACTCACCAGACATGCCACCCACTGAGCATGTTTGGGATGCTCTGGATCGACATGTACCACAGCGTGTTCAAGTTTCTGGCAATATCCAGCAACTTTGCACAGCCATTGAAGAGAAGTGGGACAACATTCCACAGGCCACAATCAACAGCCTGATCAACTCTATGCGAAGGAGATGTGTCGCGCTGCATGAGGCAAATGGTGGTCACACCAGATACTGACTGGTGCTCTGATCCACGCCCCTACCTTTTATTTTAAGGTATCTGTGGCCAACAGATGCATAATTGTATTTCCAGTCATGTGTAATCCATAGATTAGGCCTAATTTATAAATAACTGTTTTCCTTATATGAACTGTAACTCAGTAAAGTCTTTGAAATTGTGGCATGTTGCATTTATATTTTTGTTCAGTGTAAGATTACAATTATTTTTTATGTTTATACATGGGGTTTGCAAAACAATTTCAACGTATACATACAGTACCAGTCAAAAGTTTGGACACACCTACTCATTCAAGGGTTTTTCTTTATTTGAACAATTTTCTACATTGTAGAATAATAATGAAGACATCAAAACTATGAAATAACACATATCACGTAGTAACCAAAAAAGCGTTAAATAAACAAAAATCTATTTGCATTCACCTGTAATGCATTTTAATTAACAGGTGTGCCTAGTTAAAAGTACATTTGTGGAATTTATTTCCTTCTTAATGCGTTTGAGCCAATCTGTTGTGTTGTGACAAGGTAGGGGGGGTATACAGAAGATAGCCCTATTTGGTAAAAGACCAAGTCCATATTATGGCAAGAACAGCTCAAATAAGCAAAGAGAAACGACAGTCCATCGTTACTTTAAGACATGAAGGTCAGTCAAAGCGGAAAATTTCAAAAACGGAAAGTTTCTTCAAGTGCAGTCGCAAAAAACATGAAGTGCTATGATGAAACTGGCTCTCATGAGGACCGCCACAGAAAAGGAAGACACAGAGTTACCTCTGCTGCAGAGGATAAGTTCATTAGAGTTACTTGCTGCAGAAATTGCAGCCCAAAATAAATGCTTCACAGAGTTCAAGTAACAGACACATCTCAACATCAACTGTTCAGAGGAGACTAAGTGAATCAGGCTTTCATGGTTGAATTGCTGCAAAGAAACCACTACTAAAGGACACCAATAATAAGAAGAGACTTGCTTGGGCCAAGAAACACGAGCAATGGACATTAGACTGGTGGAAATCTGTCCTTTGGTCTGATGAGTCCAAATTTGCGATTTTTGGTTCCAACCGCTGTGTCTTTGTGAGACGCAGAGTAGGTGAAAGGATGATCTCTGCATGTGTGGTTCCCACTGTGAAGCATGGAGAAGGAGGTGTGATGGTGTGGGGGTGCTTTTCTGGTGACACTGTCAGTGATTTATTTAGAATTCAAGGCACACTTAACCAGCATGGGTACCACAGCATTCTACAACGATACGCCACCCCATCTGGTTTGCGCTTAGTGGGACTATCATTTGTTTTTCAACAGTGACCCAACACACCTCCAGGCTGTGTAAGGGCTATTTGACCAAGAAGGAAAGTGATGGAGTGCTGCATCAGATGACCTGGCTCCACAAACACCTGACCTCAACCCAATTGAGATCGTTTGGGATGAATTGGACCGCAGAGTGAAGGAAAAGCAGCCAATAAGTGATTGGCATACAGTATGTGGGAACTCCTTCAAGACTGTTGGACAATCATTCCAGGTGAAGCTGGTTGAGAAAATGCCAAGAGTGTGCAAAGGGTGGCTACTTTGAAGAACCCAAAATCTAAAATATATTTTGATTTGTTTAACACTGTTTTGGTTACTACATGATTCCATATGTGTTATATCATAGTTTTGATGTCTTAACTATTACTCTACAATGTAGAAAATAGTAAAATAAAGAAAAACCCTTGAATGAGTAGGTGTGTCCAGACTTTTGACTGGTACTGTAGTTCTGATGATTATGTTGAAATTAGACTCATTGGTTAAGCCAATGTCTTTAAGTTGAAGTTTTCCCCTAATTTACATTTTTCAATGTTTACAAAGCTGGTTGAAATTAAATGAAAACAGTACTGGTTGATTTATTTTTTCAAATCCAATGTATTTTCCGCATTGATTCCACGTCACAATACGTTGACAAATTACGTTTTAACAATGTTGTTTCAACCAGTGTGTGCCAAGCGGGATTTGTATCTAACCTTTTACTGTCACAGTCATTTGCATCCGGCTGCTGTTGTATAATGGGGTGGCTTTCAGTTGACCCTTGTTGGCAGTGACCCAGGTGGCTGCATCAGGGAGGGGTCAGGTCTATCAACCTGTCTATGGGGCAATTAGTACATACACCGTGCCTGTGCCTGGGTAGGATGCTGCTGTTTCATACAGAGTCTCTTACCACTCTATTGTAAGAAGACTATATAAGACCTTGGAATCTAGAGACTGGTACTGTATACATGTAAGTGATGTAAGATAGAAATTGTGCATAAAGTTTTCAATACATGTTTTAGGATCATCTAACCCAATACAGTAATGGAAAGCTTAGTCATTAAGCCACATAAGCAGGTATTTTGCATAGACATAGGGGCAGGGTAGCTATAACCTTGATGGAGACTAAAAGTTGAGAACTCACCCTGTGGAAATGTGATGGAATTATGCAAATTATTTATTTCCTCTCTCTGAAAACCTCTCGGAGTGGCAGCGAATGGTCTGCATTCAGCATGCCTCTTTCTCCGCGCAGTTGGCACTGCTGTGTGGGAGCAGCAGGACAGTCTCACACACACTGAGTGATAAAATGGCTCCTAAACGAGCCTCTCTATCTCCAGTGAAGGAACGGGCACAGAACGTTCCAAGCAAAGCCAACAGCTTCCTCATCTCTTCCGGATCCAGGTTAAGCGCTTTAGAACGTTTCTCTTTCTTAGAAAATAAATGATTCAATTTTCATGTACTGACCTTGAAGGGCAGGCAAGCAAGTGAGCATCAGTGCCAACTCACCTTCCTTTTCATGACATAAGGAGATGGTTAGCCCACCCTCTGTTCAACCATAACTACATCCTGTTAAACTGTCACTGCCAAAAGTGGAGAGAAGTTAGTGGAAAGGGGGGGGTAGACAGACAGAGAGAGAGGTAGGGAAGCTGATTAACGCTGCACTGCTGACTCCAATTTCCCCTGCTCTGTTTGTTCAACTCAAATGCTGCTCATTTATCAGCCAAACTAGCTGCCAAACCATTGAAAAACACAACTAAATCCCTCGTGGAGAGAGAGAGAGAGAGAGAGAGAGAGAGAGAGAGAGGAGAGAGAGAGAGAGAGAGAGAGAGAGAGAGAGAGAGAGAGAACACACCAAAGTGTGATCAACCCAATCCACAAAAGTGGAGATAAATTTGACCCCAATAATTACCGCAGAATCTGTGTCAACAGTAACCTCGGGAAAATAATCTGCAGTATCATCAACAGAAGACTACAACATTTCCTCAGTGAAAACAATCCCTGAGCAAATGTCAAATTGGCTTCTTAACAAAATACCTTCCAACAGACCATATACAGTGCATTCTGAAAATATTCAGACCCCTTGACTTTTTCCACATTATGTTACGTTACAGCCTTATTCTAAAATTGATTAAATAAAACATTTTCCTCATCAATCTACAGACAATACCCCATGATGACAAAGCAAAAACAGGTTTTAGACATTTTTGGAAGGGAATAATTATTTCTATGAGACTCGGAATTGAGCTCAGGTGCATCCTGTTTCCATTGATTAGAGTCCACTTTCGATAAATTAAATTGATTGGACATGATTTGGATAGGCACACACCTGTCTATATAAGGTCCCACAGTTGACATTGCATGTCAGAGCAAAAACCAAGCCATGAGGTCGAAGGAATTGTCTGTAGAACCCTGAGACAGGACTGTGTGGAGGCACAGATCTGGAGAAGGGTATCAAAAAATGTCTGCAGCATTGAAGGTCCCTAAGAACACAGTGGCCTCAATCATTCTTAAATGGAAGAAGTTTGGAAACACCAAGACTCTTCCTAGAGCTGGCCGCCCGGAAAACTGAGCAATTGAGGGAGAAGGACCTTGATCAGGGAGGTGACCAAGAACCCGGTGGTCACTCTGACAGAGCTCCAGAGTTCCTCTGTGCAGATGGGAGAACCTTCCAGAAGGACAACCATCTCTGCAGCACTCCACCAATCAGACCTTTATGGTAGAGTGGCCAGACGGAAGCCGCTCCTCAGTAAAAGGCACATGACAGCCCGCTTGGAGTTTGCCAAAGGGCACCTAACGGACTCTCAGACCATGAGAAACAAGATTCTCTTGTCTGATGAAAACAAGATTGAACTCTTTGGCCTGAATGCCAAGCGGCATGGACTTTTAGCGCCAGAGACTAGTCAGGATTGAGGGATAGATGAACGGAGCAAAGTATAGAGAGATCCTTGATGAAAACCTGCTCCAGAACACTCAGGACCTCAGATTGGGGCGAAGGTTCACCTTCCAACAGGACAAAGACCCTAAGCATACAGTCAAGACAACACAGGAGAGGCTTCGGGACAAGTCTCTGAATGTCCTTGAGTGGCCCAGCCAGAGCCCGGACTTGAACCCAATCAAACATCTCGGGAGAGACCTGAAAATAGCATTGCAGCAACGCTCCCCATCCAACCTGATAGAGCTTGAGAGATCTGCAGAGAAGAATGGGAGAAACTCCCCAAATACAGGCGTGCCAAGCTTGTAGCATTATACCCAAGAAGACTCGAGGCTGTAATCGCTGCCAAAGGTGCTTCAACAAAGTACTGAGTAAAGGGTCTGAATACTTATCTAAATGTACCCTGAATGTACCCCATGTACACCATGTACACTACCATTCAAGAGTTTTCGGATCACTTACAAATGTCCTTGTTTTTGAAAGAAAAGCACATTTTATGTCCATTAAAATAACATCAAATTGATCAGAAATACAGTGTAGACATTGTTAATGTTGTAAATTACTATTTTAGCTGGCTATTTTAGCAGATTTTTTATGAAGTATCTACATAGGCGTACAGAGGCCCATTATCAGCAACCGTCACTCCTGTGTTCCAACGGCACGTTGTGTTAGCTAATCCTTTTAAAAGGCTAATTGATCATTAGAAAACCCCTTTTCAGTGTATATACCCTGCACACCCTAATCGGCAAACAAACAAAACAAAGCAAAATTCAAAGTCTTCTCATGCTTTGTAAACTTAAAAAACCCTTTTGACTCAATATGGCACGAGGGCCTGCTGTATAAACTGATGGAGAGTGGTGTTGGGTGGAAAACCTACGATATTACAAAAACTATGTCCACATTATATGTGCCGTCAAAATGGCAATAAACACACTGATTTCTCTTCTCAGGCCTGGGGAGTGAGACAGGGATGCAGTTTGAGACCCACCCTTTTCAACATTTATTTCAATGAATTGGCAAGGGCACTAGAAAATTCTGCAGCACGCAGCCTCACCCTACTAGACTCTGAAATCAAATCTCTACTCTTTGAAGATGACCTGGTGCTTCTTCTGGGCCTACAACAGCACCTAGATCTTCTGCACAGATTCTGTCATACTTGGCCCTGACAGTGAATCTCAGTAAGACAAAAATAATGTTGTTCCAAAAAAGGTCCAGATGCCAAGACCAAGAACATAAATTCTATCTAGACACCAATTTCCTAGACTACACAAAGAATTACAACTACCTCGGCCTAAACATCAACACCACGGGTAACTTCCAGACAAGTATGTAAAGCACTGAGTAAAAATACTTAACTATTCATTTTGGGGGATCTGTACTGTGCTATTTATATTTTTGACAACGTTTACTTTTACTTCAATGCATTCCTAAAGAAAATAATGTATTTTCCCTAAACCCAAAAGTACTGCTTACATTTTGATGCTTAGCAGGACAGGAAAATGATCCAATTTATGCACTCATGAAGAGAACATCCCTACTGACTGATCTAGCGGCCTCACTAAACACACAGGCTTAGTTTGTAATGATGTCTGAGTGTTGGAGATAGCCTCTGGTTAATCGTAAATTAAAAAAAGAAAATGGGGCCATCTCGTTTGCTTAATATTAGGAATTTGAAATGATTTATACTTTTTATAATTAAGTATATTTAAAACCAAATAATTTTAGACTTTTACTGAAGTAGTATGTTATTGGGTGACACCTTTATTCAAGTATGACAATTTAGTATTTTTTCCAACACTGCTGCCACAAGACTGTGGATGATTTGAGAGACAAGGCAAGAAGGGCCTTCTACGCCATCAAAATAACATAAAATGTGACATCCCCCAATCAGGATCTAGCTAAAAAGACTCCAATCAGTTATAGAACCCATTGCCCTTTATGGTTGTGATGTCCAGGGTCCACTCAACAACCAAGAATTCACAAAATGGGACAAACACCCAATTCGACTGCATGCCGAATTCTGCAAAAATATCCTCAGAGTACAACGCAAAACCCCAAATAATGCATTCAGAGAAGAATTCTGACTATACCCACTAATTATCAAAATCCAAAAAAGAGCCTTTATATTCCACAGGCACCTAAAGGAAACTGATGCCCAAACCTTCCATCACAAAGCCCTAACTTGCAAGGAGATTAACCTAGAGGAGAGTCCCCTTATCCAGCTGGTTCTAGGGCTCTGTTCACAAACACAAACAGATCCCACAGACCCACAGGACAGCAACACAATTACACCCAACCAAATTATGAGACACCTAAAAGAGAACTACTTGGCACATTGGAAAGAATCAACCAAAAAACTAAACAAATTGGACTGCTACCTTGCCCTAACCAGAGATTACACACTGGCAGAATACCTGACCACTGTGACTGACCCAAAACTAAGAAAAGCCTAGACTATTTACAGACTCAGTGAACATACTGTATGTAGCCTTTCTATTGAGAGAGGTTGCCATAGACAGACCTAGCTCTCAAGAGAAAACAGGATATGTGCTCACTGCCCACAAAATTAGGTGGAGCTGTCCTTTTTAACCTCCTGCCAAATGAATGACCATATAAAAGACACATATTTCCCTCAAATTACACAAATCCAATTTGGACAAACCGCAATATCTATTAGGCAAAATACTGCAGTGTGCAATCCCAGCAGCAAGATGTGTGACCTGCTGCCACAAGAAAAGGTCAACCAGTGCGTCAGAAACGCCAATGTTTTATTTGGTGATGTTTTTATTTATTTAACCAAGCAAGTCAGTTAAGATGACGCTGGGCCAGTTGTGTGCCGCCCTGTGGGACTCCCAATCACGGCTGATTGTGATATAACCTGGAATCAACCCAGGGTCTGTAGTGACACCTCTAGCACTGAGATGCAGTGCCTTAGACGGCTGTGCCACTCAGGAGTCGAATGTAAATATAACATACATTTATCTGCCTATTTACTTCCCCTCGTCATTCGTACATTCTACTGTACTATTTACACATTGTCACAACACTGTACATAGCATATGTAACATTTTAAATGTTATACCATTTTTTTTAACCGTTAATAATATACTGCTAAAAAAAATAAAGGGAACACTTAAACAACACAATGTAACTCCAAGTCAATCACACTTCTGTGAAATCAAACTGTCCACTTAGGAAGCAACACTGATTGACAATAAATTTCACATGCTGTTGTGCAAATGGAATAGACAACAGGTGGAAATTATAGGCAATTAGCAAGACACCCCCAATAAAGGAGTGGTTCTGCAGGTGGTGACCACAGACCACTTCTCAGTTCCTATGCTTCCTGGCTGATGTTTTGGTCACTTTTGAATGCTGGCGGTGCTTTCACTCTAGTGGTAGCATGAGACGGAGTCTACAACCCACTCAAGTGGCTCAGGTAGTGCAGCTCATCCAGGATGTCACATCAATGCGAGCTGTGGCAAGAAGGTTTGCTGTGTCTGTCAGCATAGTGTCCAGAGCATGGAGGCATTACCAGGAGACAGGCCAGTACATCAGGAGATGTGGAGGAGGCCGTAGGAGGGCAACAACCCAGCAGCAGGACCGCTACCTCCGCCTTTGTGCAAGGAGGAGCAGGAGGAGCACTGCCAGAGCCCTGCAAAATGACCTCCAGCAGGCCACAAATGTGAAAGTGTCTGCTCAAACGGTCAGAAACAGACTCCATGAGGGTGGTATGAGGGCCCGACGTCCACAGGTGGGGGTTGTGCTTACAGCCCAACACCGTGCAGGACGTTTGGCATTTGCCAGAGAACACCATGATTGGCAAATTCGCCACTGGCGCTCTGTGCTCTTCACAGATGAAAGCAGGTTCACACTGAGCACATGTGACAGACGTGACAGAGTCTGGAGACGCCATGGAGAACGTTCTGCTGCCTGCAACATCCTCCAGCATGACCGGTTTGGCGGTGGGTCAGTCATGGTGTCGGGTGGCATTTCTTTGGGGGGCCGCACAGCCCTCCATGTGCTCACCAGAGGTAGCCTGACTGCCATTAGGTACCGAGATGAGATCCTCAGACCCCTTGTGAGACCATATGCTGGTGCGGTTGGCCCTGGGTTCCTCCTAATGCAAGATAATGCTAGACCTCATGTGGCTGGAGTGTGTCAGTAGTTCCTGCAAGAGGAAGGCATTGATGCTATGGACTGGCCCGCCCGTTCCCCAGACCTGAATCCAATTGAGCACATATGGGACATCATGTCTCGCTCCATCCACCAACGCCACGTTGCACCACAGACTGTCCAGGAGTTGGTGGATGCTTTAGTCCAGGTCTGGGAGGAGACTCATCAGGAGCATGCCCAGGCGTTGTAGGGAGGTCATACAAGCACATGGAGGCCAAACACACTACTGAGCCTCATTTTGACTTGTTTTAAGGACATTACATCAAAGTTGGATCAGCCTGTAGTGTGGTTTTCCACTTTAATTTTGAGTGTGACTCCAAATCCAGACCTCCATGGGTTGATAAATTGGATTTCCATTGATTATTTTTGAGTGATTTTGTTGTCAGCACATTCAACTATGTAAAGAAAAAAGTATTTAATAAGATTATTTCATTCATTCAGATCTAGGATGTGTTGTTTAAGTGTTCCCTTTATTTTTTTGAGCAGTGTATAATATTTGAAACATTGTTATTCTCTTTAAACTTTTTCTGTGTGTAATGCTTACTGTTAATGTCAGATTATTTTTGTTTTGCTTAATTCACTTTTTTGGTTTTTGTCATTGTTGTTTTGTTTTTCACTTGCTTTGGCAATATAAACACATTTCCCATGCCAATAAAGCCCCTTTGAATTTAACTGAATTTAATTGAGAGAGAGCGAGCGAGAGAGAGATAAGCCAGACAGACAACCAGACAGACAGACCTGCGTGAGGCCTGTTTCCATCCGTCAGTCAGAGCTGAAGGAGGAGAGGCTAGCTAGCCTGTAGAGAAAACAAATCTGGTCCCTTGGTGGCAGCTTGGCGAGTCAGCAGAGAGTTGCTGTCATCGTCTGTCACCTGTCGTCACCTGTCCCCTGCTCCCTCTCAAATCTCTCTCTCTCTCCCTCTCTAGGGACCTGGTGACAGTGGCATTTACACCTATGCTACAAACAACCTGCAGAGATGCCAAAATATGGCCAAATAACATGGGTCAATACAAGAGAGTATCAAGATGTGTTCATCCAAGTCAGTTGTTGAAGCTCAGCTCCATTGAGCATGGTGATAACAATGTTACAAGTAATACCAGTATATTGGTATGCATTGGTGTGATGCATATCCCCTCCGCTCTCTATTTAGCGAGTGTGCCTTATTCTTCCAATCACTATACCCCGAGACCCTTGCTTGTCCGCAGGCTTTCTCACTAAAGGTTGTATACACTGGACAACATTTGGAGATGATGTATTCAGACGTGAGAAAGTGAATGTTAATAAGGTGTATGACTGGGCAGACTGTGGCTTAGTTAAGTGGTTTCTCCTTTAGTTTTTCTCCCAGGGAGGAGACCTTGAGGACTCTGCCTTGGCTCCTACACAAGGGAGCCCCAACAAGACAAACAGCACCTGAGTAGAATGCTAAAACGTCTGGCAGGTGTCTTTAATATTTCACCATCCTCCTCCTGGCGGGGAAATAGACTCTGACTAGGAGAGGCAGAAAGCAACGAAAGGTACAGTGTTTTTGTAGAGCTAGTGTTTTCTCTCTTTCATTTATTGATATTGTCAATATCTAAATGTTTCCAGTGAAGTGGAAGCCTTGACCGTCAAAACAAATGTCATCGAGGCAGCTTCCTGTGTGAGCTCTCTCCCCTCTCTCACCCCCGTCTCAGACGTCTGACTCTACAGCGCCTTGGTGTGATGTGAAATGAGCAGAGGTAGGGGGTCTGATGGAGGCCTAATTGGGAGGCAAATCAAAACGTGTAGTTTAAGTGTAATTAAAGCTAATAGCCTGAACCTAACTGTGTGTGAGAGAGAGAGAGAGAGAGAGAGAGAGAGAGAGAGAGAGAGAGAGAGAGAGAGAGAGGAGAGAGAGAGAGAGAGAGAGAGAGAGAGAGAGAGAGAGAGAGAGAGAGAGAGAGAGAAGGCTCCCCACAGAGGTGTAGCCCATGGTGGGGAAATGTCCTGGGGTGTCTTCACTGTCCCCAGCTATGTAGGGCTTTAATTAGAGAGAACATGGGGGAGTGTGTGTGGAAGAAGTTCCTGAACAAATCCACTGAGCTGATTGTGGCGAGGGGATGTTTGCATGGCGCTAATCATGAATCGCTCACAATAGAGCAAAAAATATATATTTACTTTTCCGAAAAGCTCTATGATAACAGTAATGATGATAATATAAACAACAGCCAACCCACATGGGAACCTGTTTTCAGCGGGAATTCCTTCAGTAATTACAAGATGCATACCATATAATTCTGCTTTAATGCGTTTAGGTAAAATGTCTTGCGCAACAGACAAGGCTAGAGTCTGAAAATAAACCAGGGGCGAGGAGGACGCATTAGCATGTCTTGATGTATTAAAGATATAAAGCAGGAAAGGAAACAATAATCCCACAGCGACATAGGTGGTCTGTGAACATGCAAATCATGTCTGTATTTCCTGTGGCTCCACGCCCTCCCCCCATTCTCTCCCTGAGGCGAGCTCAAATCGCTTCGACAAGGGCACTCTTTTTATCTCACGCATGGCTTCTCTTCGCCCCATGATTGAAGCAAGATTCTCAAAGTCAGCTGCTCATTGTTTAAGACCACATACCTGACGTATGAATCTTTCATTCAGGGGAGTAAATATGAACTGGCAGGGTAAGACGCTCCCTCAGCGCGTTAGGCTGGACCAACCCAACGCATGCTAATAACAGCCTTAGAGAGAGAGAGAGAGAGAGAGAGAGAGAGAGAGAGAGAGAGAGAGAGAGAGAGAGAGAGAGAGACCATCATTGCCCATTGTTACCGAATTCCTCTCTCTTTATTTCTTTCTCTTTCCCTCATTCCCTCACCATCTATATCACCATTTCCAGTATCTACATACTGCAGCAGTTCACAAAACATTGCAAATAAAATTTTGACTAAAGGGAGAAACAAAATAGATCCATCTTGTTGACATGTCAGACATGGGGAATAGCTTTGCTGCAATGACATGCTGGTCTGTCTTCTCTGTCTCCAGGAGAGATTTATCAATATAACATGTGATGCAGCCTTGGCTGACAAGTCCCTGGAATCCCACTGCTCTGTCCGCAGTGGGGGTGCTACAGGGAGCGTACGGTAGTGTCACAGTGACGCACCCGCCAACCCATTGATCCAGCCCCTCTCTGCACTGGTTGGAGAGCACTAGCAGTGTGAACTCTCTGGGTACGGGCTGTACTCTAAACCCATGATATCACCACCACATCAGAACAACAACATGATGTTGAGAAACAAGCAATAAATACTATTCCTTGTATTGCACTGTGGCACTACCTCAAATTGACGGTAATCAGTATGACCAGTGACACCAAGATGAGTCAATTGAACCATTACTGTAGAAATTGAGAGAAGGTTGAAATCAAACCCTGCAGGTGTGTAAAATTTGTCAAAAGACATACACAGTACACAAACAGTACACACAGTACACACACAGTACACACACACACAATTAGAGGTCGACCGATTATGATTTTTCAACACCGGTACTGATTATTGGAGGATCCAAAAAATCCGATACCGATTAATCAGACGATTTTTATATATATATTTGTAATAATGACAATTACAACAATACTGAATGAACAATTAACACTTTTATTTTAACTTAATATAATACATCAATAAAATCTATTTAGTCTCAAATAAATAATGAAACATGTTCAATTTGGTTTAAACAATGCAAAAACACAGTGTTGGAGAAGAAAGTAAAAGTGCAATTTGTGCCATGTAAAAAAGCTAATGTTTAAGTTCCTTGCTCAGAACATGAGAACATATGATAGCTTGTGGTTCCCTTTAACATGAGTCTTCAATATTCCCAGGTAAGAAGTTTTAGGTTGTAGTTATTATAGGAATTATAGGACTATTTCACTCTATACCATTTGTATTTCATATACCTTTGACTATTGGATGTTCTTACAGTGAGGGAAAAAAGTATTTGATCCCCTGCTGAATTTGTACGTTTGTCCACTGACAAAGAAATGATCAGTCTATCATTTTAATGGTAGGTTTATTTGAACAGTGAGAGACAGAATAACAACAACAAAAAAACAGAAAAACACATGTCAAAAATGTTATAAAATTATTTGCATTTTAATGAGGGAAATAAGTATTTGACCCCTCTGCAAAACATGACTTAGTACTTGGTGGCAAAACCCTTGTTGGCAATCACAGAGGTCAGACGTTTCTTGTAGTTGGCCACCAGGTTTGCACACATCTCAGGAGGTATTTTGTCCCACTCCTCTTTGCAGATCTTCTCCAAGTCATTAAGGTTTCGGGGCTGACGTTTGGCAACTCGAACCTTCAGCTCCCTCCACAGATTTTCTATTGGATTAAGGTCTGGAGACTGGCTAGGCCACTCCAGGCCACTCCAGGATCTTAATGTGCTTCTTTTTGAGCCACACCTTTGTTGCCTTGGCCGTGTGTTTTGGGTCATTGTCATGCTGGAATACCCATCCACGACCCATTTTCAATGCCCTGGCTGAGGGAAGGAGGTTCTCACCCAAGATTTGACGGTACATGGCCCCGTCCATCGTCCCTTTGATGCGGTGAAGTTGTCCTGTCCCCTTAGCAGAAAAACATCCCCAAAGCATAATGTTTCCACCTCCATGTTTGACGGTGGGGATGGTATTCTTGGGGTCATAGGCAGCATTCCTCCTCCTCCAAACACGGCGAGTTGAGTTGATGCCAAAGAGCTCTATTTTGGTCTCATCTGACCACAACACTTTCACCCAGTTGTCCTCTGAATCATTCAGATGTTTATTGGCAAACTTCAGACGGGCATGCATATGTGCTTTCTTGAGCAGGGGGACCTTGCGGGCGCTGCAGGATTTCAGTCCATCACGGCGTAGTGTGCTACCAATTGTTTTCTTGGTGACTATGGTCCCAGCTGCCTTGAGATCATTGACAAGATCCTCCCGTGTAGTTCTGGGCTGATTCCTCACCGTTCTCATGATCATTGCAACTCCACGAGGCGAGATCTTGCATGGAGCCCCAGGCCGAGGGAGATTGACAGTTCTTTTGTGTTTCTTCCATTTGCAAATAATCGCACCAACTGTTATCACCTTCTCACCAAGCTGCTTGGCGATGGTCTTGTAGCCCATTCCAGCCTTGTGTAGGTCTACAATCTTGTCCCTGACATCCTTGGAGAGCTCTTTGGTCTTGGCCATGGTGGAGAGTTTGGAATCTGATTGATTGATTGCTTCTGTGGACAGGTGTCTTTTATACAGGTAACAAATTGAGATTAGGAGCACTCCCTTTAACAGTGTGCTCCTAATCTCAGCTCGTTACCTGTATAAAAGACACCTGGGAGCCAGAAATCTTTCTGATTGAGAGGGGGTCAAATACCTATTTCCCTCATTAAAATGCAAATCAATTTATAACATTTTTGACATGCGTTTTTCTGGATTTTTTTGTTGTTATTCTGTCTCTCACTGTTCAAATAAACCTACCATTAAAATGATAGACTGATCATTTCTTTGTCAGTGGGCAAATGTACAAAATCAGCATGGGATCAAATACTTTTTCCCCTCACTGTATATGAACTATAGTATTGTCTGCCTAATCTCGGGAGTTGATAGGCTTAAAGTCATAAACAGTGCTGTGCTTCAAGCATTCGAAGAGCTGCTGGCAAACGCAGAAATGTGCTGTTTGAATGAATGCTTACGAGCTTACTGCTGCTTACCACCGCTCAGTCAGACCGCTCTATCAAATCAGACCTAATTATAATATAATTTACACACAGAAATATGATGAAGCCAAGATTGAACTCTTTGGCCTGAATGCCAAGTGTCACATCTGGAGGAAACCTGGCACCATCCCTACGGTGAAGCACGGTGGTGGCAGCATCATGCTGTGGGGATGTTTTTCAGTGGCAGGAACTGGGAGACTAGTCAGGATTGAGGCAAAGATGAACGGAGTAAAGTATAGAGAGATCCTTGATGAAAACCTGCTCCAGAGCACTCAGGACCTCAGACTGGGGCAAAGGTTCACCCTCCAACAGGACAGTGACCCTAAGCACACAGTCAAGACAACGCAGCAGTGGCTTCGGGACAAGTCCTTGAGTGGCCCATCCAGAGCCCGGACTTAAACCCGATCTAACATCTCTGGAGAGACATGAAAATAGTTGTGCAGCAACACTCCCCATACAACCTGACAGAGCTTGAGAGGGTCTGCAGAGAAGAATGGGAAAAACTCCCCAAATACAATTCAAATCAAATCAAATTGCATTTGTTATATGTGCCGAAAACAACACCTTACAGTGAAATGCTTACTTACAAGCCCTTAACCAACAATGCATATTTAAGAAAAATAAATGATAAAGTATTTACTAAAATAAATTGAAGTAAAAAATAACAATAACAGTAGGAAGGCTATATACCGGTAGTCAATGTGAGTCAATGTGCGGGGGCACAGGTTAGTCGAGGTAATTAAGGTAATATGTACATGTAGGTGGATGAAAAGTGACTATGCATAGATAATAAACAGAGAGTAGCAAAAGCATAAATATGGGGGGGGGGGGACAATACAAATAGTCCGGGTAGTCATTTGATTAGCTGTTCAGGAGTCTTATGGCTTGGGGTTAGAAGCTGTTGAGAAGCCTTTTGGACCTAGACTTGGCACTCCGGTACCGTTTGCCGTGCGGTAGCGGAGAGAACAGTCAATGACTAGGGTGGCTGAAGTCTTTGGCAATTTTTAGGGCCTTCTTCTGATATCGCCTGGCATAGAGGTCCTGGATGGCAGGAAGCTTGGCCTGGGCCGTAGGCACTACCCACTGTTGCACCCTGCGGTCGGAGGCCGAGCAGTTGCCAAGGAACTTGAAGCTTTCAACCTGCTCCACTACAGCCCCGTCGATGAGAATGGGGGCGTGCTCGGTCCTCCTTTTCCTGTAGTCCACAATCATCTCTTTTGTCTTGATCACATTGAGGGAGAAGTTGTAATCCTGGCACTACACTGCCAGGTCTCTGACCTCCTCCATATAGGCTGTCTCAACGTTGTCGATGATCAGGCCTACCACTGTTGTGTCAACAGCAAACTTAATGATGGTGTTGGAGTCGTGCTTGGCCATGCAGTCATGGGTGAACAGGGAGTACAGGAGGGGACTGAGCACGCTGCCCTGAGGGGCCACCGTGTTGAGGATCAGCATGGCAGATGTGTTGTTATCTACCCTTACCACCTGGGAACGGCCCATCAGGAAGTCCAGGATCCAGTTGCAGAGGGAGGTGTTTAGTCCCAGGGTCCTTCGCTTAGTGATGAGCGAGCTTTGATGGCACTATGGTGTTGAACGCTGAGCTGTAGTCAATAAATAGGACTCTCACATAGGCGTTCCTTTTGTCAAGGTGGGAAAGGGCAGTATGGAGTGCAATAGATTACATCATCTGTGGATCTGTTGGGGCGTATGCAAATTGGAGTGGGTCTAGGGTTTCTGCGATAATGGTGTTGATGTGAGCCAAGAACAGCCTTTCAAAGCACTTCATGGCTACAGACGTGAGTGCTACGGGTCGGTAATAATTTAGGTAGGTTACCTTGGTGTTCCCGGGCACAGGGACTATGGTGGTCTGCTTGAAACATGTTGGTATTACAGACTCAATCAGGAACAGGTTCAAAATGTCCGGGAAGACACTTGCCAGTTGGTCAGTGCATGCTCGGAGTGCACTTCCTGGTAATCCGTCTGGCCTTGTGGCCTTGTGAATTTTGACCTGTTTAAAGGTCTTATTCACATCGGCTATGAAGAGAGTGATCACACAGTCGTCCAGAACAGCTGATGCTCTCATGCATGCTTCAGCGTTGCTTGCCTCGAAGCAAGCATAGAAGAAATTTAGCTCGTCTGGTAGGCTTGTGTCACTGGGCAGCTCGCGGCTGCGCTCCCTTTGTAGTCCATAATAGTTTGCAAGCCCTGCAACATCTGACGAGTGTCAGAGCCGGTGTAGTACAATTCTATCTTAGTCCTGTATTGAAGCTTTGCCTGTTTGATGGTTCATCGGAGGGCATAGCAGGATTTCTTATAGGCGTCCAGGTTGGGGTTCCGCTCCTTGAAAGCAGCAGCTCTACCCTTTAGCTCAGTGCGGATGTTCCCTGTAATTCATGGCTTCTGGTTGGGGTATGTACGTACGGTCACTGTCGGGATGACGTCATCGATGCACTTATTGATGAAGCCAGTGACTGATGTGGTGTATTCCTCAATGCCATCGGAAGAATCACGTAACATATTCCAGTCTGTGCTAGCTAAACAGTCCTGTACCTTAGCATCTGCGTCATCTGACCACTTCTGTATTGAGCGAGTCACTGCTACTTCCTGCTTTAGTTTTTGCTTGTAAATTGGAATCAGGAGGATAGAGTTATGGTCAGATTTGCCAAATGGATGGTGAGGTAGAGCTTTGTATGCGTCTCTGTGTGTGGAGTAAAGGTGGTCCAGATTTTTTTTCTCCTCTGGTTGCACGTTACATGCTGGTAGAAATGAGGTAAAACAGATTCAAGTTTCCCTGTATGAAAGTTCACGGCCACTATGAGTGCCGCCTCTGGATGAGAATTTTCTTGTTTGCTTATGGCCTTATACATCTCGTTGAGGGCGCTCTTAGTACAAGCATCAGTTTGTGGTGGTAAATAGACAGCTATGAAAATAGATGAACAGGGATGTTCTCTTGATAAGTGTGTGAAATCCATAAATCCAGAAAATGTAATGAGTACTTTTGGGTGTCAGAGAAAATGTATGGAGTAAAAAGAACATTATTTTATTTAAGAATGTAGTGAAGTAAAAGTAAAAGTTGACAAAAAGATAAATAGTAAAGTACAGATACCCCAAAAAACGACTTAAGTAGTACTTTCAATTATTTTCACTTAAGTACTTTACACCTCTGCCAAAAACCCAGCCAGCTGTATGTTATCCATGTTGTCGTTCAGCCATAACTCGGTGAAACATAAGATTTTACAGTTTTTAACCTGTTAGGGCTAGGGGGCAGTATTGACACAGCCGGATAAAAAACGTACCCGATTTAATCTGGTTACTACTCCTGCCCAGTAACTAGAATATGCATATAATTATTGGCTTTGGATAGAAAACACCCTAAAGTTTCTAAAACTGTTTGAATGGTGTCTGTGAGTATAACAGAACTCATATGGCAGGCCAAAACCTGAGAAGATTCCATGCAGGAAGTGGCCTGTCTGACAAGTTGTGTTTCATCTGGGCTCTTTTTATTGAAGACTGAGGATCTTTGCTCTAACGTGACACTTCCTACGGCTCCCATAGGCTCTCAGAGCCCGAGAAAAAGCTGAACGATATCGAGGCAGCCTCTGGCTGAAACACATTATCGCTTTTGGCAAGTGGCCGATCAGAGTACTATGGGCTTAGGCGCGTGCCCGAGTCGACCGAATGCTTTATTTTCTTTCGTCTGTTTACCTAAACGCAGATTCCCGGTCGGAATATTATCGCTTTTTTATGAGAAAAATGGCATAAAAATTGATTTTAAACAGCGGTTGACATGCTTCGAAGTACGGTAATGGAATATTTAGAATTTTTTTTTGTCACGAATTGCGCCATGCTCGTCACCCTTCTTTACCCTTTCGGATAGTGTCTTGAACGCACGAACAAAACGCCGCTGTTTGGATATAACTATGGATTATTTTGAACCAAACCAACATTTGTTATTGAAGTAGAAGTCCTGGGAGTGCATTCTGACGAAGAACACCAAAGGTAATAACATTTTTCTTATAGTAAAGCTGACTTTGGTGAGTGCTAAACTTGCTGGGTGTCTAAATAGCTAGCCCTGTGATGCCGGGCTATCTACTGAGAATATTGCAAAATGTGCTTTCACCGAAAAGCTATTTTAAAATCGGACATATCGAGTGCATAGAGGAGTTCTGTATCTATAATTCTTAAAATAATTGTTATGCTTTTTGTGAACGTTTATCGTGAGTAATTTAGTAAATTCACCGGCAGTGTTCGGTGGGAATGCTAGTCACATGCTAGTCACATGCTAATGTAAAAAGCTGGTTTTTGATATAAATATGAACTTGATTGAACAAAACATGCATGTATTGTATAACATAATGTCCTAGGGTTGTCATCTGATGAAGATCATCAAAGGTTAGTGCTGCATTTAGCTGTGGTTTGGGTTTATGTGACATTATATGCTAGCTTGAAAAATGGGTGTCTGATTATTTCTGTCTGGGTACTCTGCTGACATAATCTAATGTTTTGCTTTCGTGGTAAAGCCTTTTTGAAATCGGACAGTGTGGTTAGATTAACGAGAGTCTTGTCTTTAAAATGGTGTAAAATAGTCATATGTTTGAAAAATTGAAGTTTTTGCATTTTTGAGGTTTTTGAATAACGCGCCACAGGATTACACTGGCTGTTACGTAGGTGGGACGATTTGGTGCCACCTACCCTAGAGAGGTTAATGTACCGTTGGTAGGATAGTCTTGATCGGAGCTCATCCATTTTATTATCCAATGATTGCACTTTGGCTAATAGGACTGATGGTGGAGGCGGATTACCCACTCGCCGTCGGATCCTTACAAGGCACCCCGACCTACGGCCCTGATATCCCCATCTCTTCTTCATGCGAATGACAGGGATTTGGGCCTTATCGGGTGTCTGAAGTAAATCCTTCGCATCTGACTCGTTAAAGAAAAATAATTGTCCAGTATGAGGTGAGTAATTGCTGTCCTGATATCCAGAAGCTCTTTTCGGTCATGAGAGACGGTGGCAGAAACATTATGTACAAAATAAGTTACAAATAACGTGAAAAAACACACGTAAGAGCCCAATTGGTTAGGAGCCCGTAAAACGGCAGCCATCTCCTCTGGCGCCATCGTATCCCAAGCTTGTAGCGTCACACCCAAGAAGACTTAAGGCTGTAATCGCTGCCATAGGCGCTTCAACAAAGTACTGAGTAAAGGGATACTTATGTAAATATGATATTTCAGTTTAAAAAAATAAATCAATTAGCAACATTTCTAAAAATCTGTTTTTGCTTTGTCATTATGGGGTATTGTGTGTAGATTGATGAGGAAAAAAATTATTTAATCTATTTTTGAATTAGGCTGTAACTTAACAAAATGTGGAAAAATTCAAGAGGTCTGAATACTTTCCGAAGGCACTGTGTGTTTGGCAGTATATGAATATAAAAGGTGTGTACAGTACAGCAGTAGTTATATAGGATGAGCCATGACTAGAATGTATATACAGTGAGGAAGAAAAGTATTTGATCCCATGCTAATTTTGTACATTTGCCCACTGACAAAGAAATGATCCGTCTATAATTTTAATGGTAGGTTTATTTGAACAGTGAGAGACAGAATAACAACAAAAGAATCCATGTCAAAAATGTTATAAATTGATTTGCATTTTAATGAGGGAAATAAGTATTTGACCCCCTCTCAATCAGAAAGATTTCTGGCTCCCAGGTGTCTTTTATACAGGTAATGAGCTGAGATTAGGAGCACACTCTTAAAGGGAGTGCTCCTAACCGCAGCTTGTTACCTGTAAAAAAGACACCTGTCCACAGAAGCAATCAATCAATCAGATTCCAAACTCTCCACCATGGCCAAGACCAAAGAGCTCTCCAAGGATGTCAGGGACAAGATTGTAGACCTACACAAGGCTGGAATGGGCTACAAGACCATCGCCAAGCAGCTTGGTGCGAAGGTGACAACAGTTGGTGCGATTATTCGCAAATGGAAGAAACACAAAATAACTGTCAATCTACATTTTTCTATTTATTCCTCGTGTTATTATTTTTCAATATTTTTTTCTTTAAATGTTTTCTACTATTTTTTTTTTTTCTCTCTCTGCATTGTTGGGAAGGGCCGTAAGTAAGCATTTCACTGTTAGTCAACACCTGTTGTTTATGAAGCATGTGACAAATACAATTAGATTTGATTAGACACACACACATACACACACACTGGTGACTGGTTGGGAATTGAAGCACACACTAGCTGCTTAAAGGAGCCATGAGAGACGTACTGTATAGACAAGTCCCATTCTCCTGTGCCATTACAGAGGCAAAGAAAGAGAGAGTGTGTGATGTGTCAAATGTTGCATGAATCAGTCAAGTCTTGGTTGTCTAATTGGCCCTTTTGAGTGCTAGTGGGGATCCCCCTGGTGGTATTCACATGCCTTCATCTCCTTTCGCTCTCTCCCTGTGTGTGTGTGTGTGTGTGTGTGTGTGTGTGTGTGTGTGTGTGTGGCTCAAATCCCATACCCAATGTGATAAAGAATCAGGGAATTGTCAGCCTGCATACCGTGTGGAGTAAAGCTATTGTCTGTCCTACTAAGGCATGCACTTGTATGCCTAAACTCAAGGCTGCAGTGCTAGAGATCTAAGCTATGTTTTTGTTACAGTTGAACGAGATGCTGACTGTCGTGATATTAAAACCAAACTATCCCTCAAGTCTACCAATCTAGTATGGGTAGATTGTAAAAACCCTCTAGTAAAGTTAGGAGTAGAACCTTTGTGTGCACAATGTTTCTATAACTGAGGAAAGAGACAAATCAGAGCAGAATAATGGTTTCAGGTTTAACTACTGTAAGCAACTAATGGATTTCAGGGACTACATCATTATTACATCACATAAGGCCATTTACAATGAAGAGATTCTCACATGTATCTACTGTTAAAGTAAAGTGACCCAAATTGCAGGTGACAACAGCATAACATGGGGCATGAGGTTATGGATTACCTTCTGATTCCAACACAAACTGTTTCACTCACACTTTATGAATCATGTTCTGATGCATCCACTGACAGCACCCATCATGCACAACATCATCAGAGGTACAAGCTGGATTGTCATTAGCTAGAGCTCATTCATTACAAATGAAATATCACCTGCAATACATATCAGGAATGACAGTGTATGCTTTGCCACCCCATGTGAAGCATGTGCTGGGTTTGACATCTAATGAACGCCATGTTGTCCAAATAAATTATACGGCTTGTGTTGTAGAATAGCTCATACAAGCAAACAAATGTGTGTGTGTATGCTATTGTATGTGTGTATGTCTGTGCGTACATGTGTAGGAGTACTCTGCCATACTATATGAGCGCTCAGTAGAGGGTGAGAGTGCTGCTCACTGCTGCGCCTTCCTCTCCTTCCCTCCTCCTGCCTGCGTGTCTGGGGGCTCCACAGGTCGCCACGGTTACATAGGCACGGTGGGTGACGAGACATGCTACAAATGGGCCTGGACAAGCTCCGACGACCATATTATGTGCTGTTACACATAGCCTACTGGATAAGTTATAACATGCTCTCTGCAGCATTTGGACTACAACACACTAGAGCATGGGTATTATAACACTGAAAGACTACAACCTAGTCTAAGAGAATCACAATATAACATAAAATAAGGGACATAATGAGTGCGTAGCATATATAAACACAATTTAGCAATTTTGAAAAAAACATTAGGAAGACATTCTTTGTTCATTATTATGCTGCTTTTGCTTTTTCTGAAAAAGGTTGGAGAAGCATTTGTTGCCTTTTCTACATCTGGGCCATGTAAAAGATTTTAGTCAAAATTGCTTGTCATTGCAAAATGGGGAATGAATCAACCTGCAATTTTAGCCTTCATTAAAGCAATTCTCTCCCCCTCCCCTGTCGCTCTCTCTCTCCCTCTGAATGGTTTTCAGAGACTAAAAGTAGGAGAATGGCAATTCACCCATTTTTTCTCTGTGCCCCTATGCCCTTATGCCTCTATGCTCAGTCAAAACGGAGCCATATCTGTCCATTAGGTTTGCAGCATCCCTATCTGTGACTCAGACTGAGTTTATAGGGTCTAAAGTGCTGATACTGAACCAGCCGCACTCAATGAACTGTTACTTTGGTTATTTATTTTCCATTCCCCATAATTGTGTAGCTGACAAGGGTCCCATATTATGTACAGTGCTTCTACATATGCATCTGAACTCATCATTATAAGTAAATTGCATGTGTTGTGTATTGGTGTGGATTACTAAACTGATGTCCCAGATTCTGCTGTGTATTTCTGCACCCTTCAAGCCTCAGGCCGAAGCACAGAGAAGCCCAGGGGAAACAATTTACCAGGTTAAGGCCAAACTCCTGGGACAGCTTGAGTACACAGATAACCCATTGATTGACAGGCTACATGGGACATGTGCAGGGGTATGGGTTATGATCTATTGGGTTATGATCATGGGTTATGCTGAAAATAAACCTTGTGGTTTACTCCAACCACTCTGCCTGTGTGAGCTAAATCCATGAGGCTGTGACCCCCAGAGAGTGTTGTTTCACAGATGCCCACAGCCTCAGTCAGATCATCAGCCTCCCCACAGCCTCAGTCAGATCCTTAGCCACACAGCCTCAGTCAGAGCCTCAGCCTCCCCACAGCCTCAGTCAGATCCTTAGCCTCCCCACAGCCTCAGTCAGATCCTCAGTCTCCCCACAGCCTCAGTCAGAGACTCAGCCTCCCCACAGGCTCAGTCAGATCCTCAGTCTCCCCACAGCCTCAGTCAGATCTTCAGCCACACAGCCCCAGTCAGAGCCTCAGCCGCCCCACAGCCTCAGTCAGATCCTCAGCCACACAGCCTCAGTCAGAGCCTCAGCCTCCCCACAGGCTCAGTCAGATCCTCAGCCTCCACACAGCCTCAGTCAGATCCTCAGCCTCCACACAACCTCAGTCAGAGCCTCAGTCTCCTCTCATTAAACCAGATGTCTGGTCTGCAGAGATAGCTGACAAGGGTCCCATGTTATGTACAGTGCTGCTACATATCTCTGCAGGCCAGTACTGTAGCTGTTTCTCTGGCTCTTCATGCATCCTTCCAAACCTTCCAACCCTCCTCCTAAAGCTTCCACAAAACAGAGCAGAGGATACTAACGGGAGAGGAGTATGAACACCACCAAATCAAGTATGTACCCCACCACCACCTCTTAACTTTTGCTTACTCGTTTTACAAACTAAAGTCCAGGGCCCTAGGGCGATAAAGCTCATGATTACCAGAACGTGGTCATTAAAAAATAACACACAGCAAACATCAATTCCTGCCCAGAAGCCTTTTGGCTTAGGTCAATCATCCCAGTCAGTTAACGCTCTCTAAACAACAGGGAAAATTCATCATCAGCCCTAATCACATTGCCCCTGTCCAAATCTCACATAGAACAATAACAGTAATGCCATTAGTGAGGAGCTAATAATGTGAAGTGATTTCCTGCAGTCAGACAGTGTTGATGGATGGGTCGGACAAATGGAGGACAATTCAAGGCAACCCAATGCTGTCATGATGCTGTCAGGGTATCCCATCTCCATACTGTGCTTTGAGATCAGCTCCTGTTGCCTACTGCGGAGGGAAAGGATTGAGATGGCAGATTGGACACATTAGACGCTACTTCATCGGAACTAAGAGAGATTAGTATTTTTTCTGGAAGTGAAACAAACATGTTTTCCTAAAAAGAGACATGATGTGACTGCTACATAGGTGAACAGACTCAATTAACCTTTGTCAAGAGTAATACAGAGAGATTTAGGAAGAACACACACACACACACGCACACAAACACACAAAACAGCAAATTGGAGTGCTGATGATGTTTTCCCCTCTGAAAAGATTCCATCTCAGGTCCCAAGATGGAGGTGTATGTCGCTGTGGAAATAATTGTCTGGTTTGCCATGGGATTCCGAGAAGCTCAGATAAGGTTTAAAGAGACAAACACTAAATTTGATCAGATTAGCTTTAGAGAGACAATCTACATTTTAGATGGAATAAAGTTCTAATAATGGGGCCTAAAGGCTCCACAGAGCCTGTAATGCTCTCCATATCTGAAGCCATAGTGGCCCAGTAGGGATCCTTATTAGACTGTCAACATTAACACACTATTATTCAAGATAATTGTGCAGGTCAATGGTAAGAGTGTAAGGTATTTGATATTTTATTAGGATACCTATTAGTTGTTGCAAAAGCATCAGCTACTCTTCCTGGGGTCCACACAAAACATGAAACATGACATAACACAGAGCATTAATAGACAATAACAGCTCAAGGACAGAAATACATACATTTTAAAAGAGGCATATCAATACATACACACAAACTATCTAGGTCAAATAGGGGAGAGGCGTTGTACCGCGAGGGTTTGCTTTATCTGTTTTCTGAAATCAGGTTTGCTGTTCATTTGAGCAATATGAGATGGGACGGAGTTCCATGCAATAACGGCTCTATATAGTACTGTACACTTTCTTTAAATGGTCCTGGATTTGGGGACTAACAACATTTGATTTGATTTAAACAGAAACAATGACACCTGAGGAAAGAACCAAAGGGAGTGACTGATATAGGGGAGGTAATCAGGAAGGTAATGGGGTCCAGGTGAGTCTCATGAAGCGCAGGTGCGCATAACGATGGTGGCAGGTGTGCGCAATAATGAATAAACAGGTGACAACGTGTGCCAGAGAGGGGGAGCAGGTAGGACGTGAGTGTACCCAATCCCTGACGTGCAGCTCCAGCCACAGGATACCGACCAGAGAGACGATGCTGAGGACCAGGAGCGGGCCGTACGCTTCTGCTGAGGCTCGGGAACCTGTAGAGACAGCTGAGGCGTGGGAACCTTTAGAGCCAGCTGAGGCGCGGGACCCAGACAAGCTGGCTGAGGCATGGGAGCCTGACAAGAACATGAGTTTAAATGGAACCATGAAGGACCCTGTAGGAAACGTTATGCTGAAATTCTGAAATTCCCACAGAAGAACGTTGTTTCTTAACGTTCTCTGAACTATTTGAGAACATTCCCAATGTCAAACCAGTTGCAGAACATTCTTAGAATATTACCAACATTTAAATGAAATGTAATGATGTTTGAACATTTAGTACATTTTCTGTTTAAGTTGTGAAATACCAAGAAAATAAAGTTTTTTGTCAGAGTTACTTCACCTCAAGAATTGCATTTGGCGAAAGGCTCGGCACACGCATACTCAGGCTGTCTGGCTCTCGTTCAGGCAAATGAGAAATAAGTGCACTCAGGCTATCCGGAAAGCCAAAGTTAGTTACTTTAAGGAGCAGTTCTCTCTCTGTGGGTCTAACCCCAAGAAGTTCTGGAAAACAGTTAAAGACCTGGAGAATAAACCCTCCTCCTCACAGCTGCCCATGTCCCTTAAAGTTGATTTGGTTGTTACTAATAAGAAGCACATGGCTAAGCTTTTCAATCACCACTTCATTAAGTTAGGATTCCTATTTGACTCAGTCATGCCTCCTTGCCCATCCAACATTTCCTCATCTCCCACCCCTTCTAATGCAACTAGCCCCGATGCTCCTCCCTCTTTTCCCCCTGCCCCACTACAAAGTTTCTCACTGCAGGTGGTCACTGAGTCCGAGGTGCTAAAGGAACTCCATGAACTTGACCACAAAAAAACATCTGGGTCAGATGGTTTAGACCCTTTCTTCTTTAAGGTTGCTGCCCCTATTATCACCAAGACTATCTCTGACCTTTTTAACCTGTCTCTTCTTTCTAGGGAGGTTCCCATTGCTTGGAAGGCAGCTACGGTTCGTCCTTTATTTAAAGGGAGAGATCAAGCAGATCCTAACTGTTATAGGCCTATTTCTATTTTTCCCTGTTTATCAAAAGTGTTGGAAAAACTTGTCAATAATCAATTGACTGGCTTTCTTGATGTCTATAGTATTCTCTCTGGTATGCAATCTGGTTTCCGCTCAGGTTATGTATGTGTCACTGCAACCTTAAAGGTCCTCAATGATGTCACCATTTCCCTTGATTCTAAGCAATGTTGTGCTGCTATTTTCATTGATTTGGCCAAACATTTTGATACGATAGACCATTCCATTCTTGTGCGCCGGTTAAGGAGTATTGGTGTCTCTAAGTCGCCTTTGGCCTGGTTTGCTAACTACCTCTCGCAAAGAGTGCAGTGTAAAAATTCAGAACATCTGCTGTCTCAGCCACTGCCTGTCACCAAGGGTGTACACCAAGGCTCGATCATAGGCCACACGCTCTTCTCAATTTACATCAACAACATAGCTCAGGCAGTAGGAAGCTCTCTCATCCATTTATATGCAGATGATACGGTCTTATACTCAGCTGGCCCCTTCCTGGATTTTGTGTTAACCTCTTACATCTAGACGTTCCGCTAGCGGAACACCTGCTCCAATATCCAATGATAGGCGTGGCGCGAATTACAAATTCCTCAAAAATACAAAAACTTCAATTTTTCAAACATATGACTATTTCACAGCATTTTAAAGACAAGACTCTCCTTTATCTAACCACACTGTCCGATTTCAAAAAGGCTTTACAGCGAAAGCAAAACATTAGATTATGTCAGCAGACTACCCAGCCAGAAATAATCAGACACCCATTTTTCAAGCTAGCATATAATGTCACAAAAACCCAGAAGACAGCTAAATGCAGCACTAACCTTTGATGATCTTCATCAGATGACACACCTAGGACATTATGTTATACAATACATGCATGTTTTGTTCAATCAAGTTCATATTTATATCAAAAAACAGCTTTTTACATTAGCATGTGACGTTCAGAACTAGCATACCCCCCGCAAACTTCCGGGGAATTTACTAACAATTTACTAAATTACTCACGATAAACGTTCACAAAAAGCATAACAATTATTTTAAGAATTATAGATACAGAACTCCTCTATGCACTCGATATGTCCGATTTTAAAATAGCTTTTTGGTGAAAGCACATTTTGCAATATTCTAAGTACATAGCCCAGCCATCACGGGCTAGCTATTTAGACACCCGGCATGTTTAGCCTTCACCAAAATCAGATTTACTATTATAAAAGTTTGATTACCTTTTGTTGTCTTCGTCAGAATGCACTCCCAGGACTGCTACTTCAATAACAAATGTTGGTTTGGTCCCAAATAATCCATCGTTATATCCGAATAGCGGCGTTTTGTTCGTTTTGTTCCAGAAACTATCCGAAATGGTAAATCAGGGTCGTGCGCATGGCGCAATTCGCAACAAAAAATGTCTAAATATTCCATTACCGTACTTCGAAGCATGTCAACCGCTGTTTAAAATCAATTTTTATGCAATTTATCTCGTAAAAAAGCGATAATATTCCGACCGGGAATCTCCTTTTCGGCAAACAGAGGAAAAATCACAAAGACGGGGCCGGCCAGGGCACGCGCCTAAGCCCACAGTCCCTTGATCGGCCACTTGAGAAAGGCGATAATGTGTTTCAGCCTGGGGCTGGGATGACGACATTCTGTTTTTTCCCGGGCTCTGAGAGCCTATGGAAGACGTAGGAAGTGTCACGTTAGAGCAGAGATCCTTTGTAAAAGATAGAGATGGCAAAGAAGTTCAAGAAATGGTCAGACAGGCCACTTCCTGTAAAGGAATCTCTCAGGTTTTGACCTGCCATTTGAGTTCTGTTATACTCACAGACACCATTCAAACAGTTTTAGAAACTTTGGAGTGTTTTCTATCCAAAGCCAATAATTATATGCATATTCTAGTTACTGGGCAGGAGTAGTAACCAGATTAAATCGGGTACATTTTTTATCCAGCCGTGAAAATACTGCCCCCTAGCCATAACAGGTTAAACGCTCTACAACAAAGCTTTCTTAGTGTCCAACAAACTTTCTCTGCCCTTAACCTGTTGGGTCTAGGGGGCAGCATTTGCACGTCTGGATAAAAAAAATGTACCCGATTTAATCTGGTTACTAATCCTACCCAGTAACTAGAATATGCATATACTTATTATATATGGATAGAAAACACTCTAAAGTTTCTAAAACTGTTTGAATGGTGTCTGTGAGTATAACAGAACTCATTTGGCAGGCAAAACCCTGAGACATTTTCTGACAGGAAGTGGATACCTGATGTGTTGTATTGACTTTAAACCTATCCCATTGAAAAACACAGGGGCTTAGGAATATTTTGGCACTTCCTATTGCTTCCACTAGATGTCACCAGCCTTTACAAAGTGTTTTGAGTCTTCTGGAGGGAGATCTGACCGAACAAGAGCCATGGAACGATGATGTCCCATTAGACACCTGGCGCGCGAGTTCATGTTGGGTACCCTCGTTCCAATACGTTATAAAAGAGTATGCATTCGTCCACCTTGAATATTATTCATGTTCTGGTTAAAAAAGGCCCTAATGATTTATGCTATACAACGTTTGACATGTTTGAACGAACGGAAATATATTTTTTCCCCTCGTTCATGACGAGAAGTCCGGCTGGCTTACATCATGTGCTAACGAGACGGAGATTTTTGGACATAAATGATGAGCTTTTTTGAACAAAACTACATTCGTTATGGACCTGTGATACCTGGAAGTGACATCTGATGAAGAGAATCAAAGGTAATGGATTATTTACATAGTATTTTCGATTTTAGATCTCCCCAACATGACGTCTAGTCTGTATCGCAACGCGTATTTTTCTGGGCGCAGTGCTCAGATTATTGCAAAGTGTGATTTCCCAGTAAGGTTATTTTTAAATCTGGCAAGTTGATTGAGTTCAAGAGATGTAAATCTATAATTCTTTAAATGACAATATAATATTTTACCAATGTTTTCTAATTTTAATTATTTAATTTGTGACGCTGACTTGACTGCCGGTTATTGGAGGGAAACGATTTCCTCAACATCAATGCCATAGTAAAACGCTGTTTTTGGATATAAATATGAACTTGATAGAACTAAAAATGCATGCATTGTCTAACATAATGTCCTAGGAGTGTCATCTGATGGAGATTGTAAAAGGTTAGTGCATCATTTTAGCTGGTTTTATGGTTTTGGTGACCCTGTCTTTGACTTGACAAAACATTACACACAACTCTTGTAAATGTACTGTCCTAACATACTCTAAATTTATGCTTTCGCCGTAAAACCTTTTTGAAATCGTAAAACGTGGTTAGATTAAGGAGATGTTTATCTTTCAAATGGTGTAAAATAGTTGTATTTTTGAAAAATTTGAATTTTGACATTTATTTGGATTCAAATTTGCCGCTCTTGAAATGCACCTGCTGTTGATGGAGTGCACCACGGGTGGCACGCTAGCGTCCCACCTAGCCCCAAGAGGTTAACCTTGTTCTGAACACCTCCAAAACAAAGGTCATGTGGTTTGGTAAGAAGAAAGCCCCTCTCCCCACAGGTGTGATTACTACCTCTGATGGTTTAGAGCTTGAGGTAGTCACTTCTTACAAGTACTTGGGAGTATGGCTAGATGGTACACTGTCCTTCTCTCAGCACCTATCAAAGCTGCAGGCTAAAGTTAGAACTAGACTTGGTTTCCTCTATCGTAATCGCTCCTCTTTCACCACAGCTGCCAAACTAACCCTGATTCAGATGACCATCCTACTATGCTAGATTACGGCGACGTAATTTATAGATCAGCGGATAAGGGTACTCTCAAGCTGCTAGATGTTCTTTACCATTCGGCCATCAGATTTGCTACCAATTCTCCTTATAGGACACATCACTTCACTCTATACTCTTCTGTAAACTGGTAATCTCTGTATACCTGTCACAAGATCCAGGATCCACGATTTTATAAATAAGCATCAACCAGTGTGTCTTGCACACACTGGTTGATGCTTATTTATAAAATCCTCCCCCTTATCTGAGATATCTACTGCAGCCCTCATCCTCCACATACATCACCCATTCTGTCAGTCACATTCTGTTAAAGGTCCCCAAAGCACACATCCCTGGGTTGCTCATCTTTTCAGTTCGCTGCAGCTAGAGACTGGAACGAGCTGCATCAAACACTCAAACTGGACAGTTTTATCTCGATCTCTTCATTCAAAGACTAAATTGTGGACACGCTTAGTGACAGTTGTGGCTGCTTTGCGTGATGTACTGTTGTCTCTAGCTTCTTGCCCTTTGTGCTGTTGTCTGTGCCCAATAATGTTTGTACCCTGTTTTGTGCTGCTACCATGTTGTGCTGCTGCCATGTTGTGTTGCTCTCATGTTGTTGTCATGTTGTGTTGCTACCATGCTGTGTTGTCATGTTTTGCTGCCATGCTATGTTGTTGTCTTAGGTCTCTCTTTATGTAGTGTTGTCTCTCTTGTCGTGATGTGTGTTTTGTCATATATTTTTATTACATTTATTTTTGACTTTTGGTAGGCCGTCATTGTAAATAAGAATTTGTTCTTAACTGACTTGCCCAGTTAAATAAAGGTTAAATTAAAAAAATATCCTGCACCATTACCAGAAAGTTGTGGGAAGGTTGTACGCAAAATAACCATAGGACAACCACATTCTCACCAAGCTCTAAGAAACATATGGTTCTCAGAACGTTATGTGCTAGCTGGGTTGTAAGCATTTGTATCTGTCATGTTTGAATGTTGCTGTTTAAATGTTTATTACATACCTTTATCTGTATCTTTTCCCCCCAAAAAAGTAAGTAATTATTTTATATTCTATTCTATTAAGCAGCTTTTTAATTTCAACCAAATTGAAGGTGGTCCTAAGATTTTCAATGTATATTTGCATCTACGTTTGAATTATTAATGCCCTATGGTTAAATTCTGGTTTGGTATGTATGACAATGACATACTGTAACCTTCAGCGTCATGGACAATGCACAGTCCAGGGTGTGGTGTGAGATGGGGTGGGGTGAGTTGTCACTAAACACAGGATGTTATTCACTCACTCACTCACTCACTCACTCACTCACTCACTCACTCACTCACTCACTCACTCACTCACTCACTCACTCACTCACTCACTCACTCACTCACTCACTCACTCACTCACTCACTCACTCACTCACTCACTCACTCACTCACTCACTGACTGACTGACTGACTGACTCACTCACTCACTCACTCACTCACTCACTCACTCACTCACTCACTCACTGACTGACTGACTCACTCACTCACTGACTGACTGACTCAAATACTTCCATGGGCTAACTTTAGAGGTATCGTCTCACATGAGTAGCACTGCATCACGTTGTTATTCAACAGTAAAGCTGTAAAATGTTCCTCTCCACTCCATTGTGTTGGAGATCTGCAGGGCCTGGGCTGGCCAGAATCGCTGAATGGGAAGAACACAGCGTAACGCCATGCTTTCTGCACCACCGTCTCCCTGACAGCCAAGCACTGTATTCTGGATCCACCACTCACCATCTCCCCTCTACCTCCACACCACCACCTACATTCATATTCAGAGCCTCCACTGGTCCCTGTCATTCTCGCCCTAATGAGCCGAGTCCAAGCCCAGGCACGGTTGCAGTGGGCTGGGCCGTGAAAGCAGGCGAACAGGGGGAGGCCAGGTGGAGGGTTTACAGACACTTGCTTTGCGAATGAGGAGAGAACATGAGGAGAGAGATAAGCCCAGGAGACACACACAAATCATAAGTGTGTGAATGAAAAGAGCAAAAAACAGACAGAACTGACAATGAGAACACAAGAAAATCTGTTTTCTTCTATATTCATTCACAGTCAATCTCCACTGTTGTTACAATTGATGGCCCTAAACACATCACATGATTACAGTTTTTCTCATCGCTAACAAAACAACTCTATCCTTCAATCTTATCTTGGAAATAACCATCTGAAAATATCACTGCGACAAGTACTGACAATGCTGACAAGCCCTTGAAATAAAATATAAAAACAGTGTGTGTGTTTTTCAATCACCAGCGTCATGTCAGAGGTCTGATGTTGGGAACAGCATAACATACCCTCCCTGGATCCTCCCTACCTCCCATGCCCGGGCTAGACAGCCCTCTATTTGCGACACCACGCCGGCCTGAGCACATCACTGGCCTGCCTCCAGCTGAAAGCCATTTGACAGCATCTGATCAATCATGCCATCTCATTACCCACAACTCCCTGCTCTGTCATAGCAGGGCTGGAGCAGAGCGGACAGGACAGGCTGCGGGAAACAGGTAACCACCGCCCAGTCACCTTGAGCAGAAATATGACAAAAAAGAGGAAGAAATAAAGCTAGACTTATTCTAATTGTGGTGGAGCCTGCTGCTTGAGATACAAACTTGGCTGGTGGGCCGTCATTGGATATGTCTGTGTCTAGGTTCTATGGGAAGTTAATTATTATGCCAGCATCACTTCACAGGTGGAGGTCTGCTTCTAGATTGACTCAGAGCTGACCTATAGAGTAATGGTCCTGGCTGGTGGAGTAGAGTGGCGTGTAGAAGAGGATGGCTGGCAGAGCCCTACCTCCTAACCCAGCCTTGTCCCTGGGCCAGGCAGCTATCAGAGTTACCCTGCCCTAGCCTGGCATAGACCTGCACAGTGGCAGAGGGTTGCAGAGGGCGCCAGTCTGCTTCACCTGACCACCACGACTCACAGTCATCCATCTTAGCTCTAAACTCACGTCTGACCCAGAGCCTGTCATGTCTTTAGGGGAGGGGGTGTTGATGAAGAATGCCCTGCAGCAGATCACATAGAGCTACTAGAGAAGTCACATCACTGGGAGAAGTGGTAGGGACATGCCTGTGCAGTGCTCCTCTGTCTGGATGAGATACAAGCCTGTTATCTACATTTCACATTCCTGGAATAAAGCATGGTTGTCATAGATTACAAGATTACAATGCCATTTGAAAAGCAAAGGGGTAAATCATACTGAAAACCACAGAAATGCATTAGAAGCAGCTGTTCGCTTTCAGTTAGATTTTTTTGCGGGACCGCCTGACACCTGTAAATGTGTAGTGAATGAGTGTGTCCTGGTGTGAGTGTGAGGTGTGGGTGTGATATATGTGGGTGTATTAAGTGGCCAATGCAGGGTGATTGAGTGTGTTTGCAGGTTAGGGGTGGTGTTATGTTTCACAAGGCCCTGTGTCTGTCTGAATGCTTCCCTGACTGCTCGGTCCATTACTAGCATGGCTATTATTGTACTGCAGCTAAGAGGAGGTGGATCCCAGAGAGTACAGAGTACAGAGAGTACAGAGTAGAGAGAGAGAGAGAGAGAGAGAGAGAGAGAGAGAGAGAGAGAGAGAGAGAGAGAGAGAGAGAGAGAGAGAGAGAGAGAGAGAGAGAGAGACAGAGAGAGAGAGAGAGAGAGAGAGAGAGAGAGAGAGAGAGAGAGAGAGAGAGAGAGAGGCAGAGCAGCATCGAGAAGTAGAGGGTGCCGGCCGGCACTCCCCTGGCCTCCCTTGACACCCTGAGATCCTGTGAATGTGGATAGCCTAGTTATTAATAAAGGCACTATGAGTGAATCGTTGTGTGGTCTTTCACCCCCTGTCATCTCCTCTCCCATTCATTCTCTCTTACCACACACAAAGAACACAGAGAGCTCAATATACTGCCCGTCAAATGTAGCTTAACTTGCTCAATCTACTAGCACACACACACGCACATATACACACACACACACGCACACACAT
Organism: Salmo salar; assembly: GCF_965601325.2. Lineage (NCBI taxonomy): Eukaryota > Metazoa > Chordata > Actinopteri > Salmoniformes > Salmonidae > Salmo > Salmo salar. The sequence continues at coordinate 81,109,526 of NC_138302.1, read as the reverse complement.
TCTGTACACGCGCACGCACACATGCAAACAAGTATGCACGCATAATTTGACAACTGCCTTAAGTCCCTCTGATAATGAGGCCACAGAATTTTGAAGGATCTATTTATGTTGTGTTTATTGAGGCCACATCATTTTGAAGGATCTATTTATGTTGTGTTTATTGAGGCCACATCATCTTGAAAGATCTATTTACACTGAGTATACAAAACATTAAGGACACGTGCTCTTTCCATGACATAGACTGACAAGGTGAATCCAGGTGAAAGCTATGATCCCTTATTGATGTCAACGCTGCTGGGTTTTTCACGCTCAACAGTTTCCCGTGAGTATCAAGAACGGTCCACCACCCAAAGGACATCCAGCCAACTTGACACAACTGTGAGAAGCATTGGAGTCAACATGGGCCAGCATCCCTGTGGAAAGCTGGGTGGAGGGGATAGTATGGATGCTTTGTGTGTAGGTTATGAGCATCTGTGGTCTGCTGTTTTCCATCTTTTTCTTTTCTTTACCTACAGTATCTATCCGCCAGTGTACAGAGATGGTTCTGCTTTACTGTGTACAGTATGTACTCACTCCCCCAAATCTCCTCAGACTTCACAGGATGACTGCCATAACCTCACAATATTTTTTTTAGCCACTCAGACATTCTGTCATGAAATTCCTCTGCATCTGGTGTTTTGTTGTTATAAGTCTGTCCAGTATGTTCATACCTGGGCAAATTAACAGACCAAATGGAATGAAAGAGATATGGACCAAATGGCCAGTTCCATTCTCTCTGTACCTTACATTCTTCTCCAGACATTTAGCAGAGAACAGTTAGAAAGTGCCATTAATTGCAGTACATGCCATTGAAACATACAGGCTGGCTGTAGAAATTGAACTGAGTTTACACACTCTAGTCCCAATTCACTGAGAAGGACATCTGAAGTCCAGTCTCCCAAATCAAACGCACTACACTAGAGAAATACACTTGGACAGCTGCACTGTTGTTCTATGGCTGAACCAAACTCTCAGATAATTTACAAATGAGCAGGTTGGGTTTCTGTCTGTATGGTGAGACGAGTCTAAGCCACCTCAGCGTACAGTAATATTGTCTCTCAGTCTCTGCTCGAGCTGGAACTCTGCATGAGTCGGATGTTATTCCACAAAAAGAGATATTTTGTGATTTTGTAGAATTCCACAACCACTGATGTATATTTCCTCCCAAGTAGCCCCGTTCTAATTCTCTGTGCAAGATAAATTGTCAGCAGCACAAAAGGAGCCTGATATAAACACTCCTTACGCACACTCTGCTCCTCCAGCTGAGAGGTAAACACATTTTAGTAATCCTGACAGCAGCTGGAGAAAAAGAGGAAGTCAAAAACATGACTCAGTGGCTCAGTGGAGTCTGGGATTAAGGGAGTGTCAGATCAGACCAACTGGTCTGTAGGATGTATATGCAGTATGTAAGGGGGTAAGAGAGTGTGTGTGTGTATGTGTGTGCGTGTGTGTGTGTGAGTGGGGGGCTAGGTGTATAGATGTAGGATCTTAATTGAGCCAATTTTCTACCATCCTGCAACAAGAGGAAATGTGAATTATGGATTAACAATTAATGGACATTTTTTGAAGGGGTTTACACATTTTTTTATTAGTGCAAATCAAGTCTGACATTTTAAAGTGGACATTAGATTTTTCCATTAACAAGCATGTGTGGGACTTGCTTTAACTCCTTACAAGTATTGTTGTGGTAGTGGAAGAATTTTAAGATGTTTTACTTAAGCCAATAAGTTAAATATAGTAAATTAAATGTAGTAAAAGTATTGGTCTGATTACTTAGACTACACTTTCAACCTTATTACATTGGATTGTGGGGCAGTTAGATCACATTTTTCATAACAAATAACTGCACTCAGACTAGCCTACTACTCTTTTATACACTATCCTACTAAAATATCACAGTATATGCAAACTGTAAAAACAGAGTACATTGTTGAAGTTTAAAATTAATAAAAAAACGATCCAGTTTGTCCCATTGACTTATTATGTGTTAACCCTCGCAGGGCTGCTGGCCCAGACGGCATCCCTACCTGCGTCCTCAGGACATGCCCAGACCAGCTGGCTGGAGTGTTTACGGACATACTCAATCTCTACCTATCCCCGTCTGATGTCCCCACTTGCTTCAATATGGCTACCATTGTTCCTGTACCAAAGAAAGCAAAGGTAACTGAACTAAATGACTATCGCCCCGTAGCACTCACTTCTGTCATCATGAAGTGCTTTGAGAGGCAAGTTATGGATCATATCACCTCTACCTTACCTGATACCCTAGACCCACTTCAATTTCCATACCACCCCAATAGATCCACAGACGACGCAATCGCCATCGCACTGCACACTGCCCTATCCCATCTGGATAAGAGAAATACCTGTGTAAGAATGCTGTTCACTGACTATAGCTCAGCTTTCAACACCATAGTACCCTCCAAGCTCATCATTAAGCTCGAGGCCCAGGTTCTGAACCCCGCCCTGTGCAACTGAGTCCTGGACTTCCTGACGAACCGCCCCCAGGTGGTGAAGGTAGGAAACACCCCCTCCACTTCGCTGATCATCCACACAGGGGCCCCACAAGGGTGCGTGCTCAGCCCCCTCCTGTACTCCCTGTTCACCCATGACTGCGTGGCCATGCAGACAACACAACAGTTGTAGGCCTGATTACCAACAATGACGAGACAGCCTACAGGGAGGAGGTGAGGGCCCTGGCAGAGTGGTGCCAGGAAAATAACCTCTCCCTCAACGTCAACAAAATGAAGGAGCTGATCGTGGATTTCAGGAAACAGCAGAGAGAGCACACCCCTATCCACATCGACGGGACTGTAGCGGAGAAGAAGAAAAGCTTCAAGTTTCTCTGCGAACACATCACCGACAATCTGAAATTGTCCAACCACACAGACAGTGTGGTGAAGAAGGCGCAACAGCGTCTCTTAAACCTCAGGAGACCCTCACAAACTTTTACAGATGCACAATTGAGAGCATCCTGTTGGGATGTATCACCGCCTGGTACGATAGCTGCACTGCCTGCAACCGCAGGGTTCTCCAGAGGGTGGTGCGGTCTGCCCAACGCATCACCAGGGGCACACTGTATACTCACCAGGACATCTACAGCACCCGATGTCACAGGAACGCCAAAAAGATCATCAAGGACATCAACCACCCGAGCCACTACCTGTTCACACCGCTATCATCCAGAAGGTGAGGTCAGTACAGGTGCATCAAAGCTGGGACCGAGAGACTGAAAAACAACTTCTATCTCAAGGCCATCAGACTGTTAAATAGCCATCACTAGCTGGCTACCACCAGGTTACTCAACCTTGAACCTTAGAGGCTGCTGCCCTATATACATAGACATGGAATCACTGGTCACTTTAATAATGGAACACTGGTCACTTTAATCATGTTTAAATACTGCTTTAAATACTGCTTTTCATATGTATAAACTGTGTTCTATTCTCCTGTATTTTAGTCAATGCCACTCAGACATTGCTAGTCCTTATATTTATATATTTCTTAACTCCATTATTTTACTTCAGATTTGTGTGTATTGTTGTGAATATTAGATATTACTGCACTGTTGGAGATAGGAACACAAGCATTTTGCTACACTCGCAATAACATCTGCTAAATATATGTATGTGACAAACACAATTTGATTGGATTTGATTTGATACGGACTTGAGACTTACCCATTTATTGAACTGTTTCCAACCAGGACAATGGCAATAGAGACTAAACAAGATATACACAAAGCAACCGTTTTACTTCATAACTACCAGCTAGCTATATGTGAATCATAATATTACATTTACATTTTTACATTTACGTCATTTAGCAGACGCTCTTATCCAGAGCGACTTACATATTGTAGCTAACCAGATAGTTTAACAGGCAGAAATGACCTAAAATGAATATTATGCAAGATAGATGTAAATTATTTGTGGGTAGCTAGCTAATCATTCTTTGTGGATATCTGGCTAGCTAACAGCAGTAGCTAGCCATTTAACCTTATTGACTTATTATGGGCTTGCAATCTACGGTACGTAGGCAGGTAAACATGCCAAAATTAACACAGCATGTATTTATTAACGTATCAAGATAAAATATTGTACATGCAACATATGAGATGTGAACAGGCAACATTTAATTCTGAAGTCGGAGTGTATTTTCCCTCGCTTAAGCTCAAATAATTGCCACCATTGATTTCAAGAAATGTTAATTATTTTTTACGTGTTTGCGTCATATTTCTTTGCATACTTCCCATTGGAGCTTGCATCTATGCATGCTTCAAAATATGTACAGACGGAGTATGCATTCGAGAAGTGTCCTCCGACCCTCCCGTGTCCAATTTGCATGCTCGGTGCATGGCAGTATGCATTTTGAGAAACACCCAATGTTTACACATTGTCTCATGCTTAGAATGTTATAATTTGAAAGTTCTGAAAAGTTCCACTGCAGTTAATTCAACAGTGGAAAGTTGGCTAAATTAGTTGATGTGGTTCCTAAAACAACTGTATCGTTAGATATTTATGTTTCAATTCCAGATTTGAATAGCAGAGAAGAAGAAGATGTCATCCCTTGAACTTAATGTCTAACTTGTTCGGAAAGTGGTCAAAATGTCAGTTTTGAAAATATTGTCGATGCGGTCACTTAAACAGCTGTAACATTTGATCGGTACCAGATAATTATGTTATTATTTCAGATTTGAATAGGAGAGAAGTAGGGGAAGATGTCAAACCCTCAACCTTTTTGTGTAAAGTGGTCAAAGTAGCTGGTTTGTGTCAAAAGTTGCTTTGTTGCATTTACAGTGAATACAAATTGGAAGTGATAATGTCACAATGGGGAACTAAAGAATGTTGAATAAAGTCACAAAGTGAATGAAGATGGGGAGAAAAAGAAAGACACAAAAATGCATAGTTTACGAGGTATAAATCATATATAAAAGTTGTATGCAAATACACTATTCCAGACCAGTCTGCACGTTTTAAAGTTTGAATGGCATTTCTAGCTTAAGCGGTGTAAGAGGAGTAGATTGCAGAAGAAGAAGAATGAGAAGTATGATGAAGATTTAAAGGACTTTTGTCCTTTAATCCCACCTAAAAATCCCACCTAAAAAAATCCCACCTAAAAACAAATTTACAAGCCTTTTTAAACCTCAAATTCACTACAAGTTTGCAGTTCCTGCTGTGCAGGAAACATTCTCACCAACAGAACGGATCAAATTAAGATCCTATGTCTGTATGGAATATCTGTGGAAATTACATACAGTATGGATGGTATGTGTGTAGGTGGTGAGAAGTCAAACCCATGGACTGAAGGGCATCTGTAGGGAGCTGTGGTCTGCTGTTTTCCGTTGCTGCGTCCTCTAGGGCTCTCTCTATCCAATGTAATGGAATCTGCTCTGCCCGAACCCACACAAGGTCAGTCCTGCTGCAAGAGGAAAGGCTCAGAAGATCCCCCAAGTCTCTGAGAACCACAGGATATCTGCAAAGGCTGTTAGACAGGTCAAGGCCACGGATTACTACTAGAGGGCACCAAGGACCTACAAACACTGTCACAAACATGTACAGTAGGAAGATTCCACGCCAGGGAGGCCAGGAAATATTTTGGGTAGCTCAGATTGTTCTGGCAATTATCACATAGAAACGTAATTGGGGAGAGGGATGTTTGATATGTTTTTGACATTTGTATCACAAACCATTTTTGAGAAAATCATGATGAAAGTGGCCATTTTGGAGCCCTTTTAGACCTACCCGTACATGACACAGACAGCTAACGTTACGTGTATCATCTGTGTAGTAATATTATTTGTATCTCAGAGCCATTTGCATTGCTAGTTGGTGGTTAGATTTAGCTACCTGTAGATGTATTTATTTTATTTTTAGTTAGCCTTTATTTAACTAGGCAAGTCAGTTAAGAACAAATTATTATTTAAAATGACGGCCTACCAGAAGGTAAAAGGACGGGGGCTGGGATTAAAAATGTAAAATCAAATAAAAATATAGGACAAAACACACATCACGGCAAGAAAGACACTACAACACTACATAAAGAGAGACTTAAGACAACAACATAGCATGGCCGCAACACATGCGGGTGTTGTATGTGGCGGATGAGGGCTGCATTAGATATCTCAGATAGGGGGGAGTGAGGCCTAAGAGGGTTTTATAAATAAGCATCAACAAGTGGATCTTGTGACAGGTATACAGAGATGACCAGTTTACAGAGGAGTATAGAGTGCAGTGATGTGTCCTATAAGGAGCATTGGTGGCAAATCCGATGGCCGAATGGTAAAGAACATCTAGCAGCTCGAGAGCACCCTTACCTGCAGATCTATAAATTACGTCTCTGTAATCTAGCATGGGTAGGATGTTCATCTGAATCAGGGTTAGTTTGGCAGCTGTGGTGAAAGAGGAGCGATTTAACCTTAGCCTACAGCTTTGATATGTGCTGAGTGAAGGACAGTGTACCGTCTAGCCATACTCCCAAGTACTTGTATGAGGTAGCTCTAAACCCTCAGAGGTAGTAAACTGGCTAGCCAGCTAATGTAACGTTAGCTATCTAGCTAACAAGCTAGAAACTAACCAAAACATTGTTTAGAAAGTTGCTTTTAGTTGCCTGGTTTGCTACTGTAGATTGACGTATAGTACATTAATTTTTAAACAGATGGGTTCATTGGTGATTAAATACACAAGTTATGCTATTTTCATAACGACAACGACAAGTTTGATGTTGGACGACAGTAGAATGTTCATGATGTCACTGCGACAACTGCATACAGACATGTCGATAGTATAAACTAGCCTTTAGTCTTGAAATCTTTGGTTGTTTAGTACACTACCATACTCACTGTTTAGCACATGGCCACATGTGAACCCTTAAAGAGATGTGTGGGGCTAAGTCTTAAGAAGGTGTGAACGGTGCTGAATGGGTGTAGACAAAGAAGAGCTCTCCAGTAGGTGTACAAAAGGATGCAATGGCCATTTTCTCAAAAGTGGTATTAGAAGTTTATCAATGTACAAAGCAGAATTATTTTCACATTGTTTTTCAACTGTAGTGTATGATATACCATTTTCTAGCTCTGAGTCTCTACTTTTATCCAATTTAAAAAACACCATTTGAAATGCTGCTACAAAAGTCAGATTCTGTCACAATTGAAATTGCATGCAACATCAAATCCTCTCATGCATTACATCATGGTTTCATAAATTATTTGTTTTTCCAAACATTTGGTAATTGTAATGAATTATACCACAACACTCGGGGGGCCTCGTGCATGCACACATTTGTTTGTGGGCCTAATAGTAAAGACATGCAATATAACGGTAAAAATGTAGGCTACCTGCAGCTCCACACATTCATCCACTCCAAAATAATTCCAGCATCCAAACTGTTACAAACACCATAATGACATTCGGCGAGTGTCAATAGGCCTACTACAGTGGCATGTAATCATGGATGCCAAGGGAAGCCATGCTTCCCCAAAAATGTGAACAATAAAAAATAAAATAAATTCACAAGTGGCTGAATCTATCTCACCGGAGAAAGTGTCAGAGTGTGCGAAACAGGACCACACTGTCTCAGTATGTGCAGCCCATGTGTCTGATGCTGTTTGGCAAAAAGGAGTATGACATGTTTGGCCAAAAAGAGTATGACTGGTGCTGTTTCACTCGCTCAAGACACTTTCTCCGGTGAGATTGATGCGTCTTGCTTCTCGATGCGTGGGTCTCGGTCAAATTATACATATTTTTGTTGCAAGCAACATAAATTGCGTCCAGATTGCTTCGTGTGACATCGGCTAAAGGCCTTCAAGAACATTCTTCCCATAATAGACCTGGAGACTTTCTGTCAACATCCAGACAGCCTTCCAAGGACTTTTGTCTACAGTTTGCATGAAAAGAGTTTATGGTGCATCCAATCATTTCATAGACCACTTACAGATTGGCACAGTAGTTGCTTTTTCCCCCACTGGTTTAAAAGGCCCAGAAAGCCCTTCAGACCCATTATAAAACCATACTTTTGAGAGTGTTTTGTAACACTTGACTGGACCTTCATTATAACCTAGACACCTCCCTGCATTAGCAATGAGCTACCTGCAAGCCTGGCGGTAGAGCTGAGCGGTTCTATGAGGGCCTTGGGCCTCTGGTCTTCTCAGTCTGACACGGCCTGCAGGCTGCCCAGGGCCACTGTACATAATCCACCACCACCAGCCAACCTACTCCTCATCTCAACCTCATCTCCATTAGTTATTTACTTAGATTAGGCAGAGGCATGTCTCTCTAGGGCAGCTGACAGCCTTACATCTCAGAGAAATCTACAGAGACAGGATCAGCTATTTACACAAGCACCTCGAGTTAAGCACTGCCCCACAGGGATACTGCTACTTAACTGTTGGAACGATGGCCCTCCATCTTCAGGTTTTTGACATCAGAAAAAGGTGAATAATATGTTGCTAATAACTTGTATAGCGTATTGGTAATATCTACATACAGTACATTCGGTAAATATTCAGACCCCTTGACTTTTTAAATATTTTGTTACGTTACAGCCTTATTCTAAAATGGATTAAATAAATTATTTTCCTCACACAATACTCCACAATGACAAAGAGAAAACAGGTTTATAGACATTTTTGCAAATGTATTTAAAAAAAATTACAGAAATATCACATTTACATAAGTACTCAGATCTTTTAATCAGTACTTTGTTGAAGCACCTTTGGCAACGATTGGAACTTGGGTCTTCTTGGGTATGATGCTACAAGCTTGGAACACCTGTATTTGGGGAATTTCTCCTATTTTTCTTTGCAGATCCTCTCAAGGTCTGTCAGGTTGGATGGAATAGTATCGCTGCACAGCTATTTGCAGGTCTCTTCAGAGATATTCAATCAGGTTCACGCTCTGGCTGGGCCACTCAAGGACATTCAGAGACTTGTCCCAAAGCCAATCCAGCGTTGTCTTGGCCGTATGCTTAGGATCGCTAGTCTCCCAGTCCCTGCTGCTGAAAAACATCCCCACAGCATGGTGCTGCCACCACCATGCTTCACCGTAGGGATGGTGCCATGTTTCCTCCAGATGTGATGCTTGACATTCAGGCCAAAGAGTTCAATCTTGGTTTCATCAGACCAGAGAAAATTGTTTCTCATCGTCTGAGAGTCTTTAGGTGCCTTTTGGCAAACTCCAAGCAGGCTGTCATGTGCCTTTTACTGAGGAGAGGCTTCCGTCTGGCCACTCTACCATAAATGCCTGATTGGTGGAGTGCTGCAGAGATGGTTGTCCTTCTGGAAGGTTCTCCCATCTGCACATAGGAACTCTGGAGCGCTCTCAGAGTGACCATAGGGTTCTTGGTCACCTCCCTGACCAAGGCCCTTCTCCCCAGATTGCTCAGTTGGCTGGGCGGCCAGCTTTAGGAACAGTCTTGGTGGTTCCAAACTTCTTCTATTTCAGAATGATGGAGGCCACTGTGTTCTTGGGAAGCTTCAATGCTGCAGAAATGTTTTGGAACTCTTCCCCAGACCTGTGTCTTGACACAATACTGTCTCTGAGCTCTCAGGATAACTACTTCGACCTCATGGCCTGGTTTTTGCTCTGACATGCACTGTCAAATTTAGGATTTTATATAGACATGTGTGTGCCTTTCCAAATCATGTCCAATCATTTGAATTTACCACAGGTGGACTCCAATCAAGTTTTAGAAACATCTCAAGGATGATCAATGGAAACAGGATGCACCTGAGCTCAAATTCGAGTCTCATAGCAAACGGTCTCAATACGTATGTACATAAGGTATATATTTAGCACATTTGCAAACATTTCTAAAGACCTGTTTTCGCTTTTTCATTATGCTGTATTGTGTGTAGATTGATGAGAAAAAAATATTGAATCCATTTTAGAATAAGGCTGTAATGTAACAAAATGTGGAAAAGGTCAAAGTGTCTTAATACTTTCCGAATGCAGTGTACAGTAGGTATTACATGGTAGGTTATATAAAATATGTAAGGATTTCATACTAGCTAATGTTCTTCAGCCCATCCATCTCATGTAGTATAGATACAGTGCCTTCAGAAAGTATTCACACCCCTTGACTTTTCTATATTTTCTTGTGTTACAGCCTGAATTTTAAAATGGTTAAATTGAGATTTTGTGTCACTGGCCTACATACAAAACCCCATAATGTCGAAGTGGCATTATGTTTTTAGAAATTTGTACAAATTAATACAAAATGGAAAGTTGAAAGTATTCAACCCCTTTGTTATGGCATGCCTAAATAAGTTCAGGAATAAACATTTGCTTAACAAGTCACATAAGTTGCATGGACTCCCTCTGTGTGCAATAATAGTGTTTAACATGATTTTTTAATTACTACCTCATCTCTGTACCCCACACATACAATTATCTGTAAGGTCCCTCAGTTGAGCAGTGCATTTCAAACACAGATTCAACCACAAAGTCCAGGGAGGTTCCAATCTTGGCAAAAAAAGGGCACCTCTTGAGCGGCTAGATATTCTTTACCATTCAGCCATCAGATTTGCCACCAAATCTCCTTATAGGACACATCACTGCACTCTATACTCCTCTGTAAACTGGTCATCTCTGTATACCCGACGCAAAAGCCACTGGTTGATTCTTATTTATAAAACCCTCTTAGGCCTCACTCCTCCCTATCTGAGATATCTACTGCAGCCCTCATCCTCCACATACAACACCTGTTCTGCCAGTCACATTCTGTTAAAGGTCCCCAAAGCACACACATCCCTGGGCCGATCCTCTTTTTAGTTCGCTGCAGCTAGCGACTGGAATGAGCTACAAAAAAACACTCCAATTGGACAGTTTTATCTACATCATGAACACTTCTACCGACACTTGTGTATGCTTCGAGTGATGTTTGTTCTCTCTACGTTCTTGCCCTTTGTGCTGTTGTTTGTGCCCAATAATGTTTGTACCATGTTTTGTGCTGCTACCATGTTATGTTGCTATCATGCAGTGTTGCCATGTGTTGCTGCCATGCTGTGTTTTTCACGACTTCTCCGAAGTCGATTCCTCTCCTAGTTCGGGCGACGTTCAGCGGTCGACGTCACCGGTCTTTTAGCCATCGCCGATCCACCTTTCATTTTCCATTTGTTTTGTCTTGTTTTCCCGCACACCTGGTTTACATTCCCTCATTACTTGGCGTGTATATAACCCTCTGTTCCCCCCATGTCTGTGTGTGGAATTGTTTGTTGTAAGTGTATTGTGCATTTCAGACTGGTTTGCGACGGGTTATTTCAACTCGTATTTTGCTGTTCTGGGTGCAGTTTGTTTTTACATCATTAAAGTGCTCCGGCTGTTACCCATTTCTGCTCCCCTGCGCATGACTTCCCTGCAGCCAGTTACGCACCGCTTACAGTGTTGTTGTCTTAGGTCTCTCTTTATGTAGTGTACTGGTGTTTCTCTTGACGTGATGTGTGTTTTGTCACACCTTTTGATAGGTCGTCATTGTAAATAACAATTTGTTCTCAACTGACTTGCCTAGTTAGATGGGTAAAAAAAGCAGACATTGAATTACTTTAAAACAGTTACAGAGTTTAATGGCTGTGATAGGAGCAAACTGAGGATGGATCAACAACATTGTACTCCACAATACTAACCTAATTGACAGAGTGAAAAGAAGGAAGCCTGTACAAAATACAACTATTCCAAAACATGCATCCTGTTTGCAACAAGGCAATAAAGTAATACTGCAAAAAATGTTGCAATGCAATTAACTTTTTCTCCCGAATACAAAGTGTTATGTTTGGGGCAAATATAATACAACACATTACTGAGTATCACTCTCCATATTTTCAAGCATAGTGGTGGCTGCATCATGTTATGGGTATGCTTGTAATTGTTAAGGACTGGGGAGTTTTTCAGGATAAAAAAATTAACAGAATGGAGCTAAGCACAGGCAACATCCTAGAGGAAAACCTGGTTCAGTCTGCTTTCCACGAGACACAGCAGGACAATAACTTATAACACAAGGCCAAATCTAAACTGGAGTTGCTTACCATGAAAACAATGAATGTCCTGAGTGCCCAAGGTACAGTTCTGACTTAAATCTACTTGAATATCTATGGCAAGACCTGAAAATGGTTGTCTAGCAATGATCAACAACCAATTTGACAGAGCTTGAACAATTTTGAAAAGAATAATGGCAAATGTTGCACAATCTAGGTGTGGAAAGCTCTTAGAGACTTACCCAGAAAGACTCACAGCTGTAACCAAGGTGCTTCTACAAAGTATTGACTCAGGGGTATGAATAATTATGTAAATGAGATATTTCTGTATTTTATTTTCAATACATTAAAAAAAAAATTACAACATGTTTTCACTTTGTGAAAAATCAATTTAATCCATTTTTATTTCAGGCTGTAACACAACCAAATGTGGAATAAGTCAAGAAGTAATACTTTCACCCATTCAGTGTGCTGTAATTTAAACATGTCAGGGGAGTTAGAACATTTAGTTAATGGTTGTGTTTTCCAAGATGTGGGCAAGTGAATTCACATGTAAAGGAATTATAAATGATGGCTGACTCCAGACAGGGTGGAAAATTATGTTTTAACGCAGACAAGGTCAGGGACTCTTTTTGTCTCTCTGCAAATGTATAGAAACCCATTTTGAAATGTCTGTTCATGAAATGAATAGGGAATAGTCCATTTCTTCAGTTAGCATGTAATGAAAGGATGTCTGGGTGGTGCACACAGTCAGCCAGTATAATATAAAACTCTAGAAGAACGCAGAACTCTGTTCCATGGTGCATCTGATTTCACACCCCGCCCACTCCTCCCATGGAGAGGCGAGATGAAGAGCCTTGCAGCAAAATTGATGAGCGCCAAGTCATCAAACGTACTTATCAAGGCCACAACTTCAACAGCTATGTGATTCTGCTATCTCAACCACTGTCAACCTCTCCTATTATCTCCACACACTGCTTCTGTATTCCAGTATTCCAGTCAGTCACCATGCACTGTATCGGCAGTCATTCCTTTCAGATTGGGTTCAGTCGTTCAGGGGCTCCTGCAAGAATCAAGGCTTGACAAATGGTAAAGGGAGGAAGAGAAGAGGGATTGGAAATATAGCCAGGGGGATGTGGCACCTGTTACAAAAGAGAGGCTGCATGTGTTTGTGGAGAGAGTGGACAAGGGCTGTAAACATTGATGGCCCAGATAGGAGGGCAGGCTGGATCGGAGGAAGACCAGGGTGTTATTGAGATCAGGGGAAACTGTACACTCTTGGAAAAAAGGATTACAAAAGGGTTATTTGGCTGTCCCAATAGGAGAACCCTTTTTGGTTCCAGGTAGAAACCTTTTTGGTTCCCTCTGTAGAAAGGGTTCTCCATGGAACCAAATGTGTATATTCAAAGGGTTCTCCTATGGGGACAGCCAAAGAACCCTTTAAGGTTCTAGATAACACCTTTTATTCTAAGAGTGTATGAAGCAGCTCTGGAGAGAGGGCTGGTCTGTGAGATGTGAGAGAGTTTGGAATGAATTGGATGGAGCGAGAAGTGAGGTAGAGGAGCAGAGAGGTAAAGTGATAGAGAGATTCTAGACTGAACAGAAATTTGAACACAACATGAAACAATTTAAAAGACTTTACTGGGTTAAAGTTCATATTAGGAAATACGTCAATTTAAATAAATAAATGAGTCCCTAATCTATAGATTTCACATTACTGGGAAAACAGATATGCATCTGTTGGTGAGAGATACCTTAATAAAAAGGTATGGATCAGAAAACCAGTCAGTATCTGGTCTGACCACCATTTGCCTCATGCAGCACGACAGATCTCATTCACATAGAGATAATCAGGCTGTTGATTGTGGCCTGTGGAGTGTTGTCCCACTCTTCTTTAATGGCTGTGCGAAGTTGCTGGATAATGGCAGGATCTGGAACACGCTGTTGTACACGTCGATCCAGAGCGTCCCAAACATGCTCAATGGGTGACATGTCTGATGAGTATGAACTGACACATTTTCAGCTTCCAGGAATTGTGAACAGATCCTTGCGACATGGAGCCATTCATTATCATGCTGAAACATGAGGTGATGGCGGCAGATGAATGGCACGACAATGGGCCTCAGGATCTCGTCACAGTATCTCTGTGCATTCAAATTGCCATCATTGAAATGCAATTGTGTTCGTTGTCTGTAGCTTATGCCTGCCCATACCATAACCCCACCACCACCATGGGGCACTCTGTACACAATATTGACATCAGCAAACTGCTCACCCACATAATGCCATACACACTGTCTGCCATCTGCCCAATACAGTTGAAACCGGTATTCATCCATGAAGAGCACACTTCTCCATTGAAGGTGAGCAAATGTCCACTGAAGTCGGTTCCCTGAGATGGTTCCTAACAGCTTTGCAGAAATTATTTGATTGTGCAAACCCACAGTTTCACCAGCTGTCCGGGTGGCTGGCCTCAGAAGATCCCGCAGGTGAAGAAGCCGGATATGGAGGTCCTGGGCTTGCGTGGTTACACATTACACGTCTTTGAGGCCAGTTGGACTTAATGTCAATTTCTCTAAAATGACGTTGGAGGTGGCTTATGGTTAGGAAATTAACATTAAATTATCTGGGCAACAGTTCTGGTGGACATTCCTGCAGTCAGCATGCCAATTCTATGCTCCCTCAAAACTTGAGCCATCTGTGGCATTGTGTTGTGTGACAACTGCACATTTTAGAGTGGCCTTTTATTATCCCCAGCACAAGGTGCACCTGTGTAATGATCATGTTGTTTAATCAGCTTCTTGATATTCAACACCTGTCAGGTGGATGGATTATCTTGTCAAAAATGAAAAATGCTTTTTGTGCACATGGAACATTTCAGGGGATTTTTTATTTAAGAATAAATGGAAAAATATGCACATCCAACTAATCAGGTGCAGGACAGAAGAACATATCAAAGAAAAAAGGAAATGCAACATGGGGGGGAGATATTGACAATTTCCTCCTGAGACGAGAGTCCTTTTGGATACATTTCCTCAACACTCTGTCTCCAAGAGGTCTAAATGACGAACTGGACATAAAACCTTTCATATAAAATGTGTTCTGCTCATTGGGGGCTGCTGATTTCCCATATTCCCTATATAATATATCATATTGTATACAAAATCATTGACACATTTGTCTCACCCATTTATCTATTGCACACCTACATTTGAAATCGGAAGTTTACATACACTTAGTTTACATACACTTACATACACTTGTTTTTCAATGACTACACCAATTTCTTGTTAACAAACTATAGTTTTGGCAAGTCGGTTAGGACATCTACTTTGTGCATGACACAAGTAATTTTTCCAACAATTGTTTACAGACAGATTATTTCACTTATAATTTACTGTATCATATTTCCAGTGGGTCAGAAGATTACATACACTAAGTTGACTGTGCTTTTAAACAGCTCGGAAAATCCCAGAAAATTATGTCATGGCTTTAGAAGCTTCTGATAGGCTAATTGACATAATTTGAGTCAATTGGAGGTGTACCTGTGGATGTATTTCAAGGTCTACCTTCAAACTCAGTGCCTCTTTGCTTGACATCATGGGAAAATCAAAAGACCTCAGAAAAAAAATTGTAGACCTCCACAAGTCTGGTTCATCCTTGGGAGCAATTTAAAAACATCTGAAGGTACCATGTTCATCTGTACAAACAATAGTACACAAGTATAAACACCATGGGACCACGCAGCCGTCATACCACTCAGGAAGGAGACGAGTTCTGTCTCCTAGAAATGAACGTACTTTGGTGCAAAAAGTGCAAATCCCAGAACAAGAGCAAAGGACCTTGTGAAGATGCAGGAGGAAACAGGTACAAAAGTGTCTATATCCACAGTAAAACGAGTCCTATATCGACATAACCTGAAAGGTCGCTCAGCAAGGAAGAAGCTACTGCTCCAAAACCGCCATAAAAAAAACTGATTACGGTTTGCAACTGCACATGGAAAAATGTCCTCTGGTCTGATGAAACAAAAATAAAACTGTTTGGCCATAATGACCATCGTTATGTTTGGAGGTGGAAGCATCATGTTGTGGGGGTGCTTTGCTGCAAGAGGGACTGGTGCACTTCATAAAATAGATGGCATAATGAGGCAGGAAAATTATGTGGATATATTGAAGCAACATCAGTCAGGAAGTGAAAGCTTGGTCGCAAATGGGTCTTCCAAATGGACAATGACTTCCAAAGTTGTGGCAAAATGGCTTAAGAACAACAAAGTCAAGGTATTGGAGTGGCCATCACAAAGCCCTGACCTCAATCCCATGGAAAATCTGTCGGCAGAACTTAAAAAGTGTGTGCGAGCAGGGAGGCCTACAAACTTGACTCAGTTACACCAGCTCTGTCAGGAGGAATGGGCCATAATTCACCCAACTTATTGTGGGAAGCTTGTGGAAGGCAACCCGAAACATTTGACCCAAGTTAAACAATATAAAGGCAATGCTACCAAATACTAATTGAGTGTACGTAAACTTCTGACCCACTGCGAATGCGATAAAAGAAATAAAAGCTGAAATAAATCATTCTCTCTACTATTATTCTGACATTTCACATTCTTAAAATAAAGTGGTGATCCTAACTGACATAAGACAGGGAATTTTTACAAGGATTACATTTCAGGAGTTTTAAAAAACTGAGTTTAAATGTATTTGGCTAAGGTGTATGTAAACTTCCGACTTCAACTGTATATTAGTCTACTTGACATGGATTAAAAACGACATGTATTTATGCTTTTCCATAACGTCTTCTGTGTAATATTAATTGTGAGGTTAATATATTATATGTATTCAAGTGACCGGATGTTCATGCATCTAGAGGTTATTTAGGTAAGTCTGTTTCACAGTGGTGTATAACCTGACGAAGATCTAACTCAGATCGAAAGGTAGTCTTTATTGTGTGTCTGATTTCGTCACCAGGGGAGCTTACCAGAGTTGTGAACATTCCTTTTTCTTTTGATCTTTTATTCCAGCTCATGAAACATGGGACCAACACTTCACATGTTGTGTTTATATGTTTGTATAAGAGAGATATATACTGCTCAAAAAATAAAGGGAACACTTAAACAACACAATGTAACTCCAAGTCAATCACACTTCTGTGAAATCAAACTGTCCACTTAGGAAGCAACACTGATTGACAATAAATTTCACATGCTGTTGTGCAAATGGAATAGACAACAGGTGGAAATTATAGGCAATAAGCAAGACACCCCAAATAAAGGAGTGGTTCTGCAGGTGGTGACCATAGACCACTTCTCAGTTCCTATGCTTCCTAGCTGATGATTTGGTCACTTTTGAATGCTGGCAGTGCTTTCACTCTAGTGGTAGCATGAGACGGAGTCTACAACCCACACAAGTGGCTCAGGTAGTGCAGCTCATCCAGGATGGCACATCAATGCGAGCTGTGGCAAGAAGGTTTGCTGTGTCTGTCAGCGTAGTGTCCAGAGCATGGAGGCGCTACCAGGGGACAGGCCAGTACATCAGGAGACGTGGAGGAGGCCGTAGGAGGGCAACAACCCAGCAGCAGGACCGCTACCTCCGCCTTTGTGCAAGGAGGAGCAGGAGGAGCACTGCCAGAGCCCTGCAAAATGACCTCCAGCAGGCCACAAATGTGCATGTGTCTGCTCAAACGGCCAGAAACAGACTCCATGAGGGTGGTATGAGGGCCCGACGTCCACAGGTGGGGGTTGTGCTTACAGCCCAACACCGTGCAGGACATTTGGCATTTGCCAGAGAACACCAAAATTGGCAAATTCGCCACTGGCGCCCTGTGCTCTTCACAGATGAAAGCAGGTTCACTCTGAGCACGTGACAGATGTGACAGAGTCTGGAGACGCCGTGGAGAACGTTCTGCTGCCTGCAACATCCTCCAGCATGACCGGTTTGGCGGTGGGTCAGTCATGGTGTGGGGTGGCATTTCTTTGGGGGGCCGCACAGCCCTCCATGTGCTCGCCAGAGGTAGCCTGACTGCCATTAGGTACCGAGATGAGATCCTCAGACCCCTTGTGAGACCATATGCTGGTGTGGTTGGTCCTGGGTTCCTCCTAATGCAAGACAATGCTAGACCTCATGTGGCTGGAGTGTGTCAGCAGTTCCTGCAAGAGGAAGGCATTGATGCTATGGACTGGCCCGCCCGTTCCCCAGACCTGAATCCAATTGAGCACATCTGGGACATCATGTCTCGCTCCATCCACCAACGCCACGTTGCACCACAGACTGTCCAGGAGTTGGCGGATGCTTTAGTCCAGGTCTGGGAGGAGATCCCTCAGGAGACCATCCACCACCTCATCAGGAGCATGCCCAGGAGTTGTAGGGAGGTCATACAGGCACGTGGAGGCCACACACACTACTGAGACTCATTTTGACTTGTTTTAAGGACATTACATCAAAGTTGGATCAGCCTGTAGTGTGGTTTTCCACTTTAATTTTGAGTGTGACTCCAAATCCAGACCTCCATGGGTTGATAAATTGGATTTCCATTGATTATTTTTGTGTGATTTTGTTGTCAGCACATTCAACTATGTAAAGAAAAAAGTATTTAATAAGATTATTTCTTTCATTCAGATCTAGGATGTGTTGTTTAAGTGTTCCCTTTATTTTTTTGAGCAGTGTATATTGTCTGAGAGAGAGATATGAGAGAGAATGTGAGATTCTATTTGCATGTACATTGTGGTCAGCAGCAGCGGGATGGTGAGAGGAGAGGATATCACAGGGCTGTATGGCATTCTGACCCTTCTGCTTTTAATATGATCTGTGCAGATAGCTTTGTGGGGCAGTGCGGGGGGACAGCAGCCCCCTCAGGGCAATACATCTGACAACTAGCCATCAATCACCAGGCCTGGACCATAATATAAATTATATGAGGGTCATAACTGCTTGGAATTCCACCATGGTATCCTATTGAGCAAACCCATTCTCTGTAATTCTAATCATCAGATAAAACGTGAGTGTGTGTGTGTTCGGTATGTGTTCGCGTGTGTGCCCCTGCATGAATGTGTGTGTATTTTCAGTATGCCTATTGCCTGAGTTCTGTATGCCTGAATATATATGTCAGCCCAGGCATGTGTTAAACCATGTATAAATGTAATTACATCCCTGGAATGGAACACCGTAAAAACTCGAGGACACAATTATGCTCCCATTGAATAACTCATCCTCTCTGGCAACAGCTAATTCCATTAAAATGGAATGTGTATAGTCCTCTACCATGCGGCATTAAGATTAACGCTGGGGAAGTTAATCATGTGTCATCTCTTGAGTCTCCCCCCCATCTCTAATATAAGATTAGAGAGAAGGAGAGGGAGGGAATGAGGGATGAAAGGAGGGAGGATAAAAACATGTTGGTTTTCTCCTCTCAGCATCTGCTCTTCCAGCTGGGACAGGATCTGAGCTATTCATCAGGCTCCAAAGTGCTGCCTGCACATATTCATCTCACTCAAAGGTCAACCCACTAAAACACCAATCTGCAATGCTCTCGCTGTTTTTAAAACCCCCTCGTTTCCAAATATCTTCAACCTTTAAGCCAACCTCATTTACATACAGCCTGGTCCAGGAGGAAGGACCGTTTGTTATTTGCATCATTTATCCTGTTAGTTTTTTGAACTCATTAGTTTTTTGCCAGACTTCTCAGCTACTGTATGTATTTTATCCACAAACCCCTAGAGTTTAAGGGCCCAGGGCTGGGTTTCTACTAAACTAATGTAACCCTCTCACCAGGCTCGAATTTGACTCTCACGATATTACCTTACGTAGAATATTTCAACAGCATGGGATGTTAGGTGAGAAGGACATCTCCAATAACAATCCGTATTGTAAACTATCTAGGGTGATGACAACTAGGGTATTAACTTCAGATAGAATGATTATAGATTGTTGTTATTGTATAAGGATATGCTTTCCCATGCATTAAATGAAATTGAAACTGACTCCACCAAGGCAACATACATAAGGTTCAAGAAGTGTATTATTAAACTTTCCCTGTACCACATCAAAATAAATAAAAATAATAAACCCAATGAGTCGTGCACAACTCATGTCCAAATTATTTCAAGCTTGCTTAACCCGTGGGCGCGCTTTAGATTAAAAAAAGAGTGCACTAGATGCCCAATTTACTGACTCCATTTGTTCTTTTGTGTAGGATCAAGAGTTCCAAGCATGTTCAACAAGGTTCGGTTGAATCTATTGGGTTGCGGATCTCCCTGAGGATGATATGGTGTTGTCCTTGACTTCTTCACTACAAGCATATTCAGTAGCACACAGATGAGTCGACTTTCAAAAGCTCTACCTTGGTCGCTATGCATCCTCTTGGATAGACCATAATGAATGAAGTACCTCTGTCACGTCCTGGCCAGTATAAGGTTAATTGTTTTGTAGTTTGGTCAGGACGTGGCAGAGGGTATTTGTTTTATGTGGTTCGGGGTGGTGTATTTGTGTAAAGGGTGTTTGATTTAGTATTTCCGGGTTTTTGGTTGATGGTCTATGTGTTTGTATTCTATGGTTAGTCTGGTGTGTGTGTTTCTATGTTTGGTTAATTGGGGTTGGGACTCTCAGTTGAAGGCAGGTGTTGTCTATCTGCCTTTGATTGAGAGTCCCATATATTAGGGTGTGTTTGTGTGTGTGATTGGTGGGTGATTGTTCTGTGTTGAGCCTATGCTTTGCAGACTGTCAGTTTATCGTTCGTTTTCTTGTTTGTTGTTTTTGTATTCGTGTTGATTTAATTAAATGTTCAAAATGAACAACTGCACACCTGCTGCGTATTGGTCTACCTTTTCTGATGACGATTTCGCATTATCGTCAGAAGACGAAGATACTTGTGACAACCTCTCCCACAATACTTTGGCGACAATGGATACTTTCTGATCCTTCGTAGGAAAAGCTTGAGCGTATCTCGCGTAATAATCCGTAATGACCAGGACATTCTCTGTGTTACTTGAGTCAGGCTCAATGAACAGGAAATCCATACACACAAGGTCCATAGGTCCATCACTTTGCATATGACCAAGCGGAGCAACTATCTGTTGCGATGCAGAAAGTTCCATAGTGCTCAATCTGGGCATGGGAGACTTCAGCATGCTCAGGTTACAGTAGGCTTGAGGCACACCATGCATAGAGGCTCCCAACTGATCAATCACTCTACTAGATGATCCAGGAGTTACTCTAACAACATTAGACATCTGGCACATGGCTCGGACACCAGATGCAGGAATGTCTCTCCAATCTTGTTCCACTGCAGATTGCTGATGAGAGTGGCAAGATAAAGCATCAGCATCTATGTTCTGCCTGCCGGGTCTGTACTTGAGACTAAAGTCATAGGTAGACAACGCAGCTGGCCAACGATGACCAGTGGCATCCAATTTTGCGGACTTAAGGACATATGTCAATGGGTTGTTGTCTGTTCTAACCTCGAACTTGACCCCATACAGGTAATCATGTTGTTTATCAACCACGGCCCACTTCAATGCAAGAAACTCTAACTTGTGAGCTGGGTAGTTGTGTTCAGAAGCGGTCAGGCTTCGACTCACAAATGCCACGGGATGCAGACCCTCACCTTGATCTTGGTACAGTACTCCTCCTAACCCTTCGCGGCTAGCATCTACATGTAGAACGTATGGCAACTGAGGATCAGCAAAACCCAACACAGGAGCTTTTGTGAGGCTTTCCTTCAATGTCTCAAATGCTAATTCACACTTCTCATCCCACCTTGATACAAATTGTTCTGAGGGGTTGAGGTAGGCTTACTCCTCTTCCTTGGACTTTCTTCCTTTCTTGGCAGAGGGAAGATATCCGCATAAGAGCTGATTCAGGGGGTATCTGACTTTAGAATAGTCTTTCACGGTTTGTCTTCAGTAACTCTGATGGTGTGGTGAGTACTCTTTGAACAACCCACATTAAACTCATGTGTTGAGAACACTTCTTTCCGTTCCATCATCATTTCACATAACCTCTTCTTCCATCCCTCAGGCACTGAAGAATCTCCAAAGTTGAATGAAGAAGACGTCAGTCTCTCAGATGAATCCTGCTTACTTTTCAATGGAACACCCAGAGCAACATCTACAGGAAACAGATGAGCAATAGGCGTACCTCGTTTCAGGGTGATCTCCTTTGTCGAGACATTCCTGACAGTAAGAGTGATTCTTCTAGATGACACAACTGCAACCGTCACTAGTAGTTATTCGGGGAACCGGGGTTCTTCAGGCCTCTCTACCAGAATGGTTTGAGTAGAAGGTATCCCAGGAAACTTTGGAAATCCAGTAACTCTCACCTGCCCACCAGGTGGCAGGGTGACAGGTTTTGTCTGTGAGAACCAGACCGTTCCTCTCTTCTCGTCATCATCAGTTGAGCTTTCTCTCATCCTCTCATATGCCTCTTTGATAGCAGGATGAACTTGTAGTGTGCTAAGGAAACCTTCACCTTCCTTTTCTTTGCAAGCAGTCAAAAGTCTCTTCACTACAGATGTATTTGTGCGAACCAGAATAGACACGTCACCTTTCATGGCCGGATCTGGACATACCAACACAAGTGCTTCCATGGTCTCTGCTACACTCACAACCGATCCTGAGAACTCAAGCTTGAGTGACAAATAGCCATCATATGGATACTGATCAGAGCTAAGGCCCCATATCTCTAAGTTTCCAATAGGAATCAATGGCAAATGCATCAGGTACTTGTCATAAAAGGATCTGTAAAGTAGAGTAATCTGAGAACCACTATCTAGTAAAGCTTTAGCATAGATACCTTCAATCTGTACAGGAACGACAGAACTTGGACCAACTAAACCTGTAGGTAGCATGTCTTTCATGTCTTCATACTTGTGGCACTTGGTGGAACGCTCCTTCACTGGGTCCCTCTGTAGTTTCCCATAGACCGCTTTCGTTTGATTAGGCATGTGTTGACTTTCCTCAAGTTCTCTTCAACTTCAGTTTCTCTTGAAATGGCCATCTTCTCCACATCTATAACAGAACACTCCGGGTTTGCTATCGGCTTGTGTCTGTTCTTGTGATGGATTTACTCTCTTCTTTTTGCTTTTAAATGCCACATCTGACCTTTGTGTGTCAGATTGAGCTGCTGTGACGTTAGCAGACATGAGACGCGTCATTTCAGTTTTTAAACCTTTTCTCTCTTTTCTCAGCACTTCTTTCTCAGTATTAGCTTCTTCGCAAACTGTGGCAACAGGAGCAACAGCTGATGACTTCACAACACTCTTCGTTGTGTTCCTGTCCTGAATCATGTCCTCCTCCTCCCTTACTTCTTGCAGTAGTTCAGTAAAGGTTGCTGGTTCACGCAGTTTATAGGTGATGTGAATACGAAGCGCAACCATGTCATGTGAGGATGCACCTCTCACTATTTGGCCAATGCGTGTGCGATTCATCTCTGACAGCTCAATGCCTCCTTTTCGATAAACAGCATGCAGCAATTTGTCAAGTCTCAACAGGTAAGCTGAAAGCGTCTCTCCTTCACTTTGAAATGTGTTTCTGAACCTTACCATGAGAACAGGTGCACTTTCGGTGGTACCGAATGCTGTTTCTAGAGCCTTCATGTATTCGATCGCTGTAGCATGGGGGTTTCCTGTCTTGAAGAACCTCACAATGTCAGCAGCAGGCCCTTTAAGACTTTCTATTATTATCTGTTTTTTTACATTGTCGGTGCACTGCCATTCCTCTAGAAAATGGGTGGATTGTTCAGCCCATGCGTCATACTCTTCCTCTCCATTAGGAGTGGGTTTCACACCTGAGAACATACGCAGCTTACGGTAACTCAGTCTCAGATGGCACATTGTTGCATTTTTCTACCAGTGAACTTATGGCAGTAACCAGTTCAGTGTTGAGGTCAGCACCAGAGGGACTTACCAGGCCTTTAACATCAGCTACAGTCTTCCCTTCATGTCTTCGAAAGGATAATAGCTTCACCTGAAAATATTCACCCTCTCTCTCAACAGGAGATGTGACTTGTGAAACTGCATGTACAGGCCAGGGACCCAACTCTCCAGGTATCTCAACACTTGGCACAGCAATTTCGTTAAGGTTGTTTGATAGCTCTACCAAAACATTCTGCTTTTTATCAGCTGAATAAGAACAACGTCCATGCAGTCTAATTTTACCAAAAACCTTAACATAAGTCAGCGTTTCCAGCAGAACCTTATAGAGGTCGGCCGATTATGATTTTTCAACGCCGATACCAATACCGATTATTGGTGGGCCGAAAAAGCCGGTGCCAATTAATCGGCCGATTTAAAAAAATAAATAAAAAATAACAAAAAATAAATAAATAACAAAAAAATGTTTTATTTGTAATAATGACAATTACAACAATACTGAATGAACACTTATTTTAACTTAATATAATACATAAATAAAAATCAATTTAACCTCAAATAAATAATGAAAGATGTTCAATTTGATTTAAATAATGCAAAAACAAGTGTTGGAGAAGAAAGTTAAAGTGCAATATGTGCCATGTAAAAAAGCTAACGTTTAAGTTCCTTGCTCAGAACATATGAAAGCTGGTGGTTCCTTTTAACATGAGTCTTCAATATTCCCAGGTATGAAGTTTTAGGTTGTAGTTATTATAGGAATTATAGGACTATTTCTCTCTATACTATTTGTATTTCATATACCTTTGACTATTGGATGTTCTTATAGGCACTTTAGTATTGCCAGTGTAATAGTATAGCTTCCGTCCCTCTCCTCGCTCCTACCTGGGCTCAAACCAGGAACACATCGACAGCCACCCTCGAAGCAGCGTTACCCATGTAGAGCAAGGGGAACAACCACTCCCAAGTCTCAGAGCGAGTGACGTTTGAAACGCTATTAGCGCGCACCCGGCTAACTAGTTAGCCATTTCACATCGGTTACACCAGCCTAATCTCGGGGGTTGATAGGCTTGAAGTCATAAACAGTGCAATGCTTGAAGAATTGCGAAGAGCTGCTGGCAAACGCACGAAGGTGCTGTTTGAATGAATGCTTACGACCCTGCTGCTGCCTACCATCGCTCAGTCAGACTGCTCTATCAAATATCAAATCATAGACTTAATTATAATATAATAACACACACAAATACGAGCCTTTGGTCATTAATATGGTCGAATCCGGAAACTATCATTTCGAAAATGAAACGTTTATTATTTCAGTGAAATATGGAACCGTTCCGTATTTTATCTAACGGGTGGCATCCCTAAGTCTAAATATTCCTGTTACATTGCACAACCTTCAATGTTATGTCATAATTATGTACAATTCTGGCAAATTAATTACGGTCTTTGTTAGGAATAAATGGACTTCACAGTTCGCAATGAGCCAGGCGGCCCAAACTGCTGTATATACCCTGACTGCTTGTACGGAACGCAAGAGATGTGACACAACTCCCCTAGTTATAAGAAATTCATGTTAGCAGGCAATATTAACTAAATATGCAGGTTTAAAAATATATACTTGTGTATTGATTTTAAAGAAAGTCATTGATGTTTATGGTTAGGTACATTGGTGCAACGACAGGGCTTTTTTCGCAATTGCGCTTGTTAAATCATCACCCGTTTGTCGAAGTAGGCTGTGATACGAGGAGAAATTAACAGGCACCGCATCGATTATATGCAACGCAGGACACGTTAGATAAACTATGTTAAGATTCATAGTTTTTTATAAGATAAGTTTAATGCTAGCTAGCAACTTACCTTGGCTTCTTGCTGCCCTCGCATAACAGGTAGTCAGCCTGCCACGCAGGCTCCTCGTGGAGTGCAATGTAAGGCAGGTGGTTAGAGCATTGGACTAGTAACCGGAAGGTTGCAAAAACGAATCCCCGAGGTGACAAGGTAAAAATCTGTTGTTCTGCCCCTGAACAAGGTAGTTAACCCCCGTTCCTAGGCCGTCATTGAAAATAAGAATGTGTTCTTAATCTGACTTGCCTAGTTAAATAAAGGTGTCACATTTTTTTTTTTCAATTACAAAAAATAAAAATAAAATCTGTGGCCAAAAATACTGATTACCGATTGTTATGAAAACTTGAAATCGGCCCTAATTAATCGGTCATTCCGATTAATCGATCGACCTCTAGAACCTTATCAGACACATCCTCTGTCACATTGCTAAGGACAAATGCACGATTAATAGCTAGTTGTTTCTCTCTACACCAGGTAACAAAGAAAGGCTCTCACCAGGCTCAAATTTGATTCTCACGATATTAACTTATGTAGAATATCTCAACAGCAAGGGATGTTAGGTGAGAAGGACAACTCCAATAAGAATCCCTATTGTAAACTATCTAGGGTGATGACAACTAGGGTATTAACTTCAGATAGAATGATTATAGATTTTTGTTATTGTATAAGGCTACGCTTTCCCATGCATTAAATGAAATTGAAACAGTAAATGACTCCACCAAGATAACATACAAAAGGTTCAAGAAGTGTATTATTATATTTTCCCTGTAACACATCAAAATAAATAAAAATAATAAACCCCAATGAGTCGTGCACAACTCATGTCCAAATTATTTCAACCTTGCTTAACTCGTTGGCGCGCGTTGGAGCTAAAAAAAAGTAATAACGACACACAAAGTCCAGAAGCACCCCACCATTGTGGTTACTCACTACTCGTAGATACTTCCTCAGCGAAGTATGGCAGTTCCGTGCAGGTTTCCTCACAAGATGCACAGCAAGCACAGCTATCAATGCAGACAGTACTCCTTAGCAGTAACCAATATCCCATGGAAACATGAACTCGTTAATCTTACCCAAGCTATTCTCTCCCGGTGTCGCACGATGCTAGACTAACCTCAAGGCTGTCAAATATCTCCACGATGAGACGGTAGCTTCAGTCTTTACTAACTCTTTCTCAACAAAATGATAATAACTCTCTTATAAAATAAAATCAGCATTTCCCTTCAAAACTCGGTAGGTATGGGTTTTGTTCTATTTTTATCATCTTTTATCATTTTTATTCATCAACGGTCATAATATAATGTCCATCCTTTTTCCAACGTCTCTCTCACTCTCTTTTTTCCCAGGCCTTCCGTTAACCAGGTCAACTCTACCATTGGCCACAGCTTAACAAGCGACCTTATTGGTCAAAACTTAAACTTAAAAGTAAACCAACCTATTCACTTAGACATTAAAGAAATATTTCTTCAAAAGAAATGCATTAACAACATTACAATTCGGGAGCAATTCAATCACCTTTTAAATCTAATACCAATATATTATAACAAATAAACTCACTACTTGGTTCTACCAAGGTATTACACTAACATATGAAATTGTTTTAAGATGGTCATACCAAGGATAATTTTTGCTATTTGATTTTGAAGGACCCCTCTAGGCATAAAAACATTCATATTTAAAAATGTAATTGAATTTGACCATACGCTATTAGCCCATCGAAATGAATTGAATAACCAATGCATACATGGCAAAACAAAATAAAAAAATGTTTAAAAAAGGAAGTGGCTGTCCTATATATGAGAGATATAAGAAAGCTCAGGAAATTATGAAAGTTTGTGTTTTACCTATATATATATATTTTATTGTTAAGCACAAAACTGCTTCCATACTTCCATTCATTTTCAAAACCGGTACCAGGTTACCTTCATTCGAGTCCCGCAGAGGGGTCTTATTAGTTTGTAGCCCAAACCATTCAGACGCTACAGATGTTTTTGTGAGAAGACCAATTTTTCGGATGTCTGAGAAACAAACACTGCTGTAGTACTTCCACCGAAGATGCGGGAAAGCCGACATTTGTGGAAACGGTGGATTGAGACACAGCTCATGCAAAATTATATCTCTATCTTAAATAGACATATTTTGGATGGGGATTGTTTTTATTATGCTAATTAGATTAAGCTGCCAGCACAACAATAGACTAGGGGTTTTTAAAACCTCCATTCTATGACTTCATGATATTTATTTGAAACTTATTTCAACTAAGCTACTTCTCATTTCAGACTGCTCCCATAGCTGTCTAGCTAATGTGTTGTGAAAAACTGTTCTTCTCTTCATAAAGGCAACAATACTGTAGTGGAGCGGGTCGAGACTTTCAAGTTCCTTCGTGTCCACATCACCAACAAACTATCATGGTCCAAACACACCAAGACAGTCGTGAAGAGGGCATGACAACACCTTTTCCCCCTCAGGAGACTGAAAAGATTTGGCATGGGTCGCCAGATCCTCAAAAAAGTTCTACAGCTGCACCTTCTTGGACATCCTGACCGGTTGCATCACCACCTGGTACGGCAACTGCTCGGCATCCGACCGCAACGCACTACAGAGGGAAGTGTGTATGGCCCAGTACATCACTGGGGCCAAGCTTCCTGCCATCCAGGACCTATATACTAGACCAGGCCTGGGCAACTCCAGGCCTCGGGGGCCTGATTGGTGTCACACTTTTGCCCCAGCCCCAGCTAACACACCTAACTCCAATAATCATCTAATCATGATCTTCAGTTAAAATGCAATTAGTTTAAAATCAGCTGTGTTTGCTAGGGATGGGGGGAAAGTGTGACACCAATCAGGCAACCGAGGACTGGAATTGCCCAGGCCTGTACTAGACGCTCTCAGATGAAGGCCCAAAGACTCTAGTCACCCAAGTCATAGACTGTTCTCTCTGCTCCCGCACGACAAGCGATACCGGAGCACCACGTCTAGGTCCAAAAGGCTCCATAACAGCTTCTACCCCCAAGCCATTAGACTGCTGATTATTTACATTGACCCCTCCCCCCTTTGTTTTTTTGCTGTTTATTATCTATGCATAGTCACTTTACCCCTACCTACATGTACAAATTACCTCAACTAACCTGTACCCCCGCACATTGACTTGGGACCGGTACCCCTTATATATATCCTCGTTATTGTTATTCTATTGTGTTACTTTGTAGTACATTTTTTACTTTAGTTTATTTAGTAAATATTTTCTTAACTATTTCTTGAACTGCATTGTTGGTTAAGGGCTTGTAATTAAGCATTTCACGGTAAGGCTCATGTACAAATGAAATTTGATTTATTTGAATAGTCTTGGCTGTACATGGTAGCCCTCATCTCATCATATAAGCATCAGTGGGCTAAACTATACAGATGTAGCATCTTCATTTGACCAGTATTGTCGTAGCAAAATAATCCGGCAGCAACAGGATTTGAATGTTTAATTCATAACAATGCTTGATCGGTGGTTAGGCGATTAGCTGGACAAAAGTAATCTACATGAAAAGTGCAATACTCTTAATATAACCATGTGTTAGAGTGGGTTTTCAGTGAATTGATGTCACCAAGCTCATCTGCATTTCCTGCGTCGAAGAAGGAAAATACCCAGCAACAAAAGAGTCATCAAATTAAGATCCTACATATGTACATGGTATCCTGAGACACCTCTTCACATTCAACCCTCTGACTCATTCATTAGGGCTCTTGGCAGTATGTGAGTGTGAGTGTGAAGCAGGTGTAGCTCACAGAGCTGGCCCTGGAACGCAAGAGGTGACCTTCCAGTGTAACATTCCCTGTCTGTGGGCTGGTTAAGAGTGAGCAGCGCTGCTCTGTGTCATAGGGTCCTGTCAGATCCTCGCTGCTCCACCAGGCAGCTAATGCATTGGAGAAATAGGCTCCCAAACTCTGTATTAATCCCACAATTTATTTCCTTCTTGTAGGGGATTTAACACGGGCTGCCATAATGATTTGAGCTTCAGTGGATCGCACTGCTGATAATGGAGGTCTGAGGAGGCGTTATCGTGGTAGGAACCCAACAAGCACTGTAATTCCTCCCTAATGTCGCAGAGATATGTTGTCAAAGAAACAATTTCTCAGTGAAACAAGGTGGAAAATGGCATAGTGACTCTTTTTCCCTCAAACCATGGCCTCCTGACAAATCTGTGATCTGAATCAGTCCATAAAGAATATCTCTCATCAGACACCAGATTCAGAATAAAGAGTCATAGCACCTTCTGAAGGACAGCAGCAAATCAAATCAAAATCAAATCAAATCAAATTTATTTTTATATAGCCCTTCGTACATCAGCTGATATTCTCAAAGTGCTGTACAGAAACCCAGCCTAAAACCCCAAACAGCAAGCAAAGCATGTGAAAGAAGCACGGTGGCTAGGAAAAACTCCCTAGGAAAAACTCCCTAGAAAGGCCAAAAACCTAGGAAGAAACCTAGAGAGGAACCAGGCTATGAGGGGTGGCCAGTCCTCTTCTGGCTGTGCAGGGTGGATATTATAACAGAACATGGTCAAAATGTTAAAATGTTAATAAATGACCAGCATGGTCAAATAATAATAATCATAGTAGTTGTCGAGGGTGCAACAAGCACGTCTGGTGAACAGGTCAGGGTTCCATAGCCGCAGGCAGAACAGTTGAAACTGGAGCAGCAGCACGGCCAGGTGGACTGGGGACAGCAAGGAGTCAAGAGCATTCTGCTGCAATTACAGCTACAGATGTAGGATCTTAATGCACTGCTTTGCTTTATCTTGGCCAGGTCGCAGTTGTAAATGAGAACTTGTTCTCAACTAGCCTACCTGGTTAAATAAAGGTGAAGTAAAAAAATTATAATAATTTGAGCCAGTTTGCTACAGCAGGAAAATAATCCTGCAGCATCAGGAAATGTGAATTATTTTGTGGAATATTATTAATGGACATTTTTTTGTAGTTGATACATTTTTAGTTTTTTTTGCAAATCAGTTGATAATATTTTAAGTGGAAATTACAAACTTTACATCACGTCTATTTCCCTCCTCCCCTCCGGCAATCGACTTCGCCAGTTTACTAACTACCTGTCCTGGGAACCATCATTACGCGCACCTGGCTTTAATTATTATGCGCACCTGGGCTTCATCATTAAGCACACCTGGACTCCATTACCTCCCCTTTATCTGGCACTCCCATAGGTTCCTTCCCCAGGCAGTATTGTTTCTGTTCTTGTCTAGACGCTACGCCTACATTGTATTATTCCATGGTATTTGTTATATTAAACTTACCACCTGCTTCTCAACTCCCTTTGTCTACATTACACTTTAGAAGCCTTTTAAAACCTTGAATACAATTCAAGTTTGCATTTCCTGCTGTGCAGGACCATTCTCAGTAACACAAGAGTGATCAAATTAAGATCCTACATCCGTATTTATGGGCACGGGGACAAAGATCAAAAACATATATACTGCAGATTTAAGAATGCAGCCAGTCTATGTAGTGTAGTATCTACTGTCGATGAGCCATGACAAGCTGAATTTAAAAAAACAATGAGGTTCACGAGGCAGATGCCACTTACAGTCTGAGGCTGAGAAATATACAGAATGCCCTAGGCTGAGATTAACTTCTGACTAGTAGGTTGGAGGACTGAAGAAGCAGCACTCAGAGACAATAAACCACCTCAACTTTGTGAGTCTACAGCAATTTACTGGAATCAAGGGGAAACTTACTCACCTGATTAATATCCCCCTCTCATCTTATTGTTGCTGACCGCACAGAGCTCTTTGAAGTGTCAAGGTGTGTGCATCTGTATGTATGAACATGTGTGTGGTGGGGTTAGGAGATGGAGGGATATAATAACTGTATCTCTACAGTATATATCATGTACAGTACAGCCGTATCAACACCAACTAGTGTGTGTCCTACAGACAAAAGGGAGAGAGAATACTAGAAATCCAGAGTCCAAATCAAACTTACTGCTCCAGGTTGATGAATACTAATGCAGAGGTGTGTAGTAATGGACCATGTGTTCCGTTTAATATATTTACATAACATATGTTGGATTTCACGTTAAAAATCAGACAAATTAAAACCTGAAAGACAAAAATGTACTATTTAAAATAAAGAAATGTAAGTAAATATAGGCCTACAGAGAGGCGACAAAGTAGCCAACAACAAAAGCACGTATACAATGCCTTGCGAAAGTATTCGGCCCCCTTGAACTTTTCGACCTTTTGCCACATTTCAGGCTTCAAACATAAAGATATAAAACTGTATTTTTTTTGTGAAGAATCAACAACAAGTGGGACACAATTATGAAGTGTAACGAAATTTATTGGATATTTCAAACTTTTTTAACAAATAAAAAACTGAAAAATTGGCCGTGCAAAATTATTCAGCCCCTTTACTTTCAGTGCAGCAAACTCTCTCCAGAAGTTCAGTGAGGATCTCTGAATGATCCAATGTTGACCTAAATGACTAATGATGATAAATAGAATCCACCTGTGTGTAATCAAGTCTCCGTATAAATGCACCTGCTCTGTGATAGTCTCAGAGGTCCGTTTAAAGCGCAGAGAGCATCATGAAGAACAAGGAACACACCAGGCAGGTCCGAGATACTGTTGTGGAGAAGTTTAAAGCCGGATTTGGATACAAAAAGATTTCCCAAGCTTTAAACATCCCAAGGAGCACTGTGCAAGCGATAATATTGAAATGGAAGGAGTATCAGACCACTGCAAATCTACGAAGACCCGGCCGTCCCTCTAAACTTTCAGCTCATACAAGGAGAAGACTGATCAGAACTGCAGAGATCTACAGCTGAGGTGGGAGACTGTCCATAGGACAACAATCAGTCGTATACTGCACAAATCTGGCCTTTATGGAAGAGTGGCAAGAAGAAAGCCATTTCTTAAAGATATCCATAAAAAGTGTCGTTTAAAGTTTGCCACTAGCCACCTGGGAGACACACCAAACATGTGGAAGAAGGTGCTCTGGTCAGATGAAACCAAAATCGAACTTTTTGGCAACAATGCAAAATGTTATGTTTGGCGTAAAAGCAACACAGCTCATCACCTTGAACACACCATCCCCACTGTCAAACATGGTGGTGGCAGCATCATGGTTTGGGCCTGATTTTCTTCAGTAGGGGCAGGGAAGATAGTTAAAATTGATGGGAAGATGGATGGAGCCAAATACAGGATCATTCTGGAAGAAAACCTGATGGAGTCTGCAAAAGACCTGAGACTGGGACGGAGATTTGTCTTCCAACAAGACAATGATCCAAAACATAAAGCAAAATCTACAATGGAATGGTTCACAAATAAACATATCCAGGTGTTAGAATGGCCAAGTCAAAGTCCAGACCTGAATCCAATCGAGAATCTGTGGAAAGAACTGAAAACTGCTGTTCACAAACACTCTCCATCCAACCTCACCGAGCTCGAGCTGTTTTGCAAGGAGGAATGGGCAAATATTTCAGTCTCTCGATGTGCAAAACTGATAGAGACATACCCCATGCGACTTACAGCTGTAATCGCAGCAAAAGGTGGCGCTACAAAGTATTAACTTAAGGGGGCTGAATAATTTTGCACGCCCAATTTTTCAGTTTTTTATTTGTTAAAAAAGTTTGAAATATCCAATAAATTTCGTTCCACTTCATGATTGTGTCCCACTTGTTGTTGATTCTTCACAAAAAATTACAGTTTTATATCTTTATGTTTGAAGCCTGAAATGTGGCAAAAGGTCGAAAAGTTCAAGGGGGCCGAATACTTTCGCAAGGCACTGTATCTGTACAGTAACTAATGCATTTGCAAATCTTATTCTAATACCACCCACATAAAGTAGTATCTCATTCAATGGTTAACTGCTTGAAGCTGAGATGTGGGAAGAGCTGAAGGAAATGTTAGTGTCAGCACAGTTTAACTAAGGCCACTGTTGAGAAGAGATGGAACGAGCATGACTGATAGCTGATTGGCATTGTATAAAATAATTTAACATTCTTATCACTATAAGGATTTCACTGTGATTATGTCCCCCCAAAGCCAGAAAATAATAGGGGAACGTGTGGTATGTTAAGCCATCTTTTACCTTCAGCATCACTACATCAAGGGAAATATAGTATTCTTTCTATCAAAGATATCTACATATATTTCAGGGTATTGTGTATACCTGGAAAAAAAAAAAAATTCATTTAAACATAACTTTGAAAACATAGCTTGTCTAAAAAAAGATGTCCAAACTTTTGACTGGTACTGTATATTGCGTAATATGGGTTTTTATTGACCCAAATTACAGCGTGCCATGTAAAGGCACGGGGACGAAGACCAAACAAACACGTAACAATACACAGGGTAGAAACCCAAACAAAAGGAGCGAGGAGTACCTCGAATAAATAACACAAGCACACAATGATACCACACGGGACGAGACCCGTAATCATCTGCGCAATACACGCTGCACGAAAGCCAAAACACACAGCACAGGTACTCACACGACCAACAGACCAACAGATTGTAACAATAATGGACAGCCCAATGGAAACCAAAGGGCACACTTATACAATTACAGGCAGGGAAATGGGGACCAGGTGTGCGTAATGACAGTTCCGGAGGGATCAGTGTAGTTTTGATGTGACCAGTTGTCTGGGATAGAGATGTAGTTTTGATGTGACCAGTTGTCTGGGACAGGGATGTAGTTTTGATGTGACCAGTTGTCTGGGACAGGGATGTAGTTTTGATGTGACTAGTTGTCTGGGATAGAGATGTAGTTTTGATGTGACCAGTTGTCTGGGACAGGGATGTAGTTTTGATGTGACCAGTTGTCTGGGATAGAGATGTAGTTTTGATGTGACCAGTTGTCTGGGACAGGGATGTAGTTTTGATGTGACCAGTTGTCTGGGATAGAGATGTAGTTTTGATGTGACCAGTTGTCTGGGACAGGGATGTAGTTTTGATGTGACCAGTTGTCTGGGATAGAGATGTAGTTTTGATGTGACCAGTTGTCTGGGATAGAAATGTAGTTTTGATGTGACCAGTTGTCTGGGACATGGATGTAGTTTTGATGTGACCAGTTGTCTGGGATAGAGATGTAGTTTTGATGTGACCAGTTGTCTGGGATAGAAATGTAGTTTTGATGTGACCAGTTGTCTGGGACCGGGATGTAGTTTTGATGTGACCAGTTGTCTGGGATAGAAATGTAGTTTTGATGTGACCAGTTGTCTGGGACAGGGATGTAGTTTTGATGTGACCAGTTGTCTGGGATAGAGATGTAGTTTTGATGTGACCAGTTGTCTGGGATAGAGATGTAGTTTTGATGTGACCAGTTGTCTGGGATAGAGATGTAGTTTTGATGTGACCAGTTGTCTGGGACAGGGATGTAGTTTTGATGTGACCAGTTGTCTGGGATAGAGATGTAGTTTTGATGTGACCAGTTGTCTGGGACAGGGATGTAGTTTTGATGTGACCAGTTGTCTGGGATAGAGATGTAGTTTTGATGTGACCAGTTGTCTGGGACAGGGATGTAGTTTTGATGTGACCTGTTGTCTGGGACATGGATGTAGTTTTGATGTGACCAGTTGTCTGGGATAGAGATGTAGTTTTGATGTGACCAGTTGTCTGGGATAGAGATGTAGTTTTGATGTGACCAGTTGTCTGGGACATGGATGTAGTTTCAATTCGTAGGCAAGTTCTCTGGATTTGAGGCTACTAAGCCCATGAAAATGATCCGTGAGATTCTTGATATGTTTAGCAAATTCAGACTCCATATCATAAGACCTTGTGTGCCTCTACTACTCTATCATCTCTTTCGCACAGGTAATTGTTCATTGTCATTGAGTCAATTTTGTCATCCTTTGCTGCTGCTCAAATTAACTTCTTCCCTTCTCTCACTTTCTTGGCTTCTCTCTCAAGAACCTCAAGGGGGGCTAGACCCCTGCTTGTTTTAAGTTTGTATACACAGGGCATGATGATGTCTGCTCTGTAACAATAAACATTTCATATGCATGACACATTGCAAAAATAATATGCATGTTATGCATAAAACAGTCAAAATGTAATCATAATTTGTATGGGGTATGGTGGCTAATGGCTCAACTTACCCGAAGGCAAAAATGTTGACTATATTATCCCAAACAGCTACAATGATACACCTTCATGCTAGGTTTAGGCCCTCATATTGTAGCTTATAGAGACCCCCACAGATGTGCAAACCAATCTTAAAATGTCTACTTTGGTTTAGATACAAGCATCATGAAACCTAACACATTCATTTGACTTTATTTTTTTGAACCTAACTTTCTTACCACCTTTTTATTCCTTCACAGACTCGATGAAATAATGACCTCTTCCTAAATGTTGGGTCACATGATACATGTTGTGTATGGTTTCTTAAGAACAAGAGGTGGCTCAAATAACCCTTTGGCTCAACTTACCCCACTCTCTCCTACACATCTCAACAGAGATATTGAAGAAGCAGTGATAGTACAGGTTTACATGTTGGACCAAATACTGTAGGCCTATAGTCAAAGCTTTCTCCCAAACAAGTCCACTCAAATCTCAGTTTTACAGCCCTAAATAGAAGGAGCGGCTGTTCAAACAACACATTCAGAAACTATGGATTTACAATTTGACATTTGCCTTCGACAAGTCGTTTTTAAAAGAACATTAAAAAGTGCCCCACAAATATTTATGGGTCACAGCATAAGATCAACAGTCGATACTTGCCAAAAGTAGTGAGAGAAAATGTAGTGAGAAAAAATTCAGATTTGAATGACCTGACAGCCATCATGCTTATGCAGACAGTCAGAGACAACGTTTGCCCTTTGAGGCAACCTCTAGAACGATGCCAGCATCTGAGAGAAGACGTTCCCAGCCTACAGCATGCCACTTTAATGTTATTGGGCTCTTACAAACATGTATTGACACCGTCGTGAGGAGGCAATGAAAGTGTCTGTGATTAAAATCTCCTGTGCCTTTACAGGAGAGGACATGGCATGGATGTTACTTTGGTTCTCAGAGGTGCTGACATTCCTGGTTATTGCTCCTTTACTTCACCTCTGTAAGTTAAGGAAGCCCTGCTGACTGAGGGGGACCAGTTTGTGTCTCTAAACAAATGTGTGTGTAAGTGTGTGTGTAAGTGCGCGTATGTACATGTGTGTATGTGTACCTGCGTGTATGTGTACCTGACCTGTGTGTGTTCAAGTCTGACAGACTCATTTCTCTCTCTGTGGAGGAGGCCTTGACAAGCTCTGTCAGGTGCTATGTCCGTATTGACTGATAACAGCATGGTGTCTGTCTTCAATGTGTGTGCGCGTGGGCACCTGTGTGTGTGTGTGTGTGTGTGTGTGTGTGTGTGTGTGTGTGTGTGTGTGTGTGTGCGCGTGCAGGGCCTGCATCCGTATCGACTGATAACAGCATGATGAGAGGTAAATCTGACCTGGCTTAAGGAAGCAGTTTCCTCCTGAGCTTCAGTCAACACCAGAGGCCCTACCAGCGCCAGCTACAGATTTTCCTCTGTAATTTCGATATAGTTATTTTAATATGTCTGTGTTGGGGGCATTATCTAAAGGTGTCAGGCCTTATCACAGAAGCCAGGGCAGACAGCCAAGGAGACACACTTTAAATAAATTAAGCAGTAAAAATATGTCTATTAAACTCAACTGCGGTTGATTCTAAGAGAAATCTGAAAACGCAACGTAATTTAAGCGTTGCATTTTTAAACGTCCATTTTGGGGGAAGAAGTTGGGAGGAGGGAGTGTGACTGAGCCATCCTTTAACTAAGAAATAATTTACGTTTTCTTTCTTTCTTTTCTTCTCTGGCTTTTAGTTGGGGATCCATTAGGACCAGGAGAAATGGCTCATCTGAGAGGAAGGACTCAATAATTCAGAAGCCATTGTTTCCTGTGATGTGCACAGTATACTCATTGACCTCTGATCCCTGTTGTTTACCCATCTGCAACTTGATGGATACCTCAATTCTGCACACTCACTCTCAGTAACCACACACACACACACACACACACACACACACACACACACACACACACACACACACACACACACACACACACACACAAAGGCATGCAAACAGACATACACACATATGCACACACACACTACCAAAGCTACAGTACATAAATCAACTCCTATCTGTTTACAAACAATAGGTGAGCTTGCGCACTATGGCCCAGCTGTCACTCAAATTATAAATTAATTACCCCATACGTCCGCCTAAGCACTCCTTGTCTTTCCATTAGAGCTTTTTTCCCTCCACTCAGACCTGTAAAAGCTTAGGAATATCTCAAACACACACACACACACACACACACACACACACACACACACACACACACACACACAGGTCCAAACCACCAGACAGAAACCCCATTGAGAAGAGTGTCTAGTAAGTGTGTCTACTAATCAAATCACTTTGTCTTACATTAATGGGCTTATTAAATTGCTGCATCTGCTGGCGTCCTCTGGACCTGACACACTCAGATGGATTAAAAACAACAACAAAACAAAGGTGTGTGTGTGCTTCAAAACAGAACAGTGAGGTGACCATCAATATGCATGTTAGCGGAGGTTCTCACCAGAGAGCGCATTAAGTGCAATAACAAGTTGTGATGATGTCGCGAGGCGTGGGATAATGCTCTCACCTTTTACTTCATTATCCCCCGACTTCTACAACACTGGCACCACTAACCACTTGGACCCTATTAAAGCCCCAATGCTCCATCCACTGCTAATTAATGGATTGTGATTAGCAATCGTTAACCTTTGTATTCTCATGAGCAGCCAGTGGAACGAGCCTGGAATGGGGCTACCTCTATGTGAGGCCAGAATGGAGAAGGAGACACAGGTGGGCCTGGAGCAGAGTGGCAGAGGGTGGGCAGGAACCAGACAGGAACCAGACAGGAACCAGACAGGAACAGACAGCCAAGCCTCACTGAGAGGAAGTGGAGGAAGCACTGCTCTGGGTGGTCAATAGTATCTCTAAGGAAGCATGTGTATTAGAATCAGGGGTTGGAACCAGTTCAGCGAACAGAACAGAAAACCGTAATATGTCATTTTTCGAGGAACAGAATCAGAACCGGGAACCAGTGATCTATACTGCTTCACGTTGGGTTTATTAACTACAAAAAGGTCAGACGTATTTTTTATTCTGGTTCCGCTCTGCACACACAAGTTTATTAGCTAGCTAGCTAGCTCTGGTGCAACGTTTAGGCGATTCTCAAAAGTTCAAATACATTCCATAGAAGCAGCTCCTTTGTAAGTATAATTATGTGGGCCTAATTCAGATAATGCATGTCATAACAAGATGCCCAGTGCTTCAAATCTCCTCCTCCACCCTCTCTCGCTCTCCCCCCATTTGCAAAATTTCATAACGAAAGGATTGGAAAATAATTATTTGAATGTATGGCAACAACATGTGTTAGCCATGGTAGTATATTACCTCTATTAAATGCTGACTGTGGGAGAAGTGAGTACAAATAGAGTAGACATGTATTTTCAATGTCTGAGGATGTCAATGAACCAAGTACATTTGTTCTCTACTTGTCCTTCACATTGTGCTTAATCCACAACAGTGCTTTCAGTTTGAAATGTTATTTATTGACTGACTGAAGGACGTGAGGTTTGGTCAGATGCTAATTTGCAAACCCCGAATCCATCATATTGATGGTCCACACCGATCCCTGCAGAGAGCATAAACTATTTTGCCGACTCACACATGGTGGTAAGAGGGATTACATGTTCTGCTTCATGGAGCTAGAGGACATACAGTAGATCGGAAGTTCACCAATCAGCACACATTCCAATAGTACAGGAAGAGTTGTACCCTTCCTCCCCTCCCCAATAAGCCCAGAGTTACATGTTTAACCTCATTTAGGTTTTGGGCATACTGTATAATACTCTTTGGGAAGTATCCAAGGATCATCCATGCCTTTAATAAAGAAATGCTATCATGGCCAAGATGAAAGAATTTTCCAACCCAAAAGTAAATGAAGTTCAACAGAATTGGGAGCACTATAGATAGTGTTAAGGCAAGTTCCCGCTTCTGTCTAGTCGTGGCCAATTGGATTAGTTTAAGAAATGATAAACTATGAAAAGGAAAGGTTTTTCTTCATGTAGCATGAGTGTCTAAATGTGTTGGATGGATTATATCCAGCTGGTGGAGATAAAGGCAAAATGCAAAAAGAGAGAAAAAAACATCCTTTTAGCATGAGATGGGTGAGGTTGAGAGAGAAAATATGTGTTTATCAGTGTAATACAAAATCCTCCTTTAACAATAGGCCACACCATCTTGACCCAGAATAATGCTGCCTGAAATCGAATGGAAAATTATTAAGAATGAGGCTTTCGGAGCACAATCTGAGGTCCAATGAAATTATAGATTATTTTCATGAAGGCCATAATTCACCATGCACCCATTTCGAAAGCATTTCTGAATTCACTCATCAATGAATCTTCAGACATCGCTCTACTCTCTTGCTCTACTCACTCTCTCTTTTACAATAGAAGACAGTCAATGCATTTGAATGACATTGTCCCAACAAACAGCAGCATCCCTCAATAACTTTGGACCAAAACTGTATTCACTCAAGAGTTTTACAGCAATGACCCTATTTTCTAACTCTATAGTGGAATTGTTTGCTGAGTGCAATTGTTTGATGAGAGGCAATATTCAAGGCTTATGTGTTGATTCAGTCTCCCAAAAAAGCCAAAATCACTTATCACCTACACGCACGCACCTAGTACACGTGCAGGAACACACATGTGCAGGAACACACACACGCAGGAACACACACGCGCATGCACACACACGCGCACACACACACACACCTATACACACCACTCTCTCTCATACAAGAGTTGTGTTGTGTCTTCTCCTCTCCAGTGACAGAAAACCATTACAGCTCAAACCGCCCAAGCACACTCAGAGGCATCCGACTGGAAGATATTGAAATCTAAAAATTTCATCCAAGTTTTGCAGTGGCAGTTTTGAAAGTGTCACCCTCAGAGGGGACAGTCATCTTCTCGCGTAGCCCTTGGGTGTCTTGCCTGTCTCTCCCAGACGGCCGTCTTGTGGGCATGTTAAAGTTTAACGCTGATGAAATCTGACTAACATCATGAGAAATTAATGTTACACGTCAGCTGGAGTGCTCCCATGTGCGCTCGGCGGAAATGTAGATCCCTTACTTCTGGGGGCCACCAAAAGCAGAAAGCAGACTAATGTTTTGCGCTGGTATGTGGAGCCAATTCTGAGGTGCAGCTCTGAGGTGGAGCTGTGAGGCCCCCCGGGGCCTTGAGGAGCTCAGCAGGAGGAGCCCTTGTCTGCAGTGAGAAACCCTGAATGTAGATGACATATAGTATTATGGGGCCCCGAAGAATATCAATAGAAACATGTGAATAAATAAACGCAGTAACAAGCAGTCATCTTTACATAAGCCAACTGTCAATATTATGGTAATTTGATGTACTGTGTGCATTTCTCCAAATAAGAGCGAGCAGTGCTTCAATGAAGAGGTCATTTTAACCATGACAACCCTCTCTGAAAAGTAACTAGATACTGTACAGAGGTGCATCATCGCCACCTCCACAGTTAACAGTTGACTTTGATCCCACAGCCCTGATATGTGCTTCTTCTTGCGGTCCTTTGTAGCTCAGTTGGTGGAGCATGGTGCTTACACTGCCAGGGCTGTGGGTTTGATTCCCAGGGCTGTGGGTTTGATTCCCAGGGCTGTGGGTTTGATTCCCAGGGCTGTGGGTTTGCCAGGGCTGTGGGTTTGATTCCCAGGGCTGTGGGTTTGATTCCCAGGGCTGTGGGTTTGCCAGGGCTGTGGGTTTGATTCCCAGGGCTGTGGGTTTGCCAGGGCTGTGGGTTTGCCAGGGCTGTGGGTTTGATTCCCAGGGCTGTGGGTTTGATTCCCAGGGCTGTGGGTTTGCCAGGGCTGTGGGTTTGCCAGGGCTGTGGGTTTGATTCCCAGGGCCACTCATACGTAAAATGTATGCACGCATGCCTGAAAGTGGCTTTGGATAAAAATGTCTGCTGTTTTCATTTCAGCGTTTCCCCCCTTCGACTCACTGTAA
This sequence comes from Salmo salar, assembly GCF_965601325.2. NCBI lineage: Eukaryota > Metazoa > Chordata > Actinopteri > Salmoniformes > Salmonidae > Salmo > Salmo salar. The sequence continues at coordinate 81,067,727 of NC_138302.1, read as the reverse complement.
AGTATATTCTGCTCTGTATGTCTGTTCTCACTGAACCTACACCTTCACTCAAAGTACTGCACCAAAGCGTGGTACAATCATCCACTAACAGAGGCTAAAAAAGCATATGACTAAAACCTCACATTGTTCATTCCTATCTTTGCAGTTAAGAGGCTGAGCAAATTTCATACAGGCATGTAAGAGGTTATTCTGTGAGGTGATTTATATGCTGCAGTTGATTACTGTTATACTAAAACTCTCTGCAGTCAGCAGTCTATGGAAAAGATCAGAAAGTAGACAGCTTTGTTCCAATGGCTAATTAGCATGAATCTATACAGTTGTAAATGTGAAGCTGTAAAATGCATGATTAGCAAGAGCATGAACTGTGGGACCCATGACTATCTTGATAGTTATACCACTTCCACTGTCTACTCTGAGATGACACATGGTCACACTATGACACGAGCAAATCCTTATCTTCTTACCACCACGCCCTTCTTCTTTCTTTCTCTCTTACTCACTCCCTCTTTCAGTATCTCCGTCTATTTTACCATCTATCTCTCTACTTTCTATCTCTCTAAAGCTGCTCTGAAAAAGTCATTCATGTACTGTTTTTACTGTGGCAGTTGGATAAACGAGAAAAAGGCCCTCTATTGCTGTTGTTCTGTGTATAACTATATAATCTGCTGTTCTGTGTATAACTATATAATCTGCTGTTCTGTCTATACCTATATAATCTGCTGTTCTGTGTATAACTATATAATCTGCTGTTCTGTGTATAACTATATAATCTGCTGTTCTGTTTATACCTATATAATCTGATGTGTTGTGTATAACTATATAATCTGCTGTTCTGTGTATAACTATGTAATCTGTTGTTCTATGTATAACTATATAATCTGCTGTTCTGTGTATAACTATATAATCTGCTGTTCTGTGTATAACTATATAATCTGCTGTTCTGTGTTTAACTATATAATCTACTGTTCTGTGTATAACTATATCATCTGCTGTTCTGTCTATACCTATATAATCTGCTGTTCTGTGTATAACTATATAATCTGCTGTTCTGTGTATAACTATATAATCTGCTGTTCTGTTTATACCTATATAATCTGATGTGTTGTGTATAACTATATAATCTGCTGTTCTGTGTATAACTATGTAATCTGCTGTTCTATATATAACGGTATGATCTGCTGTTCTGTGTATAACTATATAATCTACTGTTCTATGTATAACTATATAATCTGCTATTCTATGTATAAATATATAATCTGTTGTTCTATGTATAACTATATAATCTGCTGTTCTGTGTATAACTATATAATCTGCTGTTCTATGTATTTCTATATAATCTGCTGTTCTGTGTATAACTATATAATCTACTGTTCTGTGTATAACTATATAATCTGCTGTTCTGTCTATACCTATATAATCTGTTGTTCTGTGTATAACTATATAATCTGCTGTTCTGTGTATAACTATATAATCTGCTGTTCTGTTTATACCTATATAATCTGATGTGTTGTGTATAACTATATAATCTGCTGTTCTGTGTATAACTATGTAATCTGTTGTTCTATGTATAACTATATAATTTGCTGTTCTGTGTATAACTATATCATCTGCTGTTCTATGTATAACTATATAATCTGCTGTTCTATGTATAACTATATAATCTGCTGTTCTATGTATTTCTATATAATCTGCTGTTCTGTGTATAACTATATAATCTGCTGTTCTATGTATAACTATATAATCTGCTGTTCTATGTATTTCTATATAATCTGCTGTTCTGTGTATAACTATATAATCTGCTGTTCTATGTATAACTATATAATCTGCTGTTCTATGTATTTCTATATAATCTGCTGTTCTGTGTATAACTATATAATCTGCTGTTCTCTGTGTTACTATATAATCTTCTGTTTTATGTATAACTATATTGTCACGGTTGTCGTTGGAAATTGAGGACCAAAACGCAGCAGGTACGTGAATGCTCATCTTGATTTTTAATTATCTTCAAAAATGAACATACAAAATAACAAAACCGAAAAAACTAACAACTAACAAACAGTCTGGCAAAGCAAAGCTCAACACAGAACAATCACCCACCAATCACACACACAAACACACCCTAATATATGGGACTCTCAATCAAAGGCAGATAGACAACACCTGCCTTCAACTGAGAGTCCCAACCCCAATTAACCAAACATAGAAACACACACACCAGACTAACCATAGAATACAAACACATAGACCATCAACCAAAAACCCGGAATTACTAAATCAAACACCCTTTACACAAACACACCACCCCGAACCACATAAAACAAATACCCTCTGCCACGTCCTGACCAAACTACAAAAACAATTAACCTTATACTGGCCAGGACGTGACATATATAATCTGCTATTCTATGTATAAATATATAATCTGCTGTTCTGTGTATAACTATATAATCTGCTGTTCTGTGTATAACTATATAATCTGCTGTTCTGTTTATACCTATATAATCTGATGTGTTGTGTATAACTATATAATCTGCTGTTCTGTGTATAACTATGTAATCTGCTGTTCTATATATAACGGTATGATCTGCTGTTCTGTGTATAACTATATAATCTACTGTTCTATGTATAACTATATAATCTGCTATTCTATGTATAAATATATAATCTGTTGTTCTATGTATAACTATATAATCTGCTGTTCTGTGTATAACTATATAATCTGCTGTTCTATGTATTTCTATATAATCTGCTGTTCTGTGTATAACTATATAATCTACTGTTCTGTGTATAACTATATAATCTGCTGTTCTGTCTATACCTATATAATCTGTTGTTCTGTGTATAACTATATAATCTGCTGTTCTGTGTATAACTATATAATCTGCTGTTCTGTTTATACCTATATAATCTGATGTGTTGTGTATAACTATATAATCTGCTGTTCTGTGTATAACTATGTAATCTGTTGTTCTATGTATAACTATATAATTTGCTGTTCTGTGTATAACTATATCATCTGCTGTTCTATGTATAACTATATAATCTGCTGTTCTATGTATAACTATATAATCTGCTGTTCTATGTATTTCTATATAATCTGCTGTTCTGTGTATAACTATATAATCTGCTGTTCTATGTATAACTATATAATCTGCTGTTCTATGTATTTCTATATAATCTGCTGTTCTGTGTATAACTATATAATCTGCTGTTCTATGTATAACTATATAATCTGCTGTTCTATGTATTTCTATATAATCTGCTGTTCTGTGTATAACTATATAATCTGCTGTTCTCTGTGTTACTATATAATCTTCTGTTTTATGTATAACTATATTGTCACGGTTGTCGTTGGAAATTGAGGACCAAAACGCAGCAGGTACGTGAATGCTCATCTTGATTTTTAATTATCTTCAAAAATGAACATACAAAATAACAAAACCGAAAAAACTAACAACTAACAAACAGTCTGGCAAAGCAAAGCTCAACACAGAACAATCACCCACCAATCACACACACAAACACACCCTAATATATGGGACTCTCAATCAAAGGCAGATAGACAACACCTGCCTTCAACTGAGAGTCCCAACCCCAATTAACCAAACATAGAAACACACACACCAGACTAACCATAGAATACAAACACATAGACCATCAACCAAAAACCCGGAATTACTAAATCAAACACCCTTTACACAAACACACCACCCCGAACCACATAAAACAAATACCCTCTGCCACGTCCTGACCAAACTACAAAAACAATTAACCTTATACTGGCCAGGACGTGACATATATAATCTGCTATTCTATGTATAAATATATAATCTGTTGTTCTGTGTATAACTATATAATCTGCTGTTCTCTGTGTTACTATATAATCTTCTGTTTTATGTATAACTATATAATCTGCTATTCTATGTATAAATATATAATCTGTTGTTCTGTGTATAACTATATAATCTGCTGTTCTCTGTGTTACTATATAATCTGCTGTTCTGTGTATAACTATATAATCTGCTGTTCTGTGTATAACTATATAATCTGCTGTTCTGTGTATAACTATATAATCTGCTGTTCTCTGTGTTACTATATAATCTGCTGTTCTCTGTGTTACTATATAATCTTCTGTTTTATGTGTTATCTCCAGCAGGTAAAAAGTAAAAAGCCAAGCCTCTTCCTGGTCTTAACCAAAGAGCACTAGGCAAATAGCAGAGCCATCACAAACATCTGTATTTCTGAGACAATCCCCAATGGCATGAGTGTGGAACAAACCCCTCGGCCCCCAACGCAGCACGACGCAGTCTTCAGTCGAGTGGTTCACCGTGCTTTTGCACACACATCGTGCATACATGCATACACAACCTAGATGCAGATAGATAGGTGAATAGTTAAGGAGCCAGTGAGATGAAATGTAGAGGATATTTGAGTTGACACCCCCTCTCTCCCCTGGAAGAGGAAGCAGACACACCTGGCTGGCGTTGTCTCTGTCAGGCCATGGTGTTGTGAAGACGAGCAGTTAGAAATGTGATGAGCGATCAGATGTCATTAAGCCTGAGGACACGGATGAGAGAGTGTGTTTTCCCAGATGGGACTACAAATAACACACAAGCCCTTTCAGTCAAACGAACTGAGCATTGGTGTTAGCTATCTTCCAGGTGTGGATGACTGAGAATGGGTTGAAAAGCACACAACACCACAATGGAATTAGGTGTGAAATGCTGTTAAACAAAGTTGCGGACTTTAAACATATTTTCTGTCTGCATGAGATGTTTTTTATGATTCTGTCCTTTTTTAATGCTTGTGCATAACTCTTTTTGCCTCAAAATCCATTTATTTGGATACCATTGTAAAAACCAGACAAGGTTACAGAGATCTTATTTCTTTCTCCTGTCTCTGAATTTCAAGTACTTGAGAAACCTTGTTGTCTATGGCAACCTTACCTATGACAGAATTGCACTTCACTGGCAAAAATCTCACTTAAGATTTTGATCCAGCTCCTGTCAAACTACAGAATTCTTAGGGGGTGGGTTCAGCAGTAGGGAACCGCAATATAACCCAGATTGTGCCTGCATGAAATAATACAAAATTCAGTTGGAGGGTGGCCTAACAAGCTAAACCTTCACATGTTAAGAGCTGTCAGTGTAGAAATGGTTTAACATTGCACTGTTTCGTTTCAGGAAACTAGGCGTACTGTATGTCGCACGTCACTACTTCACAGGAGCGGAGTTTGAACGTAAACATTAATTTTTTTATCAAAATGCATTTTTGAGCAGAAATGCCTTCTGGAACATGTGAACTTTCATGTGCCTTAATAACAAACTTCTATACCATCCATAAATATGAATAAAATGGTTAAATGATGGGCCTAGTTGGTTTAGCTATGGAAAAAGACATGAACCTTCCAGCTAGCCATGATTAGCTGAGATAATGCCGGGAGATGAGCTTGGATTGGTCTCCCATAAAGAATGCTTCTGTCTATAACATGAGCTGTGTTGACAGTACTTTCTACTGTGCCGTTATTGAAAAATATAACGTTAACCATCGAGAACTACATAAGTTTTGCTTCCTTTCTCAACAACATTGACGCCCTGAATTTAGCAGGCGCTATCGACAGATCAGTTGGATAAAGTGATGGGCTACTTTGTCAACACGCCACGGTCAGTCTGAACCGAAGTGACTCAACACAACGCAGGCCAAACAAGATGTAGCTACAAGCAAAACAGAGTTAAATGGTTCCAGTCTGCCGTGAAGTGTTCATCCATGTGTACGGGTAAGAGTCTAGCTACATTTTCAGATATAAGTTACTAATTTAGAAAGTCATTTTTATTGCAAGTTAAAGTGTACTGTTAGTTAGCTAGCAAATGTTAACTTGCTTGCTCGCTAGCTAAAATTACATGTACGATCTGTGTAGTAATATTATTCAAATTAGAAATCCATTTACATTGCTAGTTATAGCCTAATGTTAGCTAGCTAACATTGAACCTAGTTTGTTAGCTTTAACTACCTGCAGATTCATACTACAGCTATGACAATGTTTGTATTGGTAGTAGTATGAGTTGGGATTATGCCGGTTCATGGTCAGCTAGCTACCTAGCTAGCTACATGTCTAAATAAAAGACTCCACTTCGGCCGGATTATTACATGACCCATCAAATTAGCCAGGTGTGTCTGGGGGTGATTACTGCCATCTATTGTATTTCATGAACATGTGTACACTGGGTGGCAGGTAGCCTAGTGGTTAGAGCGTTGGACTAGTAACTGAAAGGTTGCAAGTTTGAATCCCCGATCTGTCATTCTGCCCCTGAACAAGGCAGTTAACCCACTGTTCCTAGGCAGTCATTGAAAATAAGAATTTGTTCTTAACAGACTTGCCTAGTTAAATAAAGGTTAAAAAAAAGTCTAGACAATAGTGATCCATCCACTTAGCTAGATGTGGCTGGTGGGTGGTTATAGCATTTCCTTCACATAACCCATCAATTTAGACAAGTGTGTCGGGTAAGAGTCATCTAATAATGATAGAATATTTATAAAATATTTTTATCTGTACACTTTCTGTTTTTGATATTGCTACTATGCAGGTAACCGCTTCACTGTACCGTTTACATATTCTGTTTAGAAAAAGAAGAGCTCTCCAGTAGGTGTACCAAAACATTCAAGGGCCATTTTTTCAAAAGTGGGGTTACAAGTTTATCAACTTTCAAAGCAGAATGACTTGCCCATTGTTCCTCAACTGCAGTGTATAATATACAATTGTCTAGCTCTGAGTCTCTACTTGTATCCAATGTAAAAAACACAATTTCAAATGTTGCTACATAATCGAGGTGGTCAGTCACAAATAGACTCACTAACATTTACTATTTTAACGAAAAAAGACTAAACTATCATTCTATGATACCTGGCATGGGAAGCTGAAATACCGTAAGTGATTTGACAGCTTTCAAAGCTGTCAAATCACTTTATATTTAGAAGCACAGTATCTACAGTTTCTGTATCAGTGACAGGTGTACTACATGTGTCTGCCCTCTGCAACAGCCATAGATGTATAATACATGTTCTAAGTAATTCTATGGCAAAAGTTCTTAGGTTCTGTCAGATATAATGATGGGTAATATAGAGTGATGGATATAAGTGATGGATGTGTGTATTCTAAATCTGTTCTGATGGTTCTGATAGGGCACAGTACAAAATGTCAGCACTGAGATTTCTCACATCAGGGAAGCAGGGTACGGATACTGAGATCCAGCAATAACATACAGTCAGGTCCAAAATTATTGGCACCCTTAATAAAGATTGTATAAAATAAATAACACAAATACTGAGCTATATTGTATGCAAAAAAAGGGAAATGATATTATTTTATATTAATACAATTGCTCAGCGAAAGAGATTTTGTTTAACAAATATAATATATATATATATATATATATATATATATATATATATATTGGGGGTCAAAATTATTGGCACCCCTGTTCTCAATATCTTTCAATACCTCACCTTGTAGGGTGTCCAATCAAAAATGCATATTTTGACCAACGGATAATGATAGAGACATGACGTATTCATTGACCTGGCCAAAGCTTTCGACTCTGTCAATCACCACATCCTTATCGGCAGACTCAATAGTCTTGGTTTCTCAAATGATCAAATGATTGCCTCGCCTGGTTCACCAACTACTTCTCTGATAGAGTTCAGTGTGTCAAATCTGAGGGCATGTTGTCCGGACCTCTGGCAGTCTCTATGGGGGTGCCACAGGGTTCAATTCTTGGGCCGACTCTCTTCTCTGTATACATCAATGATGTCGCTCTTGCTGCTGGTGAGTCTCTGATCCACCTCTACGCAGACGACACCATTCTGTATACTTCTGGCCCTTCTTTGGACACTGTGTTAACAGCCCTCCAGACGAGCTTCAATGCCATACAACTCTCCTTCCGTGGCCTCCAACTGCTCTTAAATACAAGTAAAACTAAATGCATGCTCTTCAACCAATCGCTGCCTGCACCTGCCCGCCCGTCCAGCATCACTACTCTGGACGGTTCTGACTTAGAATATGTGGACAACTACAAATACCTAGGTGTCTGGTTAGACTGTAAACTCTCCTTCCAGACTCACATCAAACATCTCCAATCCAAAGTTAAATCTAGAATTGGCTTTTGTCACCAAAGCCCCATATACTACCCACCACTGCGACCTGTACGCTCTCGTTGGCTGGCCCTGGCTTCATACTAGTCGCCAAACCCACAGGCTCTAGGTCATCTACAAGACCCTGCTAGGTAAAGTCCCCCCTTATCTCAGCTCGCTGGTCACCATAGCAACACCCACCTGTAGCACGCGCTCCAGCAGGTATATCTCACTGGTCACCCCCAAAGCCAATTCCTCCTTCGGCCACCTCTTCTTCCAGTTCTCTGCTGCCAATGACTGGAACGAACTACAAAAATCTCTGAAACTGAAAACACTTATCTCCCTCACTAGCTTTAAGCACCAGCTGTCAGAGCAGCTCACAGATTACTGCACCTGTACATAGCCCATCTATAATTTAGCCCAAACACCTACCTCTTCCCCTACTGTATTTATTTATTTTGCTCCTTTGCACCCCATTATTTCTATTTCTACTTTGCACTTTCTTACACTGCAAATCTACCATTCCAGTGTTTTACTTGCTATATTGCATGTACTTTGCCACCATGGCCTTTTTTTGCCATTACCTCCCTTATCTCACCTCATTTGCTCACATTGTATATAGACTTATTTTTCTACTGTATTATTGACTGTATGTTTGGTTTACTCCATGTGTAACTCTGTGTTGTTGTATGTGTCAAACTGCTTTGCTTTATCTTGGCCAGGTCGCAGTTGTAAATGAGAACTTGTTCTCAACTTGCCCACCTGGTTAAATAAAGGTGAAATAAATAAATAAATAAATAAAATAAAAATGTTTGAATAAAGATGTTCATAAGATAAGCTCTCATATTGCCTGCGTGAGTTATAGTATAAACATACTGTAACGGCCGTCGAAGGGAGTAAACCAAGGCGCAGCGGGTAGAGTGCTCATATTTAACTTTTATTGAACACGTAAAACAAAACAAGAAACGAACGACAGCTTAACAGTTCCGTCAGGTACAAAACACTAGACTGAAAACAACCACCCACAAACACAAGCTGAAAAACCTCCACTAAATAGGACTTCCAATCAGAGGCAACAAGAAACAGCTGCCTCCAATTGAAGGTCAAACAAAAACCCTAAACATAGAAATAGAAAAACTAGACACAGACATAGAAATATACTAACATAGAACATAAACTAAAAACCCCAAAACACATAAAACAAACACCCCCTGCCACGCCCTGACCAAACTACAATAACAAACAACCTCTTTTACTGGTCAGGACGTGACACATACAGTGTACTCGGAGAGTATTCACACCCCTTCAAAATGTTGTTAGGTTACAGCCTAATTCTAAAATTGATTAAAATAGGTTTTCTTCTCATCAATCTACAAACAATACCCTATAATAACAAAGCAAAAACAGATTTTTGGAAGTTTTAGCAAATGTATATAAAAAAATAAATAATAATATCACATTAACATAAGTATTCAACCCTTTACTCAGTACTTTGTTGAAACACCTTTGCCAGCGATTACAGCCTCGAGTCTTCTTGCGTATGACGCTACAAGCTTGGCACACCTATATTTGATGAGATTCAGGTCTCTTCAGAGATGTTCGATCACGTTCAAGTCCGGGCTCTGACTCGGCCACTCAAGGACATTCATTGACTTGTCCCGAAGCCACTCCTGCGTTGTCTTGGCTGTGTGCTTAGTGTCGTTGTTCTGTTGGAAGGTGAACCTTCGCCCCAGTCTGAGGTCCTGAGTGCTCTGCAGTAGGTTTTCATCAAGGATCTCTCTCTCCTTTGCGCCGTTCATCTTTCCCTCGATCATGACTAGTCTCCCAGGCCCTGCCACTGAAAAACATCATGCTGCCACCACCATGCTTCACTGTAGGGATGGTTCCAGGTTTCCTCCAGACGTAACGCTTGGCATTCAGGCCAAAGAATTCAATCTTGGTTTCATCAGACCAAAGAGTCTAGTTTCTCATGGTCTGAGAGTCCTTTAGGTGCCTTTTAGCAAACTCCAAGAAGGCTGACAAGTGCCTTTTACTGAGGAGTGGCTTCCATCTGGCCATTCTACAATAAAGGCCTGATTGGTAGAGTACTGCAGAGATTTTTGTCCTCCTGGAAGGTTCTCCCATCTCTGCAGAGGAACTCTGAAACTCTCTCAGAGTGACGATCGGGTTCTTAGTCACCTCCCTGACCAAAGCCCTTCTCCCCCGATTGCTCAGTTTGGCCGGGCTGCCAGCTCTAGGAAGAGTCTTGGTGGTTCCAAACTTCTTCCATTTAAGAATGATGGAGGTCACTGTGTTTATGGGGACCTTCAACACTGCAGACATTTTTTGGTACCCTTCCCCAGATCTGTGCTTCGACACAATTCTTTCTCGGAGCCCTACGGACAATTCCTTCGGCCTCATGGCTTGGTTTTTGCTCAGACATGCACTGTCAACTGTGGAAACTTATATATATACATTTTTTTTATTTTTTTTTATACATTTGCTATAATTTCTAAAAACATGTTTTCACTTTTTCATCATGGGATATTGTGTGTAGATTGATGAGGGGAAAAAAACAATTGAATCAATTTTAGAATAAGGCTGTAACGCAACAAAATGTGGAAAAAGTCAAGGGGTCTGAATACTTTCCGAATGCACTGTAGCCTAGCTCTTTTTCCTTTCAACTTGTTATTCCCTCTCTTCCAACATTAGAGATAAGAGTCAATTTGTATTGGACTGCAGAGAAGCAGAACAGAGAGTCATTTTTGCAATGCCCTAGATAATGCCCTCACAGTACATAAAAGCTAGTGCCTTAGAGGGGGGTTTCTAAAGCAGAATTAGATTAGGATTTGGGAGGTGTGGGTGGCTGTCATAGACAGTAATGTGATTCTATTCAACATTAATTACTTTCATATTGAATATGCCAACCAGAAAAGCAAAAAGCAAAAGTACTCAAGATTTTAATTGACTACAAATTCTGTCTGCATTACAGTGTGTGTGTGTGTGATCGTGTGCATGCATGCGTGTGTGTGTGACTAAGTGCATTAACTCCAGGTGAGATATCCTCAGTTTACATTACTATCTGCGTGTTTCTTCCTAACTATTCTAAACTGCAGTGACAGTCCAGGTGCAGTTAGTCACCTAAATCCTAATGCCTGGGTCCCGGGCCCCTGCTTTCTCTTGCTCCAAACCTGCACAGAGGACAACTCTCTCTCCGACTCTCCATCTCTGTCTTCCTTTATGTATATCACTTCATTTTCCCAGGTGCCTGTCTTTCGTCAGCTTTTTTTTATTTAAGAGCACATTCTCTGTAAACACAAATCATGGCTGCAGGCAACTCGAATGGAGACAGTCTGCCTCTGTCTCATTTTGACAAAATAAATTATATTACTACTAGATTAATAAGTGAGTTTATCGCCCTTCAAGGAACAATGAGTACCACAGTTAATTTATTTGGCCAAAAAAGTAATTAATTAGTTCAGGGCATTGGACTCAAACAATTTATATATTTGCTAAAGCCGCATATTGTTCCAGTATTTTCTATATTATCACCATCAATAAATTGTTTGCCCAACAAGTCATAATATATTTTATTTCAGAGAAAACATCTACAACTATTAACCCTGTGTATTAGGGATCCATATTTTCCCAAAAATCTAACAAGTTTCAATACCGGTAATAATTCATATTTATCTCGTGAGTCCCGGGAAATACCACAAAACTCAAAAGTGACAATTTAAGAGTTTAAAAGATATGGTCACTTATGTTTCTCCCAAAATAAGATTGGCGCAGCGCTGCGCCACTATGTAAAGATGTAGATTTCACAGCAAATGAAACTATTTATTAATGATAGAGTAACTTTGATCGCCAATGACATTGTTGTGAATTGTGAAGCAGGTTGTTCATAAATTCAGAGCATTAGCATGTTCATCAATGTTATTGTAGCATGTGGCATGTTCATAATTCAGTGCATTTCAGCAGTAGGCCAAGGCTATCTCAGGATGTACAGAGTGCACCTGCCAAACTTCGTAGTGGCAGTCAAATAAAAGTCAAATGACCAAAGTTGGGAAGCTTGCTAGATAACCTCCAACGAATGACAGAATATCTCCTAGTTTGCAAAATCGAGTTGATGATTATTCAGATCAGGTCATGAATAACGGGGACATGAAGAAAGGAAATTGTTTAAATATCAATGTATCTTATTGGGGACCAACTCTGTTTAAAATGAATATCCATATCGACTCTCATACTGTTTGTTGATCCCGCACTCTCTACTGAAGCTCACACTCATATGGGCAGCAATATGAGACATGGCAGAGAAGCAGGGGAAATGTTATAGCGTATTTTGACATGCATAGGAAAGATGTGCTTTGATAATGCTTTGATACAGAATAAAGGTAGACATTTTCATGCAAGACAGGAGTCCAAATTGTAGGTTTCAGTGGGATTGAGACGATAGGAATATATCCTAGGCTCTACAGTATATAAGGCTCTATAAGAATACTACATGAGTCAATAGATAAATAATACACTTGATTTAGGCTACATTATTGCATGCTAAATGTTTCTGATCAGTGATCAAACTAATAAATTAGCTACCACTTCCACTTGTCCACTTTTCCAGACAGAGATCAATTACATATACAGTACCAGTCAAAAGTTTGGTCACACCTACTCATTCAAGGGTTTTTCTTTATTTTTACTATTTTCAACATTGTAGAATAATAGTGAAGACAAGAAAACTAAGAAATAACACATATGAATCATGTAGTTACCAAAAAAACTGTTAACCCTTGTGTGGTGTTCATGTTGTTGATATTCACCCAATGATAGCGGGTCTGATGAACTGGGTCTTTAAAACAATACAGACATAACAATTTACGTAAAAATACTTCATACTTAATAATTAGATGTTAATTAACTTATATCAATTACAAGCAAAAGAGATGGCATACATGGTTAACATTTGCCAATTATCTCTGCTAGATCACATTCACAAGCATTTCGCTACACCTGCAATAACATCTGCTAAACATGATTTGATTTTGATTTATCAATAAAAGCGCTATTTGTTTTCTTTGATAAAAGAAGACATGGGTGGAATAAATCATGGGTGGAATAAATCATGTTTATCTATTATTCTGACATTTCACATTCTTAAAATAATGTGGTGATCCTAACTGACCTAAGACAGGGACATTTTTACTAGGATTAATTGTCAGGAATTGTGAAAAACTGAGTTTAAATGTATTTGGCTAAGGTGTATGTAAACTTCCGACTTCAACTGTACATATTTCTCCTCCTGTAGGCTACTGATGAGCTTGTTGCTGACGGGCTGGTCCTGGGGCTGGCTGAGGGTCAATCTCATCCTCTTCTTCCAACTCACTGTCAGACTCCGAATTGACAGAGACATGATGCTCATATTCAGAAAATTATTCATCTACCAAAGTGGAAGATGCTCCTTCCACACTGGCTTCTCTCTCCGCAAAAAAATATTTCTAAGGAGCTCTGAGCAGAGATGATTTTTGACATACTGATTGATTGTGTTAAGGAGCCATACATGCAAAGCTATTTAAGTGTTGTGTCCCTCCCCCAATTTGCAACTGGCTGGGGTAAATACTGCATTTAAAAAAAAAAATGTTTTACAATGTTTTGAAATAATGTCTCAGAATAACGTATTGTAATAACATTGTGCAGGTTCCCGAAAGACATTGTGTAATTTCACACACTACAAAGAGTAAAGAGTGAGAGAAAAGAAGGGAGACAAGCAGACAGGTAGGGAGACAGACAGGTTCTTGGTGCTATGTTGAAACAGCAGGCCCAGGGTGGAAGAAGACAGAGAAGGCACACAGCAAAGCTTTTTCTTTCATTTCTACTTGTTTTCACCTACACACACACAGTCAATGGCTGTTTCCTCATCTCCTCATTCTGCTGCACATGTTGTGTATTTTGTGGAATTGCATTAGTGCGATATTGGGGGAAAATGTTGTAATTTCCTGGGTCTTGTAACTTTATTTTTTTGGAGGAAAGTTTAAGAGTGGTCCCGGGACAGTCCCGGGATCCCAGTTACTTGTGTTAATCCCTCCTGTGTATGGAGTACCATACAGTCACACACTAATCATCAAATCAAGGAACCCGCCCATCTTCCAAACTTCCTGTTAAAACTCTTGTTCCTTTGCCAACAGCTCCACTGTAGTTTTGTTGTGCAGTCTGTTTCCAGTACAGTATGTTGTTTAAGACAAACAAACAGACGAAGGCCTCCACTCAGCTGGGTGGCATATGTCCCATCGAGCAAGGTTACCCTCTCCATGCCAGCAGACGAGCACAGCTTGATCGAGTGATGGAGTCCAAACTTTCTGCCAAATTGGATGATGGGAAAATGATATGCTCGGCACAAGCCCCTGTGTTGATGAAAAGAAACTCTGAAAATGGACTTCTATTTTTAGCATCGGAGAGTGGCGGTAATCGGCTGGGGCCAGTCGAGTTCTGCTTGCTCGCTGAATGCTGGGATGAAACGTGTTGTCGACGGCTTCTGTTAAACAGAGTAATTTGATTTATTTGGCAATCTGCCTTTGCTCTTATCGTTTCCAAGCCAGTGAGGATCCCTAAATAAAACAGAGATTTCTAGGGAGAAACTGCATAGTACAAACGTCCTATGCAGAGACCGTACTGGAGACATTTAAATATTACCCAATTTCATGGGAGGAGGGGATGGGTATAACATATGTCCCTGTCAGGCTGGCAACGCTGCACTGAACTGGAGGAGCAGAGGGAGAGAGAGAGAGAGAGAGGGCCCCTGTGGTACCATGGACTGGTGGTTATACTACTCCACCCATCTTCACTGTGTGTGTGTGTGTGTGTGTGTGAATGTAGCCACAGACATTTGACCCTGTGTATTCAGGTAAAAGTACTAGCGTTAGCGCCGTATGGCTCCTTTATTCCGTCCTATACAGCACAACTATTGTTTAATTAACACTCAAAAGCAGCAACCAAAGAGCTCTGAATTAACTAATCCTATTTTAACCACTATTTGATGTCTATTTTTACAGGTATATTTTCACAGTGCATTTGTATGGTAATTTGAGCACACATTGTGCCTAGTTAAATTGCACTGCTGTTATTTTCAGCACCAATAACACTTCAACCTTTGTTTCATTATAAGAAGAGGAGGGATGATGGAGTGGGTAAAACTTTTGAAATGTGGTCTGTTGCTATGGCTGTGGAAAAGCCATAATCACACAGCTTGGCATTTTCCATTATAGCTTGACAGCTCTTTTAAGTCCCACACTTTTCCAAGGCTTTTTGGTCTTTTTACAATTTCACTTTGCCAAAGATTGCCTGTTATAGTTCTCTTTAAATATATACAGTATCAGTCAAAAGTTTGGACACAACTACTCATTCAAGGGTTTTTCTTTATTTTTACTGTTTTCTACATTGTACAATAATAGTGAAGACATCAAAACTATGAAATAACACATATGGAATCATGTAGTAACCAAAAAAGTGTTCAACAAATCAAAATATATTTTATACTTGAGATTCTTCAGTGTAACTGCCCTTTGCCTTGATGACAGATTTTCACACTCTTGGCATTCTCTCAACCAGCTTCATGAGGTAGTCACCTGGATTGCATTTCAATTAACAGGTGTGCCTTGGTAAAAGTTAATTTGTGGAATTTCTTTCCTTCTTAATGTGTTTGACCCAATCAATTGTGTTGTGACCAAGTCCATATTATGGCAAGAACAGCTCAAATAAGCAAAGAGAAACTACAGTCCATCATTAATTTAAGACATGAAGGTCAGTCGCAAAAACCATCAAGTGCTATGATGAAACTGGCTCTCATGAGGACTGCCACAGGAAAGGAAGACCCAGAGTTACCTCTGCTGCAGAGGATAAGTTCATTAGAGTTACCAGCCTCAGATTGCGGCCCAAATAAATGCTTCACAGAGTTCAAGTAACAGACACATCAACATCAACTGTTCAGAGGAGACTGTGTGAATCAGGCCTTCATGGTCAAATTGCTGCAAAGAAACCACTACTAAAGGACACCAATAAGAAGAAGATACTTGCCTGGGCTAAGAAACACGAGCAATGGACATTAAACCGGTGGAAATCTGTCCTTTGGTCTGATGAGTCCAAATTTGAGATTTATGGTTACAACCACTGTGTCTTTGTGAGACACAGAGTAGTTGAACGGATGATCTCTGCATGTGTGGTTCCCACCGTGAAGCATGGAGGAGTAGGTGTGATGGTGTGGAGGTGCTTTGCTGGTGACACTGTCTGTGATTTATTTAACCAGCATGGTTACCACTGCATTCTACAGCGATACAACACCCCATCTCGTTTGCGCTTAGAGGGACTATCATTTGTTTTTAAACAGGACAACAAGCCAAAACACACCTCCAGGCTGTGTAAGGGCTATTTGAACAAGAAGGAGAGTGATGGAGTGCTGCATCAGATGACCTGGACTCCACAAATCACCCAACCTCAACCCAATTGAGATGGTTTGGGATGAGTTGGACCGCAGAGTGGAGGAAAAGCAGCCAACAAGTGCTCAGCATATGTGGGAACTCCTTCAAGACTGTTGGAAAAACATTCCTCATGAAGCTGGTTGAGAGAATGCAAAGAGTGTGCATGATTCCATATGTGTTATTTCATAGTGTTGATGTCTTTACTATTATTCTACAATGTAGAAAATTGTAAAAATAAAGAAAAACACTTCAATGAGGGAATGAGGTGTGTCCAAACTTTTGACTGGTACTGTGCATTGCACCATCAGTCATAAAAAGTAATTTAGGTCTATGATGAAAGTAAAACGAAATATAACATTGCAGATCAGTGATGAAGGTTGATTGAGTTCAAATGAACTACAACAAAAAACACTACGGAGAGACAAAAGATAACACAACTGCAATTTTTCCATCCTTTTGGGTGTAGAAGGGCAATAGAAGAAATTAAGTCAATGATAATTGGCTTGAAATATGGGGTTTGGATAGGGATCACTTCACACATGTGCTACGTTTTCCCGACATGAAACATACTGACATTCCACTTCCTCTTCCATTTTGAAACAGTTCACTGTATGGCACTATATCTGTATGACCCTGGTCTCACCTTGACCTTCTCTTCTCCCAGTTTCACTGCATCAGCTCCATCTCTGTCTACATGTGAGATGGAGCCTGAGTCAATCACTCCCATCAGCCTGAGCCAGGGGATCGATGAGCAACTGGGCCTCTTACTGTAATCACTGACCCATTCCCCAGCCACCATTTGCCCCCTGACCCCTCCTCCCTAGCCCTGAGCAGAGAGCTCTATTTCTGCAGAGTCGGGTCCAAAAGGTTGTAATGATTTTAGTTCACTCAGGCTCTGGCCCCTGAGCTCCCTCAAGCTCACAAAGGCACAGCACTTCTCTTTCCCATCATTATACAGTGTTGAAGACTACACATTTTCTCTGTAGAAACAGCAGTTATGTGAGCCCTGAAGAAATGTTCATTCAGAGAACAACGTGGGTTATTATGTACTGTAACAGACTGGTGGGCTGCACTGTGCATTCTCTACCTTAATGAGTCCATGGAGGCAGGAAGGCAGATGACCTGTCAAACTGTCTTTATGTTCTAAATGTTTTCCTAATCCATGTCTATCTGAACAGATGTTATGCTGTCTCTCTGATGATGCAGGCATTTAGTTGGTGAGACTCAAGTATCTAAGCTACATACAGTACCTGAGGGGTTTTAAGGTTTCTATCTTATACACTCCAGATTTGTGTCTCCATGGCAACCCTCAACCTGCATCACATGGCCCTGCATGAAGTCTCCACCAGTGTTCTGTGTCTAAGGGAAACAAAGTGTTCAACACCTGCCTCAAATATCTGCTGGATTTGGATCGATGACCAGGGTTAGCAATTAAACGAGGACCGGTACACCCGTTCTCTTCCTATCCTACCTTCTCCCTAACCGGCGTCACCGGAACCGGTAGCGACCGTGGCATGTTGGCTCTGGGCCCATGGTGGATGCCGTGACAACATGAGACGCACGGCAGCTGGAGAGCCGGTGGGGCTGTGGGAAAATATTTGTTCAGGCCCAAGGATCTCCCATGGAACAACTCATCTGTCATCTGTGAACAGCTGCCGGAACCAGACGATGCACACAGCATTCGAATGAATTAAGCTGTTGGCGATAGGGGTGCTCATATTTCACATCACACTGGGCACACACTGAAATGATGTTGAACCAGTGTGGAATAGAGGTTGAATTGACGTCTGTCCACAGTGAGCTTTACTTATGGTGGAGCAGTGGGAGACCATGTAACATTTTCCACACAGACATGATGGAGGAACATGTGGTTTGTGTGTCACAGAGGTGGTATGTACTATTACTGTATGATGGTGAAGTCTTGTAAAATAAAGACCTGAAGTATTTTAACTATTGCCTCAGAAACATAGAAGCTGGCATACATGGGAGCATTCTATAAACCCCCAGCAGGTTTGGTACAGTACATGCTACATATGGAAGAGGTTGTTCATATTTTGAGAGTAACACCCATATTGTTTTTATGTTACATGCATTTAGTCATTAATGTGAGTAAAGCTAAAATGACCATTCAAATTATATCATAAAGGCTACAATAATAACACGCACATTTCTGGTGTGTTCTCTCGCCTCCTTTTGAATGTGTTCAGTGATGTCTGTGTTCAGTGATGTCTGGGGCTGACACAATGTGAAGATGTGTGAGGTGATGTCAGAACCTTTAATCTTTCCAACAGCTGCTCTTTGGAAGTTGCATATGACTTCATTTATCTATCAGGCTCTTCAAACAGAATTTACAGTGAGCCATGGGAAGAGTGCTGATTGAGTTAAAAGACCTTATCTCTAAGTCAAAGCCAAACCTGTCATCACCTCGGCGAGCAATGTATTGCAAAAGCATAACTACTCCAGTGATGAGTCATTTGGCAGCACATAGATATTTCTCAGAGACTTCACATGTCTCAGAGATGCTCTAGTACCTCCTAATGCTGTGGGTCCTCAGGATGTGTGATCTGACAGTGGATTCACTGTGGTCCAGCATTAGACATGGTTATAAAAACTGCAAGACACACCAGCTCTGGTGATCCCAATTCTATTTAACCTTTATTTAAACCAATTAAGGCAACATTTGAAAGATAAATAATATATTCTCCAACAGAGACCTGGCCATTAAATAACTATTGTATATTGTGAACTGTTCTATCATGCTGTTGGGGCTTCTGCACATGCTACATTTGACCAAAGTACATGTTACAAACCTCCCATGGCAGCATGTGACAGGGGTCAAAAAATGACATGCATAGATCCATTCTATGCAAATCAAGATTCAAATCCCCTCCTTAGAGATATGGGCATATTGACTTTGCATCAAGAGGAAAGAGTGCTGTCATGTTGGGATAGAGTGGGCGTAGCCCTGGGATCGAGAGAGGGATCCCACTATGTGTGTGTAAGGTCCTCTGTGAGTGATCACCAGCCCTGTTGAAAGGAGGTCCTGCTTAGCCCCCATGAGCAGGCTGACTGGGGTGTCACAAGACGTTAGTGTCAAGCCCAGGGACCGCACAGCTAGGTGAGTCAGAGCAAAAGCTGCCGTTTGTTACCATAGCGCCAAGGACCCATCACTTCATCTTTTCACAAGTCTTTTTATGTAACATCTCTTTCCCTCTTTCTCTCTCTCCATCTCTTCATTGTTCTCTTTCTCTCTATTTCTGTCTCCCCCTCTTGCTGGTTGTTATGAATAAGTCATAAAATTGCAAGCGGCAGACAGCGCGTGTTTTTAAAATTTGGAGCTTTAAGAGTGGGAGAGCGGTGGGAACAATAGAAAGTGAAGAGAATGCATGTAGAGATGGACGGCTAAAATCCACATTGTTTACTCCCTGAGGAGCTGAGCTTAGGTGTACATAGAAGAGGTTCCACATTGTTTACCTTTGTTGAGTTGGTAAATAATAAATATAGAAATAATTGATGTATGTCTTAGCAAGAGAAGCTTTGAAAACCTTTGCATCTAAGAGGACTATAGACAGTAGACAGCTAGCTAATTACCTTTTCAAGGCCTGAGTTTTTGTGGATTTTTCATTTAATACTCTCAAAGCTATTCAAAGGTATCAGCTACCTGACAGAGTGAGCTCAGTCACCATTGTGTAGATTCAACCAATGTATTTTGTCAGCTATGACTTAAACCATTAAATCAATCACATTTAAAGACAAGCATGCAGAGGAAGCCTTTCTTCCTCCCTAAGTCAATCAAGAAGGTTACATTGTCAATTTTCCCATTCATTGGATGGGAAAAGTGTGTATTCCTAATATGGACATTGTTTATTACTATGATAACAAGGTCATTTATTCAGATGAATAAAAATTAATAGTGCGATCTCTTCTTAATCAACAGCAGGGTGTTTGTTTACGGGCTGTGGAGTGGCCTTGCCACAGCCACATTCACTCTAATAAAGTGAAGCATTCAGCTCCAGTGTGCTACATCTGGCCGAGGTACAGTATATCATCCCCTCTGTATTAGGCTGCTGCCGCTGCAGCTCATCCCCCTGTCCAACCACGCCACAAAGTCATTTACTACAACATGATGTCATGGCACTTCCCACTGGGCACAAACCGGTTAAATCAACATTGTTTCAAAGTATTTTGTCAACGTATTGTGACGTGGAATCTACGCGGAAGATTTCAACCGCAGGATTATGTCATCATGGTAACCAATTTTCAACATACAGTAACCATCAAAAGAATGGACACAACTACTCATTCAAGTGTTTTTCTTTATTTTTACTATTTTCTACATTGTATAATAATAGTGAAGACATCAAAACTAAAAATATCAATATTTTTGATATTCCAACAGTCTTGAAGGAGTTCCCACATATGCTGAGTACTTGTTGGCTGCTTTTCCTTCACTCTGCGGTCCAACTCATCCCAAACCATCTCAATTGGGTTGAGGTCGGATGATTGTGGAGGCCAGATCATCTGATGTAGCACTCCATCACTCTGCTTGTTCAAATAACCCTTACACACATTGACTGACCTTCATGTCTTAAATTAATGATGGACTGTAGTTTCTCTTTGCTTATTTGACCTGTTCTTTTCATAATATGGACTTGGTCTTTTACCAAATAGGACTATCTTCTGTATACCACCCCTACCTTATCAAAACACAACTGATTACCTCAAATGCATTAAGAAGGAAAGAAATTCCACAAATGAAGAACTTTTACCAAGGCACACCTGTTAATTGAAATTCATTCCAGGTGACTACGTCATGAAGCTGGTTGAGAGAATGCCAAGTGTGTGCAAAGCTGTCATCAAGGCAAAGGGTGGCTACTCTGAAGAATCTCAAATATAAAATATATTTTGATTTGTTTAACACTTTTTTGGTTACTACATGATTCCGTATGTGTTATTTCATAGTTTTAATGTCTTCTCTATTATTCTACAATGTAGATAATAGTAAAAATAAATAAATACCCTTAAATGAGTAGGTGTGTCCAAACTTTTGACTGGTACTATAGACAAACCTTGTATAAAACATATTCAATTTGTACCTTTGAAACAACGTGATGTAAACGTAATATCCACTATAAGAAAAAAAACTATAAGCTGGGTAACACCTATTGGAGAGTTGATCTATCTACAGCTATCGCTTCAGTCTGCCAACCAAGGTTTTATCAAAGCCCAGCTCTGTTTAGCTTTGTTAACCAATGTGCTGTCGTGAGAATGCTTGTTGAGAAATCGCCACTTCATAGATCCACTGTTCCTATCGAAGTCATTCCTAAATTTCAACAGAGCAAATGAAATGTAAGACAGCCTTAACATTAGGTTATTTACTGTCATACGATCTAATGTAACAGTATTTATTCAACTTTAAAATGAGTAATACATCCATGGCCACATTTTGAGGTTACTGTAAAAATAAATGTCTTCTTATGTAATCATAAAAATCGTGCATGTTCAAGGTTGCAGGTCTGTGGAAATCTTCATAATTGCTATACTTTAATAATCTGCAGAGAATCTCAAATGGCATTGATCACATGCACCATGTAGTTGAATGTAATCTCAACTGTAATCCAGGTCATTTGAGGAAGCACAGTGATAATACATTAAGTTGATGTTTAAATAAACAAAATACCTGATATTATCTTCCCATTTGAACTTTGGTGTGCTTTTAAAATGGGTGAAAGCCCAGTGATAACACATTTAGGTGACAACTAAACCAAAAATCAGACATAGTTTTTAAATTGGAATTTGGTTGTGCTTTTTGATGGTTGAAAGCATAGTGATAACACATTGGGAATTCAACAAACCTTTGGCTGTCTTTTTGAGTGGGTGAAAATAGGTTGGAATCTCATTGATCAACATATCTACCAAATATGAATTCTCCACGTTGAAATTACATGGTGTGTCCAGTGGGAATTCTCTGCTGGGTGCTAGAACATTCATTTAAAGGAATTAAAGGCAGATAACGATACATAACGAGGAGGCTGGAAATCCGATGCAGACCCATGTGACAATAATGTGGTGTTATTATATTTGTCTGAGCTATCTACCAATTCCGGGTTTGTAAATCTATCTGTAACGTGTTTGAGGAGAACACTGTCACTTTTAATGTTGTGAAATGTATACATTGTTGCTGACTGAATCAGATCAAACTTTGGGGACTGTGAGAGGCTTTTCAAACTAAAACACTGGATACTGGAGTACTATCCTTATGTTGGGAAAGAGATATATTCAAGATTGTATTTGTTCACACAGACAGAGAGATATATACAGTTACAGTATAGATGAATATGAGGACATCCAAATGCAGATACACAGGCACACACATGCATGCTGCACACATACAAACGCATATTTATGTACACACACAGATACAGTGCCTTCAGAAAGTATTCACACCCCTTGAATCTTTCCACATTTTGTTGTGTTACAGCATGAAACTGATTAAATTGAGATTTTGTGTCACTGGCTTACATAACACATCACTGAGTACCACTCAGCAAACGCCAGCTAGCTAACACCTTCCGACTGGCATTAATAGACCAGTGTGCAGTGACAACATCTCAGCATCTTAAAGCCAATGAAAGTCATGGCGAGGAAAGATAACATGAATCTACTTTACAACACTGCCAGTCAACCATTAAGCTAACAAACATTCTTTGACTTTCTCTTGACATTGCAGAACTTCTTTTTTCTCCGCCACACTCACAGGAGCCATTGTGAGAGGTATTTTAATGCCCAGGCAGTAAGAGCAGTGTAAACAACAACCACCAGCTGTTCAACTAGTCTGTGTATTTAAAGAGCAGAGCACCATTCCCTTCCCTCGTAATGATATCTCTCCTGAGGCCTATCTGAAACCAGGATTTACAAAAGAACCACAACAATCAGAAAAGTCTGAAACCATCTGATACAACCTGGCCTGCATGGCTGCCTCGCTCATAGACATAATTGCTCAGCAAAAGGACCATATGTGATGGTACTCAGTATATCGTAACAAGGGATTCATTTGTGCTTCCATGCCTTAACCCTCATGTTAATGAAGAGATGTGCAATTTGAATTCCATTGTGTTTAATGGCGAGGCCTTTGGTTGAGGAGAGCGAGAGCGTCGGTCGGTCGGTTCGTCTTGTGTGTGCTACGTGGGACGTAAAGACCAGCAGACCGTGTCTAATTCACTACTCCTGTCTGGGGCTGAAGCTCTGCCTCTGAGCTTAGGGAGACTCCTCTACTCTTCATTCTGATTACACTCACGTGTTGGCTCGCCAAACTAGCCTTTGTACCGCAGAGAGCTCTTGTTTAATCTATCATTTAAGAGCATTAGTTAGAGAAGAAACATGGCCCGCCATATCGTCTTCCTCTTTATTCCTCCACGTGTGATTTGACTGGGAGATAAAGTGGTGGTGTAATGTCTGGTCCTTTCAAGAGGTGCTGGCGAAACAGGTTAGCATTGATTTGGCACTTAACAGTGTAGACACTGGAGACAGTAAAAGCCTTATTAGAATGCAGCATTTTATGATTTGATTAATTTTAAAGTGAGATAGAGGAGCAAGAGGCATGGAGGCAAGGAGACATACATAGACAGAGATAGAAAATACCATGGCATTAAACGTGCATACTGTAGCATACAGAGCTATTCCCGGCATTCATTGTTTATTGTCACTATCCTTTAACTCAGATCGGATTCCTTATACTGATGCAATTTCAGAATGTGTGGGGGACATGTCCCCCCTGTCCCCAGTGAAAGTTGCTCCCCTGGTTTGGTGTGTAGCCTATCATACTGCTTCTTCGTGGGCACCGTGTTTGTTTTCTCCTGTGAAGAGCTGGGCTAATACGCCTCAGGCATGATGGACAGGACCCAAGTGGTTTCCCCAGGCAGCCTGCCGTCACATCAGGGTGAAATGTTGATAGTGTGGCGAACGGGAAGTTGAACGCTGTTTGTTTAGCTGCCAGCTCTGTCCATCGATTTAGACTTGGGTTTAAGGGTTTGGGTTTCCTAACGATTCCCGCGGTTCCCGTCCTGCTTGACCAGAAAGACCATGCCCTTGGGATGGGCTGCTGTATGTATCTGCCTGGCCCAGCTCTGACTAGCGTAGTGAGACTCCCAGTCACAGACCCCCAGTCACAGACTCCCAGTCAGAGATTTCAGGAACAACAGCTTTATCTAACACATATACTGTCACCGACCGTCAGCTGTGACACCTTAGTATACCATAGCCACCAAGCAATGAAGGCTAAGCATTTTTCTATACTGTGCATGTATCACTACCATCTAATGAACAGCTAGGTCCATTCTGAAGAACATTCTAACGAGTGGCTAGGTTAGTGTCAGTATACTGATTGGGACATTATTCGGTTTTATATTTCAAACCGATGAAGACATCGCTACATACAGAGAGTAGGCTACAAGACTGTTTGCCTCGCTGCATCAAAAGTGGATGTGAATCATGTTTAATCAAACTTCTGTGCATGTCATTATATCTCCACTTCTCCATTTCTGCATGTTTTTATTTTTAAAGTTGGAGGTTATAACTGTGAAACTACTTGAGAAAAATAAGAACAGCTGTTTGGTTTCATGATGGGAGACAGACAACTAAGAACATTTTAATCCACTTAATAAAGGTAATGATTGACACGGCAACAAGAGCTCTTCAGTAATTACTTTTGACTAGCTCACAACACAAAGATGACAAAGCTGGAGTAGGAGTATAATGGTAGGAGACATCAAAGCATTATTGTAGCTGCTGCACCACTAATTCTGTACACAACTGGCTCATGGCTCTTAGCTTCACAACACACCGTTCACACAATACACTGGTCCATTATGAGGCAATCTCAGTCGGTCTAAATTAGAACCCGAGCAATACTTTCTTATTGGTATGGTTAATGTGCATTATCGATACATAGACACCAGTCTGTTATATCACAACGGGACTTTTCTCCACCAAGCCATAATCGTATCCCCTTCACAGTCCTTTCAGTTGACATGACCTTCAAAGATGTTTTTCTCTTAACAACATTGCAAAAAGACAAAAAGAGTGGTTTCAATGGTTTGAAATGGTTTGCAGTCATACACAGAGACATGGATTTGTTCATTGGAAAACTTAAACTAAGCGCAAGGTCTTTTGGCCCACTCTGATTTGGGAACGGCAGAGCAGGATTGGCTATTATCTCGGGAGGCCTTGGTTTGAGTGGCGGTGGGAGACTGTTAGCAGACGCCAGGTGCTCTGTGGTACACGGAGGAAATTGAGCAAACAGGATATAAGTGAGATTGAGTGCTGTCTCTCTATAGGCCGCGCCACATCAACCATTCTTTCCTATTAGGTATCCTCTCCTCTCCTTAAAATAAAACATCACAAAAACACCCGGCTACTGTCTGGCAGAGCAGAGGACACCCCTGTAGAAGGTTCCATATAGATCCACATATGATATCCCGCGGCTTTAAATGATTTATTTCTAGCTTTGACTGTATTACAGTAAGAGATCCCCCTAATCACCTGGCACCTGCTATTATGCTATGTAAAAATGTAACTACACTGTAGTAGTTATGCAGTAGTTGAGCAGTAGTTCTGCAGTAGTTATGCAGTAGTTGAGCAGTTGAGTGATGACATTAAAGATGCAGCAGCCACACTACAGTGTTTACAGTGTTGTCTGCATTACAGCACAGTATTAACCATAAAGCATAGCATTAAAACATCATCCTCAGGCGAACTTCATAAATACACATCACTCTGATAACACAGGCCTCAGCATGGATATACAGTAGATACCCAGCATGGATATACCCGTAACAGCCATCTCCATAGAGTGTGTGTGCGTAGGGAGATGGCACTGTCAGTGATATGATTAGTGGGTATAGGGGTGACAGGACAGTAGAAGGGGAGGAGAGAGGGGAGGAGAGAGTGGGGAGGGCACACTTACTTACATAAGGCTATTAAAGTGCCAGTGTGTTGTATCAGGCAGGCAGGCAGATAACCTTTTGTTTTTACCAATTACAGGGATCTCTTTCTTTCCCCGGTCCCTTTGCGAGGGAAGCCGCCTGCTCCTGTAAGACTTGTTGGAACTGTGGAATTGGGAAAAGGTCAGTCTTTGTGTGGAGCTCACGGAAGGGCCACGCCTTATGTGTGTTGGACTAACATGTACACATGTACAGTATGTTTGTCTAGCTCACGTTAGCATACATAGTGCAGTTGGAAAGAATGGTTTCTTAGTATTCCCTCGGGTACTACAGTCATGACACAGCGCTATAATTGTGTGCTCTGTGCTTGGTGTACAGTATGTCATTTACCCATCCATCAGAGCAGTAAGCAGCTCCTCCTCTGAGCACAAGTGTTGATTTGTCTTTGATGTGGGTGGGTACTGCTATCTTCAGAGAAATCAACAAGAAGGAAGCTCCACACTGAGTCATGTATCACTGTGGGATGAGTCTGTACTTAGTGAGTGGTTTAGAAGCAATGCATGTAATAGTTTTTGCATATTTGTTTGGATACTGTTACTGTATGTGCTGCATGCAATGTGCAGGTTGTGAAAATATATCATTCTCTCTAACTGTGATTTCTGAAATCTATTGCCCCATTTCCAACTCTCCATCAGCTCCTCTCTGTCAGGTCAGTGTTATCCAAGACTTACATCATGTTCCTGCACCACACAGCATCAGTAGCAGTAGCAGAACACCCACACATCCCCAGGCCAGCCCCTGGATAACATGTCCTGATAGTCAGTAACATAAACACCAGCCCCTGGATAACATGTCCTGATAGTCAGTAACATAAACTCCAGCCCCTGGGTAAGATGACCTGATAGTCAGTAGCATAAACACCAGCCCCTGGATAACATGTCCTGATAGTCAGTAACATAAACTCCAGTCCCTGGATAACATGTCCTGATAGTCAGTAACATAAACTCCAGCCCCTGGATAACATGTCCTGATAATCAGTAGGATACACACTAGCCCCTGGATAACATGTCCTGATAATCAGTAACATAAACACCAGTCCCTGGATAACATGTCATGATAGTCAGTAGCATAAACACCAGCCCCTGGATAACATGTCCTTATAGTCTGTAACATAAACACCAGCCCCTGGATAACATGTCCTGATAGTCAGTAACATAAACTCCAGCCCCTGGATAACGTGTCCTGATAGCCAGTAACATAAACACCAGCCCCTGGATAACATGTCCTGATAATCAGTAACATAAACACCAGTCCCTGGATAACATGTCATGATAGTCAGTAGCATAAACTCCAGCCCCTGGATAACATGTCCTGATAGTCAGTAACATAAACTCCAGCCCCTGGATAACGTGTCCTGATAGTCAGTAACATAAACTCCAGCCCCTGGATAACATGTCCTGATAGTCAGTAACATAAACACCAGCCCCTGGGTAACATGACCTGATAGTCAGTAGCATAAACACCAGCCCCTGGAAAACATGTCCTGATAGTCAGTAACATAAACTCCAGTCCCTGGATAACATGTCCTGATAGTCAGTAACATAAACTCCAGCCCCTGGATAACATGTCCTGATAGTCAGTAACATAAACTCCAGCCCCTGGATAACGTGTCCTGATAGTCAGTAACATAAACTCCAGCCCCTGGATAACATGTCCTGATAGTCAGTAACATAAACACCAGCCCCTGGATAACATGTCCTGATAGTCAGTAACATAAACTCCAGTCCCTGGATAACATGTCCTGATAGTCAGTAACATAAACTCCAGCCCCTGGATAACATGTCCTGATAGTCAGTAACATAAACTCCAGCCCCTGGATAACATGTCCTGATAGTCAGTAACATAAACTCCAGCCAATGGATAACATGTCCTGATAGTCAGTAACATAAACACCAGCCCCTGGATAACATGTCCTGATAGTCAGTAACATAAACACCAGTCCCTGGATAACATGTCCTGATAGTCAGTAACATAAACTCCAGTCCCTGGATAACATGTCCTGATAGTCAGTAACATAAACACCAGCCCCTGGATAACATGTCCTGATAGTCAGTAACATAAACACCAGTCCCTGGATAACATGTCCTGATAGTCAGTAACATAAACACCAGTCCCTGGATAACGTGTCCTGATAGTCAGTAATATAAACACCAGCCCCTGGATAACATGTCCTGATAATCAGTAGGATACACACTAGCCCCTGGATAACATGTCCTGATAATCAGTAACATAAACACCAGTCCCTGGATAACATGTCATGATAGTCAGTAGCATAAACACCAGCCCCTGGATAACATGTCCTTATAGTCTGTAACATAAACACCAGCCCCTGGATAACATGTCCTGATAGTCAGTAACATAAACTCCAGCCCCTGGATAACGTGTCCTGATAGCCAGTAACATAAACACCAGCCCCTGGATAACATGTCCTGATAATCAGTAACATAAACACCAGTCCCTGGATAACATGTCATGATAGTCAGTAGCATAAACACCAGCCCCTGGATAACATGTCCTTATAGTCAGTAACATAAACACCAGCCCCTGGATAACATGTCCTGATAGTCAGTAACATAAACTCCAGCCCCTGGATAACATGTCCTGATAGTCAGTAACATAAACTCCAGCCCCTGGATAACATGTCCTGATAGTCAGTAACATAAACACCAGTCCCTGGATAACATGTCCTGATAATCAGTAACATAAACACCAGTCCCTGGATAACATGTCCTGATAGTCAGTAACATAAACTCCAGTCCCTGGATAACGTGTCCTGATAGTCAGTAACATAAACTCCAGCCCCTGGATAACATGTCCTGATAGTCAGTAACATAAACTCCAGCCCCTGGATAACATGTCCTGATAGTCAGTAACATAAACACCAGCCCCTGGATAACATGTCCTTATAGTCAGTAACATAAACACCAGCCCCTGGATAACATGTCCTGATAGTCAGTAACATAAACTCCAGTCCCTGGATAACATGTCCGGATAGTCAGTAACATAAACTCCAGTCCCTGGATAACATGTCCTGATAGTCATTAGCATAAACACCAGCCCCTGGATAACGTGTCCTGATAGTCATTAGCATAAACACCAGCCCCTGGATAAATGAACATGTCCTGATAATCAGTAGGATAAACACCAGCCCCTGGATAACATGTCCTGATAGTCAGTAACATAAACACCAGCCCCTGGATAACATGCCCTGATAGTCAGTAACATAAACTCCAGCCCCTGGATAACATGTCCTGATAGTCAGTAACATAAACACCAGCCCCTGGATAACATGTCCTGATAATCAGTAACATAAACTCCAGCCCCTGGATAACATGTCCTGATAGTCAGTAACATAAACACCAGTCCCTGGATAACATGTCCTGATAATCAGTAGGACAAACACCAGTCCCTGGATAACATGTCCTGATAGTCAGTAACATAAACTCCAGCCCCTGGATAACATGTCCTGATAGTCAGTAACATAAACACCAGCCCCTGGATAACATGTCCTGATAGTCAGTAACATAAACACCAGCCCCTGGATAACGTGTCCTGATAGTCAGTAACAAACTCCAGTCCCTGGATAACATGTCCTGATAATCAGTAGGATAAACACCAGTCCCTGGATAACATGTCCTGATAGTCAGTAACATAAACTCCAGTCCCTGGATAACGTGTCCTGATAGTCAGTAACAAACTCCAGTCCCTGGATAACATGGCCTGATAGTCAGTAACAAACTCCAGTCCCTGGATAACATGTCCTGATAGTCAGTAACATAAACTCCAGTCCCTGGATAACATGTCCTGATAGTCAGTAACATAAACTCCAGTCCCTGGATAACATGTCCTGATAGTCAGTAACATAAACACCAGCCCCTGGATAACATGTCCTGATAGTCAGTAACATAAACACCAGCCCCTGGATAACATGTCCTGATAGTCAGTAGGATAAACACCAGCCCCTGGATAACGTGTCCTGATAGTCAGTAACATAAACACCAGCCCCTGGATAACATGTCCTGATAATCAGTAACATAAACACCAGTCCCTGGATAACATGTCATGATAGTCAGTAGCATAAACTCCAGCCCCTGGATAACATGTCCTGATAGTCAGTAACATAAACTCCAGCCCCTGGATAACGTGTCCTGATAGTCAGTAACATAAACTCCAGCCCCTGGATAACATGTCCTGATAGTCAGTAACATAAACACCAGCCCCTGGGTAACATGACCTGATAGTCAGTAGCATAAACACCAGCCCCTGGAAAACATGTCCTGATAGTCAGTAACATAAACTCCAGTCCCTGGATAACATGTCCTGATAGTCAGTAACATAAACTCCAGCCCCTGGATAACATGTCCTGATAGTCAGTAACATAAACTCCAGCCCCTGGATAACGTGTCCTGATAGTCAGTAACATAAACTCCAGCCCCTGGATAACATGTCCTGATAGTCAGTAACATAAACACCAGCCCCTGGATAACATGTCCTGATAGTCAGTAACATAAACTCCAGCCCCTGGATAACATGTCCTGATAGTCAGTAACATAAACTCCAGCCCCTGGATAACATGTCCTGATAGTCAGTAACATAAACTCCAGTCCCTGGATAACATGTCCTGATAGTCAGTAACATAAACACCAGCCCCTGGATAACATGTCCTGATAGTCAGTAACATAAACACCAGTCCCTGGATAACATGTCCTGATAGTCAGTAACATAAACACCAGTCCCTGGATAACGTGTCCTGATAGTCAGTAATATAAACACCAGCCCCTGGATAACATGTCCTGATAATCAGTAGGATACACACTAGCCCCTGGATAACATGTCCTGATAATCAGTAACATAAACACCAGTCCCTGGATAACATGTCATGATAGTCAGTAGCATAAACACCAGCCCCTGGATAACATGTCCTTATAGTCTGTAACATAAACACCAGCCCCTGGATAACATGTCCTGATAGTCAGTAACATAAACTCCAGCCCCTGGATAACGTGTCCTGATAGCCAGTAACATAAACACCAGCCCCTGGATAACATGTCCTGATAATCAGTAACATAAACACCAGTCCCTGGATAACATGTCATGATAGTCAGTAGCATAAACACCAGCCCCTGGATAACATGTCCTTATAGTCAGTAACATAAACACCAGCCCCTGGATAACATGTCCTGATAGTCAGTAACATAAACTCCAGCCCCTGGATAACATGTCCTGATAGTCAGTAACATAAACTCCAGCCCCTGGATAACATGTCCTGATAGTCAGTAACATAAACACCAGTCCCTGGATAACATGTCCTGATAATCAGTAACATAAACACCAGTCCCTGGATAACATGTCCTGATAGTCAGTAACATAAACTCCAGTCCCTGGATAACGTGTCCTGATAGTCAGTAACATAAACTCCAGCCCCTGGATAACATGTCCTGATAGTCAGTAACATAAACTCCAGCCCCTGGATAACATGTCCTGATAGTCAGTAACATAAACACCAGCCCCTGGATAACATGTCCTTATAGTCAGTAACATAAACACCAGCCCCTGGATAACATGTCCTGATAGTCATTAGCATAAACACCAGCCCCTGGATAACGTGTCCTGATAGTCATTAGCATAAACACCAGCCCCTGGATAAATGAACATGTCCTGATAATCAGTAGGATAAACACCAGCCCCTGGATAACATGTCCTGATAGTCAGTAACATAAACACCAGCCCCTGGATAACATGCCCTGATAGTCAGTAACATAAACTCCAGCCCCTGGATAACATGTCCTGATAGTCAGTAACATAAACACCAGCCCCTGGATAACATGTCCTGATAATCAGTAACATAAACTCCAGCCCCTGGATAACATGTCCTGATAGTCAGTAACATAAACACCAGTCCCTGGATAACATGTCCTGATAATCAGTAGGACAAACACCAGTCCCTGGATAACATGTCCTGATAGTCAGTAACATAAACTCCAGCCCCTGGATAACATGTCCTGATAGTCAGTAACATAAACACCAGCCCCTGGATAACATGTCCTGATAGTCAGTAACATAAACACCAGCCCCTGGATAACGTGTCCTGATAGTCAGTAACAAACTCCAGTCCCTGGATAACATGTCCTGATAATCAGTAGGATAAACACCAGTCCCTGGATAACATGTCCTGATAGTCAGTAACATAAACTCCAGTCCCTGGATAACGTGTCCTGATAGTCAGTAACAAACTCCAGTCCCTGGATAACATGGCCTGATAGTCAGTAACAAACTCCAGTCCCTGGATAACATGTCCTGATAGTCAGTAACATAAACCCAGTCCCGGACGCCTGGCGCCTCCGCCCGGATAACATGTCCTGATAGTCAGTAACATAAACACCAGCCCCTGGCGCCGAAGTCGCCCCGCCCCGGATAACATGTCCTGATAGTCAGTAGGATAAACACCAGCCCCTGGATAACGTGTCCTGATAGTCAGTAACATAAACACCAGCCCCTGGATAACATGTCCTGATAATCAGTAACATAAACACCAGTCCCTGGATAACATGTCATGATAGTCAGTAGCATAAACTCCAGCCCCTGGATAACATGTCCTGATAGTCAGTAACATAAACTCCAGCCCCTGGATAACGTGTCCTGATAGTCAGTAACATAAACTCCAGCCCCTGGATAACATGTCCTGATAGTCAGTAACATAAACACCAGCCCCTGGGTAACATGACCTGATAGTCAGTAGCATAAACACCAGCCCCTGGAAAACATGTCCTGATAGTCAGTAACATAAACTCCAGTCCCTGGATAACATGTCCTGATAGTCAGTAACATAAACTCCAGCCCCTGGATAACATGTCCTGATAGTCAGTAACATAAACTCCAGCCCCTGGATAACGTGTCCTGATAGTCAGTAACATAAACTCCAGCCCCTGGATAACATGTCCTGATAGTCAGTAACATAAACACCAGCCCCTGGATAACATGTCCTGATAGTCAGTAACATAAACTCCAGTCCCTGGATAACATGTCCTGATAGTCAGTAACATAAACTCCAGCCCCTGGATAACATGTCCTGATAGTCAGTAACATAAACTCCAGCCCCTGGATAACATGTCCTGATAGTCAGTAACATAAACACCAGCCCCTGGATAACATGTCCTGATAGTCAGTAACATAAACTCCAGTCCCTGGATAACATGTCCTGATAGTCAGTAACATAAACACCAGCCCCTGGATAACATGTCCTGATAGTCAGTAACATAAACACCAGTCCCTGGATAACATGTCCTGATAGTCAGTAACATAAACACCAGTCCCTGGATAACGTGTCCTGATAGTCAGTAATATAAACACCAGCCCCTGGATAACATGTCCTGATAATCAGTAGGATACACACTAGCCCCTGGATAACATGTCCTGATAATCAGTAACATAAACACCAGTCCCTGGATAACATGTCATGATAGTCAGTAGCATAAACACCAGCCCCTGGATAACATGTCCTTATAGTCTGTAACATAAACACCAGCCCCTGGATAACATGTCCTGATAGTCAGTAACATAAACTCCAGCCCCTGGATAACGTGTCCTGATAGCCAGTAACATAAACACCAGCCCCTGGATAACATGTCCTGATAATCAGTAACATAAACACCAGTCCCTGGATAACATGTCATGATAGTCAGTAGCATAAACACCAGCCCCTGGATAACATGTCCTTATAGTCAGTAACATAAACACCAGCCCCTGGATAACATGTCCTGATAGTCAGTAACATAAACTCCAGCCCCTGGATAACATGTCCTGATAGTCAGTAACATAAACTCCAGCCCCTGGATAACATGTCCTGATAGTCAGTAACATAAACACCAGTCCCTGGATAACATGTCCTGATAATCAGTAACATAAACACCAGTCCCTGGATAACATGTCCTGATAGTCAGTAACATAAACTCCAGTCCCTGGATAACGTGTCCTGATAGTCAGTAACATAAACTCCAGCCCCTGGATAACATGTCCTGATAGTCAGTAACATAAACTCCAGCCCCTGGATAACATGTCCTGATAGTCAGTAACATAAACACCAGCCCCTGGATAACATGTCCTTATAGTCAGTAACATAAACACCAGCCCCTGGATAACATGTCCTGATAGTCATTAGCATAAACACCAGCCCCTGGATAACGTGTCCTGATAGTCATTAGCATAAACACCAGCCCCTGGATAAATGAACATGTCCTGATAATCAGTAGGATAAACACCAGCCCCTGGATAACATGTCCTGATAGTCAGTAACATAAACACCAGCCCCTGGATAACATGCCCTGATAGTCAGTAACATAAACTCCAGCCCCTGGATAACATGTCCTGATAGTCAGTAACATAAACACCAGCCCCTGGATAACATGTCCTGATAATCAGTAACATAAACTCCAGCCCCTGGATAACATGTCCTGATAGTCAGTAACATAAACACCAGTCCCTGGATAACATGTCCTGATAGTCAGTAACATAAACTCCAGTCCCTGGATAACATGTCCTGATAGTCAGTAACAAACTCCAGTCCCTGGATAACATGTCCTGATAATCAGTAGGACAAACACCAGTCCCTGGATAACATGTCCTGATAGTCAGTAACATAAACTCCAGCCCCTGGATAACATGTCCTGATAGTCAGTAACATAAACACCAGCCCCTGGATAACATGTCCTGATAGTCAGTAACATAAACACCAGCCCCTGGATAACGTGTCCTGATAGTCAGTAACAAACTCCAGTCCCTGGATAACATGTCCTGATAATCAGTAGGATAAACACCAGTCCCTGGATAACATGTCCTGATAGTCAGTAACATAAACTCCAGTCCCTGGATAACGTGTCCTGATAGTCAGTAACAAACTCCAGTCCCTGGATAACATGGCCTGATAGTCAGTAACAAACTCCAGTCCCTGGATAACATGTCCTGATAGTCAGTAACATAAACTCCAGTCCCTGGATAACATGTCCTGATAGTCAGTAACATAAACTCCAGTCCCTGGATAACATGTCCTGATAGTCAGTAACATAAACTCCAGTCCCTGGATAACATGGCCTGATAGTCAGTAACATAAACACCAGCCCCTGGATAACGTGTCCTGATAGTCATTAGCATAAACACCAGCCCCTGGATAACATGTCCTGATAGTCAGTAACATAAACTCCAGCCCCTGGATAAATGAACATGTCCTGATAATCAGTAGGATAAACACCAGTCCCTGGATAACATGTCCTGATAGTCAGTAACATAAACTCCAGCCCCTGGATAACATGTCCTGATAGTCAGTAACATAAACTCCAGCCCCTGGATAACATGTCCTGATAGTCAGTAACATAAACACCAGTCCCTGGATAACATGTCCTGATAGTCAGTAACATAAACACCAGCCCCTGGATAACATGTCCTGATAGTCATTAGCATAAACACCAGCCCCTGGATAACGTGTCCTGATAGTCATTAGCATAAACACCAGCCCCTGGATAACATGTCCTGATAGTCAGTAACATAAACTCCAGCCCCTGGATAAATGAACATGTCCTGATAATCAGTAGGATAAACACCAGTCCCTGGATAACATGTCCTGATAGTCAGTAACATAAACTCCAGCCCCTGGATAACATGTCCTGATAGTCAGTAACATAAACTCCAGCCCCTGGATAACATGTCCTGATAGTCAGTAACATAAACACCAGTCCCTGGATAACATGTCCTGATAGTCAGTAACATAAACACCAGTCCCTGGATAACATGTCCTGATAGTCAGTAACATAAACACCAGCCCCTGGATAACATGTCCTGATAGTCAGTAGCATAAACACCAGCCCCTGGATAACATGTCCTGATAATCAGTAACATAAACTCCAGTCCCTGGATAACATGTCCTGATAGTCAGTAACAAACTCCAGTCCCTGGATAACATGTCCTGATAATCAGTAGGACAAACACCAGTCCCTGGATAACATGTCCTGATAGTCAGTAACATAAACTCCAGTCCCTGGATAACGTGTCCTGATAGTCAGTAACAAACTCCAGTCCCTGGATAACATGTCCTGATAATCAGTAACATAAACTCCAGCCCCTGGATAACATGTCCTGATAGTCAGTAACATAAACACCAGTCCCTGGATAACATGTCCTGATAGTCAGTAACATAAACTCCAGCCCCTGGATAACATGTCCTGATAGTCAGTAACATAAACACCAGTCCCTGGATAACATGTCCTGATAGTCAGTAACATAAACTCCAGTCCCTGGATAACATGTCCTGATAATCAGTAGGATAAACTCCAGCCCCTGGATAACATGTCCTGATAGTCAGTAGGAATAACACCAGTCCCTGGATAACATGTCCTGATAGTCAGTAACATAAACTCCAGCCCCTGGATAACATGTCCTGATAGTCAGTAACATAAACACCAGTCCCTGGATAACATGTCCTGATAGTCAGTAACATAAACTCCAGTCCCTGGATAACATGTCCTGATAGTCAGTAGGAATAACACCAGTCCCTGGATAACATGTCCTGATAGTCAGTAACATAAACTCCAGCCCCTGGATAACATGTCCTGATAGTCAGTAACATAAACTCCAGCCCCTGGATAACATGTCCTGATAGTCAGTAACAAACTCCAGTCCCTGGATAACATGTCCTGATAGTCAGTAACATAAACTCCAGCCCCTGGATAACATGTCCTGATAGTCAGTAACATAAACTCCAGCCCCTGGATAACATGTCCTGATAGTCAGTAACAAACTCCAGTCCCTGGATAACATGTCCTGATAATCAGTAGGACAAACACCAGTCCCTGGATAACATGTCCTGATAATCAGTAGGATAAACACCAGTCCCTGGATAACATGTCCTGATAGTCAGTAACATAAACTCCAGTCCCTGGATAACGTGTCCTGATAGTCAGTAACAAACTCCAGTCCCTGGATAACATGGCCTGATAGTCAGTAACAAACTCCAGTCCCTGGATAACATGTCCTGATAGTCAGTAACATAAACACCAGTCCCTGGATAACATGTCCTGATAATCAGTAACATAAACACCAGTCCCTGGATAACATGTCCTGATAGTCAGTAACAAACTCCAGTCCCTGGATAACATGTCCTGATAATCAGTAGGATAAACACCAGTCCCTGGATAACATGTCCTGATAGTCAGTAACATAAACACCAGTCCCTGGATAACATGTCCTGATAATCAGTAACATAAACACCAGTCCCTGGATAACATGTCCTGATAGTCAGTAACAAACTCCAGTCCCTGGATAACATGTCCTGATAATCAGTAGGATAAACACCAGTCCCTGGATAACATGTCCTGATAGTCAGTAACATAAACTCCAGTCCCTGGATAACGTGTCCTGATAGTCAGTAACAAACTCCAGTCCCTGGATAACATGGCCTGATAGTCAGTAACATAAACTCCAGCCCCTGGATAACATGTCCTGATAGTCAGTAACAAACTCCAGTCCCTGGATAACATGTCCTGATAATCAGTAACATAAACTCCAGTCCCTGGATAACATGTCCTGATAGTCAGTAACATAAACACCAGCCCCTGGATAACATGTCCTGATAGTCAGTAACATAAACTCCAGCCCCTGGATAACATGTCCTGATAGTCAGTAACATAAACTCCAGCCCCTGGATAACATGTCCTGATAGTCAGTAACATAAACATCCAGCTCCCTGGATAACATGTCCTGATAGTCAGTAACATAAACTCCAGCCCCTGGATAACATGGCCTGATAGTCAGTAACAAACTCCAGCCCCTGGATAACATGGCCTGATAGTCAGTAACAAACTCCAGTCCCTGGATAACATGTCCTGATAGTCAGTAACAAACTCCAGTCCCTGGATAACATGTCCTGATAGTCAGTAACATAAACTCCAGTCCCTGGATAACATGTCCTGATAGTCAGTAACATAAACTCCAGCCCCTGGATAACATGTCCTGATAGTCAGTAGCATAAACTCCAGTCCCTGGATAACATGTCCTGATAGTCAGTAACATAAACTCCAGCCCCTGGATAACATGTCCTGATAGTCAGTAGCATAAACTCCAGCCCCTGGATAACATGGCCTGATAGTCAGTAACAAACACCAGTCCCTGGATAACATGTCCTGATAGTCAGTAACATAAACTCCAGTCCCTGGATAACATGTCCTGATAGTCAGTAACATAAACTCCAGTCCCTGGATAACATGTCCTGATAGTCAGTAACATAAACTCCAGCCCCTGGATAACATGTCCTGATAGTCAGTAGCATAAACTCCAGTCCCTGGATAACATGTCCTGATAGTCAGTAACATAAACTCCAGCCCCTGGATAACATGTCCTGATAGTCAGTAACATAAACTCCAGCCCCTGGATAACATGTCCTGATAGTCAGTAACATAAACTCCAGCCCCTGGATAACATGTCCTGATAGTCAGTAACATAAACTCCAGCCCCTGGATAACATGTCCTGATAGTCAGTAACATAAACACCAGCCCCTGGATAACATGTCCTGATAATCAGTAGGATAAACTCCAGCGCCTGGATAACATGTCCTGATAGTCAGTAACATAAACTCCAGTCCCTGGATAACATGTCCTGATAGTCAGTAACATAAACTCCAGCCCCTGGATAACATGTCCTGATAATCAGTAACATAAACTCCAGCCCCTGGATAACATGTCCTGATAGTCAGTAACATAAACTCCAGTCCCTGGATAACATGTCCTGATAGTCAGTAACATAAACACCAGCCCCTGGATAACATGTCCTGATAGTCAGTAACATAAACTCCAGCCCCTGGATAACATGTCCTGATAGTCAGTAACATAAACTCCAGCCCCTGGATAACATGTCCTGATAGTCAGTAACATAAACTCCAGCCCCTGGATAACGTGTCCTGATAGTCAGTAACATAAACACCAGTCCCTGGATAACATGTCCTGATAGTCAGTAACATAAACACCAGCCCCTGGATAACATGTCCTGATAGTCAGTAACATAAACTCCAGTCCCTGGATAACATGTCCTGATAGTCAGTAACATAAACTCCAGCCCCTGGATAACATGTCCTGATAGTCAGTAACATAAACTCCAGCCCCTGGATAACATGTCCTGATAGTCAGTAACAAACTCCAGCCCCTGGATAACATGGCCTGATAGTCAGTAACAAACTCCAGTCCCTGGATAACATGTCATGATAGTCAGTAACATAAACTCCAGTCCCTGCATAACATGTCCTGATAGTCAGTAACAAACTCCAGTCCCTGGATAACATGTCCTGATAGTCAGTAACAAACTCCAGTCCCTGGATAACATGTCCTGATAGTCAGTAACAAACTCCAGCCGCTGGATAAGATGTCCTGATAATCAGTAACATAAACACCAGCCCCTGGATAACATGACCTGATAATCAGTATAATAAAAGCCCCTGAGAGCTGCTCTCCTCCATTACTAAGACTCTCTCTCTCTGTCTATCCTTCTTGTCCCCTCACCTCTCTCTTCCTCTTTTCCGCTGTGCCTCGTCAACCTATAGCTCACCCCTTTCCCTCTACACCTCCCCCACTCTCTCCATCCCTATATTTCCATCCCTCCCAGCCTGCCTCCCTCCCTTTCTCCCAGCCTCAACAACATCCCTGACTGGATTTATTTGTCCCTGGAAGTTATTATCCCTATAATATACTGGATCCATCTTCATTAGTCATTGGCCATCGTGAGCTCTGGGAGATAAAAAAGTGCCCCCTGTCACTGGGGGAGATATCTATGGCCGTGCATGTCGATAGATTCACTAGGGTCTGACCTCTCCTGTAGAGAAGAGCAAGGGAGAGTTTTGTGGAGACACCAGGTTACTGAGGAGACACCAGGTTATTGAGGAGACACCAGGTTATTGAGGAGACACCAGGTTATTGAGGAGACACCAGGTTATTGAGGAGACACCAGGTTATTGAGACACCAGGTTATTGAGGAGACATCAGGTTATTGAGGAGACATCAGGTTATTGAGTGTCTCCTCCAAACCATGTAGTTTATCATTTCATTTTTTACGTTCCACGTAGTGACATCACTGACAAGAATTCACTTTGAAGCTCTAAAGCTAACAGTGGATAGAGTGCATGGTGGTGAGTGTTGTGAGTCCACTGCTCTGTCGTTCGCTACATACTTTAGTTTGAGACTGCCATCACTGAAGTCATTTGTGGTGACGAGGGGCACGAAAGGCGTTGTACAAAACAAAGTCATCAGCGAGTATCAAAGCCAATGATACATGTTCTAACCTAAGCTTTACCCGCGTGTGTTCTAGCTCGGGCCCAACCCATCAGTTTCTGGACCAATCAGACGGCCCAGAATGTGCTCGTATTCGGTAAAGGGATGGTGAGGTACTCATTGCGGAGACGAAACTAACGTCCGTGGGCGTGGCGCAGCGTTAGGCCGGAGCAAGGAGCCTGGTTAGAGTGAAATGGCTTGCTACCACATGGTTGATAAGGTCATGCTGGCGTCCATGTTGAAAATAATTGATGAGGTTTGTAAGATTGTTCATATTATCCATGTAATATTCAGTATGGTAGTTAAAGTCAGCATCCAGACATAAGATCCAGCTCAGATTTGTCAACGACTTAAGGTGCCTTTGTAGTTGAAACGTTTCTGCCACAGCTATCATTAACTGGAGAGGGGAGCCTGAGCATGATGTGTGTGTGTGTGTGTGTGTGTGTGTGTGTGTGTGTGTGTGTGTGTGTGTGTGTGTGTGTGTGTGTGTGTGTGTGTGTGTGTGTGTGTGTGTGTGTGTGTGTGTGTGTGTGTGTGTGTGTGTGTGTGTGTGTGTGTGTGTGTGTGTGTGTGTGTGTGTGCCTAGTCGTATGTATGCACTAGTCTCTCTCTGCAACATAAGACTCAACCCACCTTCCTGGGAAGCCTGTGCTGCTCAAACACATCAGCAGTAATGAGGCAGGTTACACAGCCTTATCTACATTTCAAACAAATGTATGTGTGCTCTCCCTATATTACTGACACTGAGACATCATGCATCCAATCAACTGCCTCACCCACTGCAGGCCATGCAATTAACTGCATTACTTTCCCTTCAACCACAACCCTATACATGTACACTGCTGCTCTCCTCAAGATGAGGGGAGAGTGGTAGAGGAGAGAGAGAGAAAGCTAGAGAGAGAGAGAATTGGAGAGAGAGAGCAGAGAGAGAGAGCTAGAGAGAGAAAGAAAATTAGAGAGAGAGAGAGAGAAAGAAAATTAGAGAGAGAGAGAGAGAGAGAGAGAGAGAGAGAGAGAGGAGAGAGAGAGAGAGAGAGAGAGAGAGAGAGAAAGTAGTGAGATGGAGATTACTTATTTTAATCAGCCTGAAACGGTAACTGAAACGGTAACTGAAACGGTAACTGAAACGGTTCTAATCTGTGGTGAAAACCATAATACTGGGAATGTGTTTCTTTTAGATGAACGCATTATTAGCCATTAAACTGGCACAACATGTTTCTCTGCTGATCTGATAATCAAAACGCTTTTAAGTCTCCCTAATAATGAGAGCATTATTATTGTTAATAAAATATTAACTCTCTCCTGAATGCTGGGGCAAATTTTATGAGTGGCACTGGGAGTTTAAAGCTGTTTTCTTGTCTAAACAGACACAATATTCCACCAGCTCTGTGAAAGCCAAAACACCTTCCCGTAGTGAGTGTTGATGAATATTATTTACTGACTGAAATGTGGAAAACCTGTTATCAATCTCAAGCCTCTTCTTTCCCTGAATTTTTTTAACAAGCCGATGAACCAATTATAAAGAGGAGAGTGGTGAGTATCAAAAACAATGTATGAATCATAAAGTGAGGCGAGGGCATTAATATTTCATAGACCTTATACCACCAACAAGTGCTGGAATACATTTGGAAAACACACACAAACATGCACACGGATGCACACGCACGCACGCACACACACAAACACACACACAGACACACTGGGTTGTTGAACCCTTAGCAAAGACCTCCCACCTCTTTCCCCACTCGCCTCTCCTCCCCTCCTCCCTCCATCACCTAAGCAGAATCCCTCCTCCCCTCTCCTCTATCTCCATACAGAGCCCTGGTTTCCTCTGACTAAACAGCAGCAGGATTCTGTTTCCTCCCATTACTCTAACCTTAGCTGGGTCGCCTCTACTAATCACCCGCTAAAAGCCTGGAACCATATCAAAGTGTGTGTGTGTGTGTGTGTGTGTGTGTGTGTGTGTGTGTGTGTGTGTGTGTGTGTGTGTGTGTGTGTGTGTGTGTGTGTGTGTGTGTGTGTGTGTGTGTGTGTGTGTGTGTGTGTGTGTGTGTGTGCGCATGTGTGCATGCTCTTACGTGGGTATTGTGAGTTAGATCAAAGCCCGGGTAAACCCCTCTGGGGCTGATACACTCTTGCAGGGCTCCTGCGTTGTGAGACGAGCTACTGCAGTAAATCTGCTGATA
The DNA here is from genome assembly GCF_965601325.2 of Salmo salar. Lineage (NCBI taxonomy): Eukaryota > Metazoa > Chordata > Actinopteri > Salmoniformes > Salmonidae > Salmo > Salmo salar. The sequence continues at coordinate 81,024,662 of NC_138302.1, read as the reverse complement.
CTGTAGCTGCTATTAAAAGTTGAGGAGGAGTTTGCGGGCATATGGAATTCTCCCATTGTTCATTGTTCTGTGGAGGTGGGGGAATAGTGGAGACGTGATATCTGGAGATTTCCGCTCTTTTAGTCCTCACTCTCTGAGGATTCCCAGGGGTGGTTGGACTTGTAAGAAGGGATTTATGTATGTGGTGTTCTGTTTCTGTAGGGGTTGCTAAGGGCCAGATTTACTAAGTGTTTACACTAATAGAAAACCCTGCAATGCTTTTCCAGAAGGAGCAACACATACACGTTAGAAGAGAAGGTACAGTAAGGGTAAGAGAAGGAATGTCATCTTTAAGCCAAGTGTAAATAAAGACAGTTTCATGTTTTTGATTTTTCTGTCTTCTATTCTAGTCTTAGAAAACAAAGGTGCAAAGTCTGCATTGGGGGAAAAATCTGTCAATGTGCAAGCCACTTAACCCTAATTGCTCCAGGGTTGCCGTTGATCATGGCTGACCCTGGCCATGACCCCACTCTCCGAGGGTGTCCCTGGGAAAGTTGGGATATGCAAAAAACACATTTCCAATTCACACATGTACATGTGTGAAATAGCACAAATATAAGCACCCAGCAAATTCTTATTCTTATTAGTACTGTAGTAGTAGTAGTAGTAGTAGTAAACCTAGAACTACAGTAAGTGGAGGAGGTAATGACTGGAGGTTGAGGGTCCTCCTTCTTCAAGGGGTGTGGCTAGAGAGAGGGAGTTGACAGTGAAAGCTGATAGGGAGCTGTGGTTGTGGGGTAGAGAGCTCAGAGGAGGAGATCTGTTGAGACAGAGGGGTCTTTCTCGCTGTTTTGTAACAGGGGCTCTGGTGGCATGGTTGAGAGGACACCTGCAGAAAGAGGGGTCTCTCTCCACTCACCTCCCTTCATCTTTCCAAGAGGTTACGGGGCTGCAGAGAGTGTCTCTGAATAAAGAAGGGGGCTTTGATGAGGTAATATGGGGTTGGAACACTGAGGAGGTGGGTTCAGTAGAGGTGAAGAGAGAGAAGGGGTCTGAGTAGAGGTTTGTTTAGTAGAGGTAGAGAGACAGAGAGAGAGAGAGGGGGTCTGAGTAGAGGTTTGTTCAGTAGAGGTAGAGAGACAGAGAGAGAGAGAGAGGGGGTCTGAGTAGAGGTTTGTTCAGTAGAGGTAGAGAGACAGAGAGAGAGAGGGGGTCTGAGTAGAGGTTTGTTCAGTAGAGGTAGAGAGACAGAGAGAGAGAGAGGGGGGGTCTGAGTAGAGGTTTGTTCAGTAGAGGTAGAGAGACAGAGAGAGAGAGGGGGTCTGAGTAGAGGTTTGTTTAGTAGAGGTAGAGAGACAGAGAGAGAGAGGGGGGGGGTCTGAGTAGAGGTTTGTTCAGTAGAGGTAGAGAGACAGAGAGATAGAGGGGGTCTGAGTAGAGGTGGGGTCAGTAGAGGTGGGGAGAGAGGGGGGGTCTGAGTAGAGGTGGGGTCAGTAGAGGTGGGGAGAGAGAGGGGGGTCTGAGTAGAGGTGGGGTCAGTAGAGGTGGGGAGAGAGAGGGGGGGTCTGAGTAGAGGTGGGGTCAGTAGAGGTGGGGAGAGAGGGGGGGTCTGAGTAGAGGTGGGGTCAGTAGAGGTGGGGAGAGAGGGGGGGTCTGAGTAGAGGTGGGGTCAGTAGAGGTGGGGAGAGAGAGGGGGGTCTGAGTAGAGGTGGGGTCAGTAGAGGTGGGGAGAGAGAGAGGGGGTCTGAGTAGAGGTGGGGTCAGTAGAGGTGGGGAGAGAGAGGGGGGTCTGAGTAGAGGTGGGGTCAGTAGAGGTGGAGAGAGAGAGGGGGTCTGAGTAGAGGTGGGGTCAGTAGAGGTGGGGAGAGAGAGGGGGGGTCTGAGTAGAGGTGGGGTCAGTAGAGGTGGGGAGAGAGGGGGGGGTCTGAGTAGAGATGGGGTCAGTAGAGGTTTGGAGAGAGGGGGGTCTGAGTAGAGGTGGGGTCAGTAGAGGTGGGGAGAGAGAGGGGGGTCTGAGTAGAGGTGGGGTCAGTAGAGGTGGGGAGAGAGAGGGGGGGTCTGAGTAGAGGTGGGGTCAGTAGAGGTGGGGAGAGAGAGGGGGGGTCTGAGTAGAGGTGGGGTCAGTAGAGGTGGAGAGAGAGAGGGGGTCTGAGTAGAGGTGGGGTCAGTAGAGGTGGGGAGAGAGGGGGGGTCTGAGTAGAGGTGGGGTCAATAGAGGTGGGGAGAGAGAGGGGGGTCTGAGTAGAGGTGGGGTCAGTAGAGGTGGGGAGAGAGAGGGGGGTCTGAGTAGAGGTGGGGTCAGTAGAGGTGGGGAGAGAGAGGGGGGGTCTGAGTAGAGGTGGGGTCAGTAGAGGTGGGGAGAGAGGGGGGGTCTGAGTAGAGGTGGGGTCAGTAGAGGTGGGGAGAGAGGGGGGGTCTGAGTAGAGGTGGGGTCAGTAGAGGTGGGGAGAGAGAGGGGGGTCTGAGTAGAGGTGGGGTCAGTAGAGGTGGGGAGAGAGAGAGGGGGTCTGAGTAGAGGTGGGGTCAGTAGAGGTGGGGAGAGAGAGGGGGGTCTGAGTAGAGGTGGGGTCAGTAGAGGTGGGGAGAGAGAGGGGGGTCTGAGTAGAGGTGGGGTCAGTAGAGGTGGGGAGAGAGAGGGGGGTCTGAGTAGAGGTGGGGTCAGTAGAGGTGGGGAGAGAGAGAGGGGGTCTGAGTAGAGGTGGGGTCAGTAGAGGTGGGGAGAGAGAGGGGGGTCTGAGTAGAGGTGGGGTCAGTAGAGGTGGGGAGAGAGAGGGGGGTCTGAGTAGAGGTGGGGTCAGTAGAGGTGGGGAGAGAGAGGGGGGTCTGAGTAGAGGTGGGGTCAGTAGAGGTGGGGAGAGAGAGGGGGGTCTGAGTAGAGGTGGGGTCAGTAGAGGTGGGGAGAGAGGGGGGGTCTGAGTAGAGGTGGGGTCAGTAGAGGTGGGGAGAGAGAGGGGGGTCTGAGTAGAGGTGGGGTCAGTAGAGGTGGGGAGAGAGGGGGGGTCTGAGTAGAGGTGGGGTCAGTAGAGGTGGGGAGAGAGAGGGGGGTCTGAGTAGAGGTGGGGTCAGTAGAGGTGGGGAGAGAGGGGGGGTCTGAGTAGAGGTGGGGTCAGTAGAGGTGGGGAGAGAGAGGGGGGTCTGAGTAGAGGTGGGGTCAGTAGAGGTGGGGAGAGAGAGGGGGGTCTGAGTAGAGGTGGGGTCAGTAGAGGTGGGGAGAGAGAGGGGGGTCTGAGTAGAGGTGGGGTCAGTAGAGGTGGAGAGAGAGGGGGGGTCTGAGTAGAGGTGGGGTCAGTAGAGGTGGAGAGAGAGAGGGGGTCTGAGTAGAGGTGGGGTCAGTAGAGGTGGGGAGAGAGAGGGGGGGTCTGAGTAGAGGTGGGGTCAGTAGAGGTGGGGAGAGAGGGGGGGGTCTGAGTAGAGATGGGGTCAGTAGAGGTTTGGAGAGAGGGGGGTCTGAGTAGAGGTGGGGTCAGTAGAGGTGGGGAGAGAGAGGGGGGTCTGAGTAGAGGTGGGGTCAGTAGAGGTGGGGAGAGAGAGGGGGGGTCTGAGTAGAGGTGGGGTCAGTAGAGGTGGGGAGAGAGGGGGGGTCTGAGTAGAGGTGGGGTCAGTAGAGGTGGGGAGAGAGGGGGGTCTGAGTAGAGGTGGGGTCAGTAGAGGTGGGGAGAGAGAGGGGGGTCTGAGTAGAGGTGGGGTCAGTAGAGGTGGGGAGAGAGAGGGGGGGTCTGAGTAGAGGTGGGGTCAGTAGAGGTGGGGAGAGAGAGGGGGGGTCTGAGTAGAGGTGGGGTCAGTAGAGGTGGGGAGAGAGAGGGGGGTCTGAGTAGAGGTGGGGTCAGTAGAGGTGGGGAGAGAGAGGGGGGGTCTGAGTAGAGGTGGGGTCAGTAGAGGTGGGGAGAGAGGGGGGGTCTGAGTAGAGGTGGGGTCAGTAGAGGTGGGGAGAGAGGGGGGGTCTGAGTAGAGGTGGGGTCAGTAGAGGTGGGGAGAGAGAGGGGGGTCTGAGTAGAGGTGGGGTCAGTAGAGGTGGGGAGAGAGAGGGGGGTCTGAGTAGAGGTGGGGTCAGTAGAGGTGGGGAGAGAGAGGGGGGTCTGAGTAGAGGTGGGGTCAGTAGAGGTGGGGAGAGAGAGGGGGGTCTGAGTAGAGGTGGGGTCAGTAGAGGTGGGGAGAGAGGGGGGGTCTGAGTAGAGGTGGGGTCAGTAGAGGTGGGGAGAGAGAGGGGGGTCTGAGTAGAGGTGGGGTCAGTAGAGGTGGGGAGAGAGAGGGGGGTCTGAGTAGAGGTGGGGTCAGTAGAGGTGGGGAGAGAGAGGGGGGGTCTGAGTAGAGGTGGGGTCAGTAGAGGTGGGGAGAGAGGGGGGGTCTGAGTAGAGGTGGGGTCAGTAGAGGTGGGGAGAGAGAGGGGGGTCTGAGTAGAGGTGGGGTCAGTAGAGGTGGGGAGAGAGGGGGGGTCTGAGTAGAGGTGGGGTCAGTAGAGGTGGGGAGAGAGAGGGGGGTCTGAGTAGAGGTGGGGTCAGTAGAGGTGGGGAGAGAGAGGGGGGGTCTGAGTAGAGGTGGGGTCAGTAGAGGTGGGGAGAGAGAGGGGGGTCTGAGTAGAGGTGGGGTCAGTAGAGGTGGAGAGAGAGGGGGGGTCTGAGTAGAGGTGGGGTCAGTAGAGGTGGAGAGAGAGAGGGGGTCTGAGTAGAGGTGGGGTCAGTAGAGGTGGGGAGAGAGAGGGGGGGTCTGAGTAGAGGTGGGGTCAGTAGAGGTGGGGAGAGAGGGGGGGGCCTGAGTAGAGATGGGGTCAGTAGAGGTTTGGAGAGAGGGGGGTCTGAGTAGAGGTGGGGTCAGTAGAGGTGGGGAGAGAGAGGGGGGTCTGAGTAGAGGTGGGGTCATTCGAGGTGGGGAGAGAGAGGGGGGTCTGAGTAGAGGTGGGGTCAGTAGAGGTGGGGAGAGAGAGGGGGGTCTGAGTAGAGGTGGGGTCAGTAGAGGTGGGGAGAGAGAGGGGGGGTCTGAGTAGAGGTGGGGTCAGTAGAGGTGGGGAGAGAGAGGGATCTGAGTAGAGGTGGGGTCAGTAGAGGTTTGGAGAGAGGGGGGTCTGAGTAGAGGTGGGGTCAGTAGAGGTGGGGAGAGAGAGGGGGGTCTGAGTAGAGGTGGGGTCAGTAGAGGTGGGGAGAGAGAGGGGGGTCTGAGTAGAGGTGGGGTCAGTAGAGGTGGGGAGAGAGAGGGGGATCTGAGTAGAGGTGGGGTCAGTAGAGGTTTGGAGAGAGGGGGGTCTGAGTAGAGGTCAGTAGAGGTGGGGAGAGAGAGGGGGATCTGAGTAGAGGTGGGGTCAGTAGAGGTGGGTAGAGAGTTGGTGTATCTCGCCCCACCTCCCCGCCTAAAGAGCTGGAACCTGGACTTCAGACATTGTCATCCTAGAAGAAACATGCTATAGAGGAGACCGACCCACTGGTTTCCCTCTAGGTTACAGAGAGCTGGAAGTCCCATCCACCACACTACCAGGTGTGAAACAGGGAAGGGACTCAGGGGGTATGCTAATTTGGTATAGAGCAGACCTAACTCATTATATTAAATTAATTAAAACAGGAACATTTTACATTTGGCTAGAAATTCTAAAGGAAATGATCTTAACAGAGAAATAATGTTCTCCTGTGTGCTACCAATTTCCCCCAACTAGAATCCCCATACTTTAATGAAGACAGCTTCTCCATCCTGGAGGGGGAAATCAATCATTTCCAAGCCCAGGGACATGGACTAGTCTGTTGCGACCTAAATGCCAGAACCGGACAAGAACCTGACACCCTCAGCACACAGGGGGACAAACACCTGCCTGGCGGTAACAGCATTCCCTCCCCCATATGCCCCCCTAGGCACAACTACGACAACATAACCAACAAAAACGGGTCACAACTCCTGCAGCTCTGTCGCACACTGGTTATGTACATAGTCAATGGTAGGCTTCGAGGGGACTCCGATGGTAGGTACACCTATAGCTCATCTCTTGGCAGTAGTACTGTAGACTACTATTTCACTGACCTCAACCCAGAGTCTCTCAGAGCATTCACAGTCAGCTCACTGACACCCCTATCAGATCACAGCAAAACCACAGTCTACTTGAACAGAGCAATACTCAATCATGAGGCATCAAAGCCAAAGGAACTGAATAATACACTGCTCAAAAAAATAAAGGGCACACTTAAACAACACAATGTAACTCCAAGTCAATCACACTTCTGTGAAATCAAACTGTCCCCTTAGGAAGCAACACTGATTGCCAATAAATTTCACATGCTGTTGTGCAAATGGAATAGACAACAGGTGGAAATTATAGGCAAATAGCAAGACACCCCCAATAAAGGAGGGGTTCTGCAGGTGGTGACCACAGACCACTTCTGAGTTCCTATGCTTCCTGGCTGATGTTTTGGTCACTTTTGAATGCTGGTGGGGCTTTCACTCTAGTGGTAGCATGAGAAGGAGTCTACAACCCACACAAGTGGCTCAGGTAGTGCAGCTCATCCAGGATGGCACATCAATGCGAGCTGTGGCAAGAAGGTTTGCTGTGTCTATCAGCGTAGTGTCCAGAGCATGGAGGAGCTACCAGGAGACAGGCCAGTACATCAAGAGATGTGGGCAACAACCCAGCAGCAGGACCGCTACCTCCGCCTTTGTGCAAGGAGGAGCAGGAGAAGCACTGCCAGAGCCCTGCAAAATGACCTCCAGCAGGCCACAAATGTGCATGTGTCTGCTCAAACGGTCAGAAACAGACTCCATGAGGGTGGTATGAGGGCCATACGTCCACAGGTGGGGGTTGTGCTTACAGCCCAACACCGTGCAGGACGTTTGGCATTTGCCAGAGAACACCATGATTGGCAAATTCGCCACTGGCGCCCTGTGCTCTTCACAGATGAAAGCAGGTTCACACTGAGCACATGTGACAGACGTGACAGAGTCTGGAGACACCGTGGAGCACGTTCTGCTGCCTGCAACATCCTCCAGCATGACTGGTTAGGCGGTGGGTCAGTCATGGTGTGGGGTGGCATTTCTTTGGGGGGCCGCACAGCCCTCCATGTGCTCGCTAGAGGTAGCCTGACTGCCATTAGGTACCGAGATGAGATCCTCAGACCCCTTGTGAGATCATATGCTGGTGCGGTTGGCCCTGGGTTCCTCCTAATGCAAAACAATGCTAGACCTCATGTGGCTGGAGTGTGTCAGCAGTTCCTGCAAGAGGAAGGCATTGATGCTATGGACTGGCCCGCCCGTTCCCCAGACCTGAATCCAATTGAGCACATCTGGGACATCATGTCTCGCTCCATCCACCAACGCCACGTTGCACCACAGACTGTCCAGGCGTTGGCGGATGCTTTAGTCCAGGTCTGGGAGGAGATCCCTCAGGAGACCATCCACCACCTCATCAGGAGCATGCCCAGGCGTTGTAGGGAGGTCATACAGGCACATGGAGGCCACACACACTACTGAGCCTCATTTTGACTTGTTTTAAGGACATTACATCAAAGTTGGATCAGCCTGTAGTGTGGTCTTCCACTTTAATTTTGAGTGTGACTCCAAATCCAGACCTCCATGGGTTGATAAATTGGATTTCCATTGATAATTTTTGTGTGATTTTGTTGTCAGCACATTCAACTATGTAAAGAAAAAAGTATTTAATAAGATTATTTCATTCATTCAGATCTAGGATGTGTTATTTTAGTGTTCCCTTTATTTTTTTGAGCAGTGTATTAAGAAATGCTATAGATGGAAGGATTGTAGTGTGGAAACCTACAAAAAAACAATTAGGCAAAAACAAATTCAATCCCTTTTAGACAACTTCCTGGACAAAACGTTCCACTGTAATAGTGAAGGTGTAAACTCGGCAGTAGAAAATTTAAACAGTATATTTGACCACTCAGCTTCCGTATCAAATCTAAAAAATTCTAACAGAAAACCAAAAAATTAACAACAATGGGAAATGGTTTGATGAAGAATGCAACAAAAAAAAGAAATTGAGAAACCTATCCAACAAAAAACATAGAGACACAGAAAACCTGAGTCTACGCCTTCACTATGTTGAATCACTAAAACAATACAGACATACACTACGGAAAATGAAAGAACAGCACGTTAGAAATCAGCTCAATGTAATTGAAGAATCCATAGACTCCAACCACTTCTGGGAAAATTGGAAAACAAACAAGTTATCGATCCAAATGGAGATGTATGTGTAAACCACTTCTCCAATCTTTTTGGCCCTATAACAAAGAACAAACAGTAAAAACACATACAGTTGAAGTCGGAAGTTTACATACACTTAGGTTGGAGTCATTGAAACTAGTTTTCAAACACTCCACACATTTCTTGTTAACAAACTATAGTTTTGGCAAGTCGGTTAGGACATCTACTTTGTGCATGACACAAGTCATTTTTCCAACAATTGTTTACAGACAGATTATTTCACTTATAATTCACTGTATCACAATTCCAGTAGGTCAGAAGTTTACATACACTAAGTTGGCTATGCCTTTAAACAGCTTGGAAAATTCCAGAAAATGATGTCATGGCTTTAGAAGCTTCTGATAGGCTAATTGACATCATATGAGTCAATTGGAGGAGTACCTGTGGACGTATCTCAAGGCCTACCTTCAAACTCAGTGCCTCTTTGCTTGACATCATGGGAAAATCAAAAGAAATCAGCCAAGACCTTAGAAAGGAAATTGTAGACCTCCACAAGTCTGGTTCATCCTCGGGAGCAATTTCCAAACACCTGAAGGTACCACATTCATCTGTACAAACAATAGTACGCAAGATTAAAGACCATGGGACCACGCAGCCATCATACCACTCAGGAAGGAGACGCATTCTGTCTCCTAGAGATGAATATACTTTGGTGCGAAAAGTGCAAATCAATCCCAGAACAACAGCAAAGGACCTTGTGAAGGTGCTGGAGGAAACGGGTACAAAAGTATCTATATCCACAGTAAAACTAGTCCTATATCGACATAACCTGAAAGGCCGCTCAGCAAGGAAGAAGCCACTGCTCCAAAACCACCACTAAAAAGCCAGACTACGGTTTGCAACTGCACATGGGGACGAAGATTGTACTTTTTGGAGAAATGTCCTCTGGTCTGATGAAACAAAAATAAAACTGTTTGGCCATAATGACCATCATTATGTTTGGAGGAAAAAGGGGGAGGCTTGCAAGCCGAAGAACACCATCCCAAACGTGAAGCAAGGGGATGGCAGCATCATGTTGTGGGGGTGATTTGCTGCAGGAGGGACTGGTGCACTTCACAAAATAGATGGCATCATGAGGAAGGAAAATTATGTGGAAATATTGAAGCAACATCTCAAGACATCAGTCAGGAAGTTAAAGCTTGGTCGCAAATGGGTCTCCCAAATGGACAATGACCCCAAGCATACTTCCAAAGTTGTGGCAAAATGGCTTAAGGACAGCAAAGTCAAGATTTTGGAGTGGCCATCACAAAGCCCTGACCTCAATCCCATAGAACATTTGTGGGCAGAACTGAAAAAGTGTGTGCGAGCAAGGAGGCCAACAAACCTGACTCAGTTCCACCAGCTCTGTCAGGAGGAATGGGCCAACATTTACCCAACTTTTTGTGGGAAGCTTGTGGAAGGCTACCCGAAGCGTTTGACCCAAGTTAAACAATTTAAAGGCAATGCTACCAAATACTAATTGAGTGTATGTAAACTTCTGACCCACTGGGAATGTGATGAAAGAAATAAAAGCTGAAATAAATCATTCTCTATACTATTATTCTGACATTTCACATTCTTAAAATAAAGTGGTGATCCTAACTGACCTAAGACAGGAAGTTTTTACTAGGATTAAATGTCAGGAATAGTGAAAAACTGAGTTTAAATGTATTTGGCTAATATGTATGTTAACTTCCAACTTCAACTATACGTGATCAAATACAAATCTTAGAATCAACTATTAAATTCTCCAATTACGTTGAATGAACTACAAGACAAAATACCAACCCTCCAACCCAAAAAGGCCTGTGGTGTTGATGGTATCCTCAATGAAATTATAAAATATACAGACAATAAATTCCAATTGGCTATACTTAAACACTTTAACATCATCCTTAGCTCTGGCATCTTCCCCAATATTTGGAACCAAAGACTGATCACCCCAATCCACAAAAGTGGAGACAAATTTCACCCCAATAACTACCGTGGGATATGCGTCAACAGAAACCTTGAAAATCCTCTGCATTATCATTAACAGCAGACTCATACATTTCCTCAGTGAAAATAATTTACTGAGCAAATGTCAAATTGGCTTTTTACCAATTTACCGTATGACAAACCACGTATTCAACGTGCACACCCTAATTGACACACAAACAAACCAAAACAAAGGCAACGTTTTCTCAGCCTTTGACTCAATATGGCATGAGGGTCGGCTATACAAATTGATGGAAAGTGGTGTTGGGGGAAAAACATACGACATTATAAAATCCATGTACACAAACAACAAGTGTGGGGTTAAAATTGGCAAAAAACACATACAATTCTTTCCACAGGGCCGGGGGGTGAGACAGGGATGCAGCTTAAGCCCCACCCTCTTCAACATATATATCAATAAATTGGCAAGGACACTACAACACCGAGCTGGAATCTGAAGTCAAATGTCTACATTTACATTTTAGTCATTTAGCAGACGCTCTTATCCAGAGCGACTTACATTAATGAATGCATACATTTCATACATTTTTTTTCCCCCGTACTGGTCCCCCGTGGGAAACAAATCCACAACCCTGGTGTTGCAAACACCATGCTCTACCAACTGAGCCACACGGGACTCAGTTTGTTTGCTGATGATCTGGTGCTTTTGTCCCCAACTAAGGAGGGCCTACAGCAGCACCTAGATATTCTGCACAGATTCTGCCAGACCTGGGCCCTGATAGTAAATCTCAGTAAGACAAAATAAAATGGTGTTCCAAAAAAGATCCAGTCGCCAGAACCACAAATACAAATTCCACCTAGACACTGTTGCCCTAGAGCAGTGGTTCCCAAAAAAGATCCAGTCGCCAGGACCACAAATACAAATTCCATCTAGACACTGTTGCCCTAGAGCAGTGGTTCCCAAACTTGTTATAGTCCCGTACCCCTTCAAACATTCAACCTCCAGCTGCGTACCCCCTCTAGCACCAGGGTCAGCGCACTCTCAAATGCCGTTTTTTTGCCATCATTGTAAGCCTGCCATACACACACACACACTATACGATACATTTATTAAGCATAGAATGAGTGTGAGTTTTTGTCACAACCCAGCTCATGGGAAGTGACAAAGAGCTCTTATAGGACCAGGGCACAAATAATAATATAATAATAATCAATAATTTTGCTCTTTATTTATCTTACATATAAAACCGTATTTGTACATTTAAAATTGTGAATAACTAACCACAGTTTAATGAGAAGGGTGTGCTTGAAAGGATGCACATAATGCTGCAATGTTGTATTGGAGAGTCTCAGTCTTAAATCCTTTTCCACACACAGTCTGTGCCTGTATTTAGTTTTCATGCTAGTGAGGGCTGAGAATCCACTCTCACATAGGTACATGGTTGCAAAGGGCATCAGTGTCTTAACAGTGCATTTGCCAAGGCAGGATACTCTGAGCGCAGCCCAATCCAGAAATCTGGCAGTGGCTTCTGATTAAATTACATTTTCACAGAATCGCTTGTTGGAATTTCGATGAGGCTCTCTTGTTCAGATATCGGTAAGTGGACTCGAGGCAGTGCATGAAAGGGATAACAAATCCATCTGTTTGTGTCATCCGTGTCGGGAAAGTACCTGCGTAATTGAGTACCTAACTCACTCAGGTGTTGCGCTATTTGACATTGTCCGTAAGTTTGAGTTCATTTGCACACACAAAATCATACAATGATGGAAAGTCCTGTGTGTTGTCCTTGTTAATGCAGACAGAGAAGAGCTCCAACTTCTTAATCATAGCCTCAATTTTGTCCCACACATTGAATATAGTTGCGGAGAGTTCCTGTAATCCTAGATTCAGACCATTCAGGTGAGAGAAAACATCACCCAGATAGGCCAGTCGTGTGAGAAACTCGTCATCATGCAAGCGGTCAGACAAGTGAAAATTATGGTCAGTAAAGAAAACTTTAAGTTCGTCTCTCAATTCAAAAAAATGTGTCAATACTTTGTCCCTTGATAACCAGCGCACTTCTGTATGTTGTAAAAGCGTTACATGGTCGCTGCCCATATCATTGCATAGTGCAGAAAATACACAAGAGTTCAGGGGCCTTACTTTAACAAAGTAAACCATTTTCACTGTAGTGTCCAAAACATCTTTCAAGCTGTCAGGCATTCCCTTGGCAGCAAGAGCCTATCAGTGGATGCTGCAGTGTACGCAAGAGGCCTCGGGAGCAACTGCTTGCACGCACGTTACCACTCCACTATGTCTCCCCGTCATGGCTTTTGCGCTATCAGTACAGATACCAACACATCTTGACCACTAACATCCATTTGATGTCACAAAGCTGTCCATTACTTAAAAAATATCCTCTCCTGTTGTCCTGGTTTCCAGTGGTTTGCAGAAGAGGATGTCTTCCTTAATTGACCCCCCATAAAATTAACGGACATATACCAGGAGCTGTGCCAGGCCCGAAACGTCTGTTGACTGATACAGCTGTAACGCATAGAATTCACTGGCTTGTATATAAAACAGTAATTGTTTCAAAACATCTCCTGCCATGTCACCGATGCGTCATGAAACATTGTTGTATGATGTAGGAATTGTCTGTATAGTTTTTTTGGCCTTTTCCCCCAGCATTGTCCCAGCCATATTCACGGCAGCAGGAAGAATTAATTCCTCCACAATAGTATGGGGCTTGCCTGTCTTAGCCACTCGGTAGCTCACCATATAAGATGCTTCTAGCTCCTTCTTATTAATGGTATCTGTTGCATTTATACACGTCTTACTACTCGATAGTCGTCTTAATTCTCGCTTATTTTTCAAATTGGCATGTCTTGTTTCTAAATGTCTGCACAAGAGTGAAGGTTTCATTGAGTTGTGAGATAGTACTTTTGCACATATAACACACTGTGGCTGAGGAGGTACTACTCCCAATATAAGTGAACCCCAAATCAATGTAGTTCTCATCATATTTGCGCCTCTACGATGGTCCAACGTCCCTGTCTGATGTTCGGTGCTTTCCCAGGTAAAGTAACTCTTTGGCTGCATCAGATTCACAACTGTCAGTGTCCATGCTAGCTGGGCTAACAAAAAATGTAGAATTACTGAAGCTAGCATTGGATGTGCTCGTGGGAGCAGAACAACTTGTGTCGTCGACAGGTGCAGGTGTAGTACTGCTGGTAGTAGCAGTTCTACCAGTAGAGATGATATGTGTCTCTATGGACGCGGGCCTTACTTTTTTAACCATTTATCAATTTTAGAGCAAACGGAATGAGTAGCAGCTATGTTTGGCTACATACGGACCGTTAGTGGAATTCCCGCGAGAGAGTAATGGTTAATGGGATTGGATGTTAATTATTTGACTAGGCTACCTGTATTTGACATTGTGTTGTTATTTCGCTGAACACTAGATGGTTTAATTTTATTTTTGGCAGTGAAACAAGACCACTCAGGTGAGAAAATGTATAGCCCCGTTGAAAAATATAAATGGTTTGTTAGAAAATGTGAAGAAAATGTTTTACATAATTACAGTATATACACACACACATACATATAGATATATATATTAATATATACATAGATATTTTATATCTATATATATTTTATATCTATATATATTTTATATATATATTTTATATATATATATGTGTGTATATACTGTAATTATGTAATTTTTATATATATATAAAGTGAATCACATTTTTATTTGGCTTACCCCCGACGGCAGTTTGGGAATACCTGCCCTAGAGCAAACAAAAAACTATACATACCTCGGCCTAAACATCAGTGCCACAGGTAACTTCCACAAAGCTGTGAACGAGCTCAGAGACAAGGCAAGAAGGTCCTTCTATGCCATCAAAAGGAACATCAAATTCGAGATACCAATTAGGATCTGGCTAAAAACACTTGAATCAGTTATAGAACCCATTGTTCTTTATGGTTGTGAGATCTGGGGTCCGCTCACCAACCAAGAATTCACACAATGGGACAAACACCAAATTAAAACTCTGCGTGCAAAATTCTGCCAAAATATCCTCTGTGTATAACGTAAAACACCAAATAATGCTTGCAGAGCAGAATTAGGCCGATACCTGCTAATTATCAAAATCCAGAAAATTGCGGTTAAATTCTACAACCACCTAAAAGGAAGCGATTCCCAAACCTTCCATAACAAATCCATCACCTACAGAGAGATGAACCTGGAGAAGAGTCCCCACTATGCAAACTGGTCCTGGGGCTCTGTTCACAAACACAAACAGACCCAGGACCAGCAACACAATTAGACCCAACCAAATTGTGAGAAAACAAAAAAAATACTACTTGACACATTGGAAAGAATTAACAAAAAAACTGAGCAAAGTAGAATGCTATTTGGCCCTAAACAGAGAGTACACAGTGGCAGAGTACCTGACCACTGTGACTGATGCAAACTTAAGGAAAGCTTTGACTATGAACAGACTCAGTGAGCATAGCCTTGCTATTGAGAAAGGCCGCTGTCGGCAGACCTGGCTCTCAAGAAAAGACAGGTTATGTGCACACTACCCACAAAATGAGGTGGAAACTGAGCTGCATTTCCTAACCTCCTGCCAAATGTATGACAATATTAGAGACACATATTTCCCTCAGATTACACAGATCCACAAAGAATTCAAAAAAACAAACACCGATTTTGATAAACTCCCATTTCTACTGGATGAAATACCACAGTGTGCCATCACAGCAGCGAGATTTGTGACCTGTTGCCACAAGAAAAGGGCAACCAGTGAAGAACAACCACCATTGTAAATACAACCCATATTTATTTTCCCTTTTGTACTTTCACTATTTGCACATCATTACAACACTGTATATATACATAATATAACAAATGTTTTTACTCTTTTGGAACTTCTGTGAGTGTAATGTTTACTGTTCATTTTATTGTTTATTTCACTTTTGTTTGCCAAAGCAAGTGAAGTAGAAAACAATGTTAACATATGTTTCCCATGCCAATAAAGCCCTTGAATTGATTTGAATTGAGAGGGGTCTGAGTGCAGGTGGGTTCAGTAGAGGTGGAGAAGGGAGGGAGTTCCCTCTCACCTTTCTGCACTCTCCCCGGGGGGGCGGGGCTAGATAATAGTTATTTGAAAACAATGTTTACTACTGTAGGTAGCGTTAGCGATCACTAATTGGTTGTACCTGTGCCAAAACTCTGGTATTTTTCATCCTATAGCTTGTTCTCTATCTTCTTTTTAAATAGTGAGCCAACATGTTTTCAGACCTTTTATTTCCCTGACTGAACAAAACTAGTTTTCTCTTGTCTCTCTGCAGCAGACATATGGTGAGCAATATGTTTGGAACATCACATCGCAAGAAAATCGATGTATCGAATCGCAATACATATAGAATTGTGAAAGTCATAATACATATCGTATTGGTACATAACTATCGTCATAATATCGTATCGTGAAGTCCTAATTCCCAGCCCTACTATAGGGGTTTTAGTAAGGGTATGGTGCAACAGTGGGGCTGAGAGGGGAATCTATGTATGGAGAATGAGTCACTCCATCTTCCTCTCTCTTTATTTTTTCTCTCTCTCCTTTCCCTCCTCTCTCTTTCTATCTCACTCTCACTCTCTTCCCCCTCCCCATCCTCTGTCTTTCTCCTCTCTCTCCATCTCTCTCACCTCTCTATCTCTCTTTTCTAAAGACTCTGCAGCCTTAGTACAGGCTCAATTAATAATTGAGTGAGCTGTGACCTTCTCCTGCTGGAGTTCAGGACTGCACTGGGTTCTGTGTGGTTCTGTGTGAATCCGTGTGATTCTGTGTGATCTGCAGCACACGTTTGATCCAACCCACACTGCAGACTCATATATGAACAACGTGATAGGCTGCAGTAACATAATCGCCTCTCTGATCCAGAGATGACAATATTTACCTCAAAGTAAATGTACAAATGCACACTTAGTGCTACCATTATGAGAGAAGAGAACTACAAAGAGCAGTCTATGTGAGTTATACTGACGCTTGTCAGTAAAGCAGCTGTCTCGTAACAATAGCTCAAACTTTGGTTTCTGACACTGTTGTAGTGTTTTTCACACAGAGATAACACAACATTCTCACACCTTCTTTACAAGGTGTGATCTTAGTGTGAGCCCTTTGAGCCCTGTACAGTACCTGTTTCTGACTCCTATTGCTCCTTAGCTATGAGATTCCACATAGTAACACAAGTCAACTTCCCAGGTACACTGTACCTTCTAAGCGCTGTCTCCCTCTCTGCACTAAGTAGGAGACTGACACTACGACACCAGTACAGGGAGCCTGGGTGCCTCAGCAGCAGCAGGAGCTCAGGAATCAGACTACCAGGCTCAGAGCTCTCTCCCTGACTCACCGGCACGGTGACGACAGATGATACCCTGATTACAACGAGATGTGAAGTCAGAAAACATTGATCACACAAAATGCATTTACCTCAGCCCCGAGTCCTGAGATATGGCTGTGATTAAAAAATCATGAGGGGAAGTTCCCCAGAGCTACGCCTGGATGAGAGAGAGAGAGAGAGAGAGAGAGAGAGAGAGAGAGAGAGAGAGAGAGAGAGAGAGAGGAAGGATGAGAGGGAGGATAAATGGATGGAGAGAAGAGTCTTTAAGAGGCCTGGCTAGTGGAGCGTGAAGGGAGGTAAAGAGAGGAGAGGGTGAGCCGAGGAGAGAGGACAGAAGGATTCCCTTGCTAGAGAAGAGGAAGTGTTGGCCAGTCAACAGGCAGAACTGGTGGACCGCCAGGTGCCACCCACCCAGATGAGAGTCGACCAGATGATGGACACAGTAGACTCAGTGGTCTGCTGGCTTGATAACGCCATTCCCTTACTGCAAAAAATATATATTATTATAGAAATGAAAACGAATGGCAATAGAGGAATAAAGCCTGAAAATAGAATGCATGGTATTGACCTCTGTGGATATACATTGTGTATATCGAGCAGCATCTGAAGGTGTTGATGTGCATTGAGGTGTGTTGAGGGCTGTAGCTACATTCCTGTGGAACATTATGGGGTATTATAACCTCAGAGAGTGAAGAATCATGGTGGTCCCACTGCTCCCTAGCTGAGCAACAGATGAGAATAGAGAATAGAGAGGTCATTACCTGTGCTACAGTGCTCTTGGAATAGACATCCAGAGAGCAATGTTCAGAGGAGCATCCAAACAAAACAAATGCGTCATAGCTGTGGAAAATGTACAGCCTTTTTAGTCTGATGGAAAGAGAGAGAGGGAGGGAGATAGAGAGAGAGAGCAGGACAGGATGTTGGAAGAGAAATGTTGAAATGACCCATGATGGACGGTTATATCCTAGTCATCAACACACCTCCACCCCTCTATGCCGCCTATCTCAAATATACTCAAACACACACGTACGCGCACACACACACCACCCTCTGATCTTATGGCAGCCCAGCAGAGATGAACACTGCCCCCAGTATGATGCTGTCCCTCAGATAAAATGAGTGACAATTGACTAGTTGTTGTTGAGCCACATCATACGCAGTGTGACCGTCGTGGTTCAACCCTGGGAAACGGGGAAAGCAAATAAGCCAGAGGAAATGGGATGGCTCTGATATCTCCACTGCATCGCTCACGACCCATCCACTGCTCTCTGACACTGTAGGACAGGGCAATAACATAATCTGTAATCTACTGGGATAACACACCCCCACCCTGAGTATGTTTAAGAGCAGATCTTATAATGTAGACTATAAACTGATCTGCTATTGCCTGTGCTGTAGTCAATGAAGTACCTGATGTTTCCCTTCCATTTCTGCTTAGTCCGCCCAGTACTTGAGTTAGATTCTAAGGAGACAATTTCTCTAGTCTATTACTGCTGATAAATTGGATTTAGACCAGTGTACTGGCGTGAATGAGGGGCTAAATACAGAGCTTGACACCCCTGGCATATGAGAAACAGGGTTGGCTCGCCTGACTCCCTGCCTGTTGTAAGAACTCATTACCATACCCAGGCCACGCACAACACAACACAACATAACACCAGACAACACAATACAACATAACGCCACACAACACCACACCACAGAACACCACAGAACACCACAGGATACCACAGGACACCACACAACACAACATAACACCAGACAACACCACACCACACAATACAACACCACACAACGCCACACCACAGAACACCACAGGATACCACAGGATACCACAGGACACCACAACATAACACCAGACAACACCACACAATACAACACCACACAACGCCACACCACAGAACACCACAGGATACCACAGGACACCACACAACACAACATAACACCAGACAACACCACACAATACAACACCACACAACGCCACACCACACAGTACAACATAACACCAAACAACCCACAACACAACACCACATAATACAACGCAATACAACACAACACAACACAACACAACACAACACAGCACAACACAGCACAACACAAGACAACACAAGATAACACAAGACAACACAACACAACAACACAGCACAACACATTCTCTCTGTCCGATCCTGTCACACTTATTCAATGTTCTCACATCAGGCTGTATTGTCATGTTCTATGTTGTTGTTTAACACACCACAAAATGCCTGGTCTTTTTACATCTTTGTTTACATAACTATGCTATTGTATCCCTATGGACTCCCAATACCCACTGGTGTATTGACATGATCCAAGCCTTCTCTACAAATACTATTGTATCTCTACATACTGCAATGACAGTTCCTCCATCCAGTAAAGTACCATAGTAATATCAATCCTTTGGAAATGTTTAACGGGTGTGCTCTTGGGAACATGCAGTGGGCCCATGTAATGAGAGTACACTGGAGAATAGAGTGAGAGATAGAGAGAGAGATACATAGAGAGATACAGAGCGAGAGAGTGATGTGTATAGCCTGCAGCTACAATACTAGCTGTACAGATAACCCAGCTCAGTCCTCAGAGGGTATGTCAAGAGAATACTGTCTTATTATAGTCTTCCTGGTATGTGTGTGCGGTTAGATTAGTTTTATATCAACTAATTAAGCGATGATGGAACTCGCGGATAACAGACGTTGCTATACCTCTGAGAGTTTCCCTGTATTTCTTCTTTATTTGTTTCATTATTTTTTCCCAGCAGGGAAGCGAGATGAGAGTTTACTCAGGAGAGAGAGGGTGAGGTTGGTAGCACTGAGCCATGTCACCAACTCCTGTCTCTGCGACAGACTCAAACGTGGGTGTAAGTTGGCAACAGGTGGGGGAAAAACGAGACTCAATCGTTCTCTTGTTTCTCACCTGATCCTGCTGTGTTTCCTCCCACAAAACACACCCTATTTCTGCAGCTCAAATATGCATGCAAGAACCAACCAATCAACAAGCTGTGGCCAAAGGACTCAATCCTGTGTTACTTCTAAACCGCAGTGTTTGATTCACACAAACCGTTTAATAGAGTGACTCAACAGGAGGGTAGGGCCCTGATTCATTGATAAAGCTTTTTGAGGTTTAGAAGCGCTCAAAGAAAGAGATAAAAATGTAATTATTCAACTTCAAACGTCATCAAATGTGTTATTAATGAGGTGTAAATGTATTTCTAATATTAATAAGTACATTTCCCCCATGCTGTTGAGAGTGCACTGGTTGATTTGAGTGGGATGATAGGTGTGTCAGTGTGTGAGAAGGTGACATTGGCTGTTGTCACCTTGCTCAGCGTGAGAGAGGCACTACATCAAATGACTAAAACAATTACCTGTGTACAGTCACTGGTAGTGTTCAATTATAGGCCTCACTGCAATGTCTGTTTATATGTTTATGCATCACCCCTGTCAAGCTTAACTAGCGTAAATACTCAAGCTTCCAAAGCACCTGCTGTCAAAATGACCTTAATTAAGCACAGTTAAAGTGTGTTGCTTTAGCTGGCAGGTTGGCTGTTGGCTTCAGTTCATTAGGTAGGCTGCTGTGCAATGCTAAGTAAACCCAGATCCAGTATAAGTTAAAAAATGTAAAGAAAATAATCATATGTATTTTTGCACAGCAATAATGTACACTTCAATTAATGTACTCAACTTATGCAGTTAATACACTAATACACTTGCCGGCTAATA
The DNA here is from genome assembly GCF_965601325.2 of Salmo salar. Classification (NCBI taxonomy): domain Eukaryota; kingdom Metazoa; phylum Chordata; class Actinopteri; order Salmoniformes; family Salmonidae; genus Salmo; species Salmo salar. Next base: position 81,004,445 of record NC_138302.1, on the reverse strand, counting down.
GTTACCAAAAAGCAGGCGAGCTAGCTATGCACCCCATGCATTTAGATGAATTCAAGTAGCTGTTTAAACTGTTCTACCTCCGAGATCTACTTAAAATGGAATTAGAGTTAATGATATTATATCATAATAATAACACTTGAGTGTGTACAACTATCATATTATCAGTTTACGATATCTTGCGATATACTTAAGCAATAAGGCAGCTTGGGGGTTTGTGGTATATGGCCAATATACCACGCCTAAGTGATGTTCTTATGTACGACGCAACGCGGAGTGCCTGGATACAGCCCTTGGCCATATACCACAAACCCCTGAGGTGCCTTATTGCTAAACTCAGCAAAAAAAGAAACGTCCCTTTTTCAGGACCCTGTCTTTCAAAGATAAATTGTAAAAATCCAAATAACTTCACAGATCTTCATTGTAAAGGGTTTAAACACTGTTTCCCACTGTTTCCCAACAATTCATGAACATGCACCTGTGGAACGGTCGTTAAGACACTAACAGCTTACAGACGGTAGGCAATTAAGGTCACAGTTATGAAAACTTAGGACACTAAAAAGGCCTTTCTACTGACTCTGAAAAACACCAAAAGAAAGATGCCCAGGGTTCCTGCTCATCTGCGTGAACGTGCCTTTGGCATGCTGTAAGGCGGCATGAGGACTGCAGATGTGGCCAGGGCAATAAATTGCAATGTCCGTACTGTGAGATGCCTAAGACAGCGCGACAGGGAGACAGGACGGATAGCTGATCGTCCTCGCAGTGGCAGACCACATGTAACAACACCTGCACAGGATCAGTACATCTGAACAACACACCTGCGGGACAGGTACAGGATGGCAACAACAACTGCCCAAGTTAAACCAAGAATGCACAATCCCTCCATCAGTGCTCAGACTGTCCGCTATAGGCTGACAGAGGCTAGACTGAGGGCTTGTAGGCCTGTTGTAAGGCAGGTCCTCACCAGACATCAACGGCAACAACGTCGCCTATGGGCCCAAACCCACCGTTGCTGGACCAGACAGGACTGGCAAAAAGTGCTCTTCACTGACGAGTTGAGGTTTTGTCTCACCAGGGGTGATGGTCGGATTCGCGTTTATCGTCAAAGGAATGAGCATTACACCGAGGCCTGTACTCTGGAGCGGGATCGATTTGGAGGAGGAGGGTCCGTCATGGTCTCGGACTAAGCTTGTTGTCATTGCAGGCAATCTCAACGCTGTGCATTACAGGGAAGACATCCTCCTCCCTCGTGTGGTACCCTCATCCTGACATGACCCTCCAGCATGACAATGCCACTAGCCATACTGCTCATTCTGTGCGTGACTTCCTGCAAGATTGAGAGGACGTTTATTTTTTTGCTCAGTTTATTATAAACTGGTTATCAACGTAATTAGAGCAGTAAAAATACATGTTTTGTCATACCTGTGGTATATGGTCTGATATACCACTGCTGTCAACCAATCAGCATTCATGGCTCAAACCACCCAGTTTATAATGTACTATAAGACCAAATGGAAATGAATCTCACTGTGCCATTCATATGCTAATTGTGTCATAATTGCTGATCAATATGCATGCCATACACACAAACGAATAAACACACACACACACACACACACACACACACACACACACACACACACACACACACACGCACACACGCACACACGCACACACACACACACACACACACACACACACACACACACACACACACACACACACGCATACTGATAATCACTCTTGGGGGACCTGGAACGAGATTTGACTTCAGGGGGAAAATATCTCCCATCTTAGTAAAAACAATTAATTATCAAATAAAAGGCAAATCACAGTAGAGATATTGTGCCAGATAGATATGTTTGACAGTCACACATACAGTAGTTTGATATGTTACACAATCACTACTCAGAATGTCTGGAGTGGATTCCTCTGAAGGTTTGGCCGATAAACAGGAGTCCACCAGACCATACTCTTAGCTGCTATACAACAGTTGCATAATAGATAGGTAGACACTCACCCACCACCCATCCTGGAGATAGGCCCATTCATGATTGTCTGATGGGTAAACCCAGTGTGATGAGATGAGGCAGACAGCGCATTAGTATCCTCATGTGCTCTAAGTGTTGCATGGGTTCACAGTTCACAGCCAGACTGGCTTTCTACTGGCCCATTAAATACCTCATATCAGGACTTAGGCCGTCAGAGCTGTCATTTCCACAGCACAGATACATTTCTTACATGTACAACAGATTAGTTTCTGTCTATTGCTCAGGGTGAAACATGTAATCTTATATCTGAGGGGAGAGGGATGAGGAAATTCCTGCCATTAAAGTCGAAACTTCTAAAAATGGATTTGCGAGTGAGATGAGATATGGGCTGAATATGATCCTGAAAATGTCTCTGCCAGCGACATGAGAGAAACAGATGTTGATACTGATAGAACATACGGTTTCACCAAGATATGACCATTTGTTTACATATCTGATCTACTTATTCAGGGGGAATTAGAATGTGCACATTTAGCAGAGAAGACTGTGTAATATGATGTGAAATTATAATCCTACAGCTCCCTGCATGATGTTAAACTGAACTGTTGTCTATTCCTACAAGCAACCGTCCATTAGATAGAACGTGTAGCTGTCTGGTTTAATAAGTAATCGGAACACACTGGAGGTGTTGAGATGCCAGATGCAGGTGAGAATGCGGCTCACTTTATGGCAGGCCTAGTTTATCTGCTGGGAATTGTTTCAGCTGATGGTACCACTCCTGATTGTTCATCTTAAAGGTCATTGTAACACCATAACGCAAGTCTATTATAATGGTCCTACAGATGAATTGAGTGAGGCCAGGCCTGCGCTCCCAGGCTGGATAGATTTCAGGGGAGGAGGAAGCTGTCTGGACAAGGTGGGCATAGATGGACAAGGAAGGGCGAGGCGTGCCAGAGCAGGTCCAATCACCCCCATGAGTAGTGGCAGGTGACCTGCTTTCCAGCCAGTCCCATGTTCCACACACATGCATGCACAAATGTGCACACACACACATCTTTGTCACCGAGAGAGAGCACACACACACACCCCACAGGAGAGAAACCAGCCGGTCCTTGACTAGACCCGACTATGGAATAGAAGATCGGAGCTGAGTGACACCAAATTCACGCCCAGCACATCACAAGTGGCAATGGAGGGATGGCAGGTTTTTAAAAAGGTTAACGTACTATTTACTGACAGGCAGGCTGAGAGAACGGCCTGCTCTTAAGGACCAATGACAGCCAGTCGTTTAGCCACACTCCCTACCGGCCATTGCTGTGTCTCCCTGATCAAATGGGTGCCATCTGTGTGGCTGGTACACAGCGAATGCATCAGAGCAGACTGGGCTCCAGCACAGACACAGGCGGGCGCGGCAGGCGGTGCAGGCGGTGCAGGCGGGTGGGAAGATGCAAATGGCTGATCAGAAAGGCATTCTGGGAATGAATGGCACCTAGCATCTCAAAAGCGGCGGCGGGGTAAACAATGATAAATAGTGGTCATCGTACCGGGGAAAGGGATTGATCTGCCAAATCATCCCCCAGCCAAGCAAATGTCTAGCTCCTTGCGCCACGCTTGCTTCTCAGCCAGATCAGGAGATGAGAGTCCACAAACAGAAATCACAAATCCAATCTAGTGCTCTGTAGACACACAGAGACACAGTGACACAGGGAGTCAGGGGAATGGTAAATACTCACATGTCTGGTTCACAATGAAAAAACATCAAGATGTTTCCTAAGATGGGCCTCGTCTTTTAGGTCAATATATCCATTTCTTTGATTGACTCATTTTGCATATTAAAATGTTTCTATTCCATCTCAAAACCCACATTTGACATGTTTTATCTATCAGAAAACAATATGTTGCTTCACCATTCCATTCCATACATAAGGCAGTATACTATAATCACATATGTATGATAGGGTAACTCAGTACACTATCATATTGTTTCCATTATCAGTACTGCCACATGAGCAGCTCTCCTGAGTAGCCTCACATAGGAAGTGATGGTCTGAAAGGGACTTACAATGGCTCATTCTCCTCTGCATCCAATTCTCCCTGGGATGGACTGTTATGTTCACCATAGCCTTTAAGACCTTATGAGAGCTTGTATTCTCCATCCAATATCACTACCATTAGCCCACATCACCCAGGAAATGAGGAAGAGTTCTCCAGCTGAATCCCCCCTCCTCGTCTCAGGCAGTGGCCCGTTCAGCGGCTGTCTACTGGATAGCATCTGCTATGCAGGGTGAAGGGCTTTCATCTTCTACGTTTAATTTAAATCTCATTCATTGATTCAGCGTTCAAGTGGTGCTCAGGCTAACTCCAGACTCGCTGTGGATGTTCTCAACCTCTGCCACAAGGTGGACGTTCAAGCACTGAGCAGGTGGCTCTTAGCCAGAGAACACTAAGGCAATGGTTCACAGGATTAAAAAAGCACTTGTTCCTGTAGATAATGGTTTGTTTCTACATCTTCTGTGGTAAACTGTGGAACACATGATGGTGCCTTTAGGAATACTTGGTGAATAGAGAGAGCTTTTTTTGGAATTCCTGGCCAAATAGATAATAGATGAACACAAAGAAAGCAGCAGATCAGTTAAGAGAAATTCTAACATGGTGACACATCTCAGTAGCGTGACTGGAGATGGAATATTTCCTATCTGTGGATGTCAGCCCAAGGCAGATCGCTATGACACACAGTTGCCACCGTCACACACTGTTTCTTGGGAGCCTACACACACACACACACAGTCAGTCTCAGTGTCACAGTGTCAGGGCGGGGACCATGACCTGTAAGAAATTGTCATTTCTGGAGCAAATACACCCTTTCTCAATTAAACCAGTGATTCCCACCTCTGCTTTCTAACCCCCTTCCTTCCTTCCATTACTGAAAGCATAAGCTACTGCTAGCTAGCACTGCAGTGCATACAGTGTGGTGAGTAGTTGACTCAAAGAGAGAGAAAGACAGTAGTTGAACAGTTTTGAACAAAACATTAAGGAGAAACAGTTGAGAGAGGCAGAGCTAGATATATTTCGTTGTGTTTTTTTCTTCTTAGTTTACCTTTCACTTACTTAACTAATGCAGCTGATTTTGCCTACTCAAAAACCTGACTCAAACAGAGAGGTATGCTATTCATGTTAGCTAAATGACTAAGGCTTTCCAACACTGCAACTCTTCCAAGTCAAGATAAGCTTCGGTTTTATTAATTTATTGCCACCGGGGGCCCCCGAGTAACTGCTTGCTGTACTGTGTAATTGTAGAAATTGATTAGATTGTGTGTTTACTAACGCGTTAGTTATAGTTTGTTGACTATGACGTTAGCTAATATGGTGGCAATGATGTAGGCTGTGAAGCAGTTAGCGGATATGGTAGGAAGGTTTGGGTTGGATAGGTTTTTGCGCCTGGTCACAGGCAGCTCTGGTGTTGTGCACTGAAGTCCACAATCGAAGGGAAAAGGTGAGAGGAGGAGAGCGCATTGATGTGAGAAGGAATTATACAACAAGCAAAGTGATGATGCTGTATATGTGTCACAAAATAAGTCGTACTCATCCTTGAAAATGTCGTACTGGAGAGAAGAGGACCAAGGCGCAGCGAGACTGTGAATACTCATACTTTAATAGACTCAAGTAAGGCATCCACAGGAAAACAATAACACGACAGCAACAGTTTGCAGGCTAAAAAACGCAGTGCAAAACAACCACCCACAAACCCCAGTGACAAACAACTCCTACATATATGACTCCCAATCAGGAACAACGATTCCCAGCTGTTCCTGATCAGGAGTCACAAGACACACACAAGACTGCCATGTCCTGTCCCCCAAACTACTACACCAGCTCCATCTGCTGGTCAGGACGTGACAGTACCCCCCCCCCCCCTCAAGGTGCAGACCCCGGAATGCACCTAACCACAACAACAAAAAAAACACCAACAAACAAAATCCCCAACAAAACCCTTAAACAGTAACCCTAAACAATAAGGGAGGGAAGGGAGGGTGGCTGCCGTCAACGACGGCACTGTGCTACACCCTCCCTCCCCAACCCACCTATCCTGGAGGCGGCTCAGGCTCTGGCCGTTCCGGGCAGCTCGGGGAAGTCTGGGCAGCTCGGGGCAGTCTGGCCACTCCGGCAGTTCAGCGCAGTCTGGCCACTCCGGCAGTTCAGCGCAGTCTGGCCACTCCGGCAGTTCAGCGCAGTCTGGCCTCTCTGGCGACTGTTGACTGGCGGGCAGCTCTGACGACTGTTGACTGGCGGGCAGATCTAACGACTGTTGACTGGCGGGCAGATCTGACAACTGTTGACTGGCGGGCAGCTCTGACAACTGTTGACTGGCGGGCAGCTCTGACAACTGTTGACTGGCGGGCAGCTCTGACAACTGTTGACTGGCGAGGCTGGGTTCACGCACTTGAAGCCTGGTGCGTGGTGCTGGTACTGGGCGTACCAGATTGTGAACACGCACCTCCATGCTAGTGCGGGGAGCTGGCCTGGGGCTCCATTCTTGCCCCGCAAAACTCCCCTTGTGCCCCCCCCGTAAAAAATTATTGGGGGTGCCTCTCGGTCTCCCTTACCTCGCCAGCCTTCTTCTGCTGCTGGGTCCTGTGTTGGTGGGTGGTTCTGTCACAAAATAAGTCGTACTCATCCTTTAAAATGTCATACTGGAGAGAAGAGGACCAAGGCGCAGCGAGACTGTGAATACTCATACTTTAATAGACTCAAGTAAGGCATCCACAGGAAAACAATAACACGACAGCAACAGTTTGCAGGCTAAAAAAACGCAGTGCAAAACAACCACCCACAAACCCCAGTGACAAACAACTCCTACATATATGACTCCCAATCAGGAACAACGATTCCCAGCTGTTCCTGATCAGGAGTCACAAGACACACACAAGACTGCCACGTCCTGACCCCCAAACTACTACACCAGCTCCATCTGCTGGTCAGGACGTGACAATATGGCTGCTATGAAAATGAACTGAGTGTGGAGGTGATCAGGGGTGTATTCATTCCGCCGATTCTGTTGCAAAACTTTTATTAAATGGAACGAAACGAGGATGAATTTGTCCAAAAGAAACTCTTGTTTTAGTTATAAAATGGAAAATTTGGCCTAAAGATTACACCCCAGGTCAGCTAGATGCAGACAAGAATGTCCAAGGCCGTATTGAATGTGTCACTATCTGTCACCTTGAATAGTTCAATTTGTCTCTCAACCTGTGCACCAACTGTACGTTATCATGTTTAATGTATCGTGCTGACATGTACAGTGCCTTGCAAAAGTATTCATCCCCTTTGGCATTTTTCCTATTTTGTTGCATTACAACCTGTAATTTAAATGTATATTTATTTGGATTTCATGTAATGGACATACACAAAATAGTCCAAATTGGTGAAGTGAAATGAAAAAAATTACTTGTTTCAAAAAGGTTAAAAAAAATTCTAACGGAAAAGTGGTGCGTGCATATGTATTCACTCCCTTTGCTATGAAGCCCTTAAATAAGATCTGGTGCAACCAATTACCTTCAGAAGTCACATAACTAGTTAAGTAAAGTCCACCTGTGTGCAATCTAAGTGTCACATGATCTCAGTATATACACACCTGTTCTGAAAGGCCCCAGAGTCTGCAACACCACTAAGCAAGGGGCACCACCAAGCATGCAACACCATGAAGACCAAGGAGCTCTCCAAACAGGTCAGGACAAAGTTGTGGAGAAGTACTGATCAGGGTTGGGTTATAAAAAAAGATCAGAAACTTTGAACATCCCATGGAGCACCTTTAAATCCATTATTAAAAAATGGAAGTAATATGGCACCACAACAAACCTGCCAAAAGAGGGCTGCCCACCAAAACTCACGGACCAGGCAAGGAGGGCATTAATCAGAGAGGAAACAAAGAGACCATAGATAACCCTGAAGGAGCTGCAAAGCTCCACAGAGGAGATTGGATTATCTGTCCATAGGACCACTTTAAGCCGTACACTCCACAGAGCTGGGCTTATGGAAGAGTGGCTAGAAAAAAAGCCATTGCTTAAAGAAAGCAATAAGCAAACATGTTTGGTGTTCACCAAAAGGCATGTGGGAGACTCCCCAAACATATGGAAGAAGGTACTCTGGTCAGATGAGACTAAAATGTAGCTTTTTGGCCATCAAGGAAAACGCTATGTCTGGTGCAAACCCAACACCTCTCATCACCCCGGGATTACCATCCCCACAGTGAAGCATGGTGGTGGCAGCATCATGATGTGGGGATGTTTTTCATCGGCAGCGACTGGGAAACTGGTCAGAATTGAAGGAATGATGGATGGCGCTACATACAGGGAGATTCTTGAGTGAAACCTGTTTCAGTCTTCCAGAGATTTGAGACTGGGATGGAGGTTCACCTTCCAGCAGGACAATAACCCTAAGCATACTGCTAAAGCAACACCCGAGTGGTTTAAGGAGAAACATTTAAATGTCTTGGAATGGCCTAGTCAAAGCTCAGACCTCAACCCAATTGAGAATCTTTTGTATGACTTAAAGATTGCAGTACACCAGCAGAACCCATCCAACTTGAATGTGCTGGAGCAGTTTTGCCTTGAAGAATGAGCAAAAATCCCAGTGGCTAGATGTGCCAAGCTTATAGAGACATACCCCAAGAGACTTGCAGCTGTAATTGCTGCAAAAGGTGTCTCTACAAAGTATTGACTTTGGGGGGGTGAATAGTTATGCATGCTCAAGTTTTCAGTTTTTTTGTCTTATTTCTTGTTTGTTTCACAATAAAAAAATATGTTGCATCGTCAAAATGGTAGGCATGTTGTGTAAATCAAATGATACAAACCCCAAAAAAATCTATTTTAATTCTAGGTTGTAAGGCAACAAAATAGGAAAAATGCTAATGGGGGTGAATACTTTCGCAAGCCCCTGTGTACCTCTCTGTTAGACAAGCCCTGTATGTATCCAAAGCCCTGATGTCTTCAACCTTCAATGTCTTCCGTGAACATCTGGAGATACGTACATTGAGTTTTGGGACAAAACGTTCTTTCAGAACAAGCTTGTTTTGAAGGACTCTATAGCAATGCACATGCCCCGCCCACCTGAGGCTCTCTCCTTTTCAGCCATCAATTTCCTGTATTTGAGGGGTGCCAAAATCCACTTGTCACTTTAATCTCGCTGGATTGATTGCTTTCATTTTACTCTGGTGACTCTTTCCCACTCTTGATTGTGCCATTCGTTTTTTCCCATTAGTAATGACCTGTCAAACACACTCCGATAATGGCTGAAATGGGCTCAATGGAATACATTGTCTTTTTGTTGCATCTATAAGAACGCTAACACTTTGTCTGGGACTTAGCACACTGTCACAACAGTTACATCACAGAAGAAAGATCAGTATATATTGGTGGATGCTGATGTTTTGTGCAACTGAAAAAAGTTCTGATTTAAAATAGATTAAATGCTCATAAAATTAAATGTGCTGAAATGAAAGCAACTTCTGAAAAGGAGCACTGATAATATGTCTGATCTTGCAACTAATGTAAAGTATGTAAAGTGTATAGATAGCTTTAATCTAGAGCCCAGCGTTTACATTTTAAATTATGGGTATCCTTCTCTTGACACACTAATGCAAGAGAAAAGACAATGACAGTAAGGAATAATTAATTAGGCAGTCTACACAGCGCAAGTGAGTGCAGGTAGGCCTAGACAGAGCAGGTAGGGTGGACAGAGCAGGTTGGGTAAACAGAGCAGGTTGGGTAGACAGAGCATGTAAGGTAGACAGAGCAGGTAAGCCTAGACAGAGCAGGTAGGGTAGACAGAGCAGGTAGGGTACACCGAGCAGGTAGGGTATACAGAGCAGGTAAGGTAGACAGAGCAGGTAAGCCTAGACAGAGCAGGTAGGCTAGACAGAGCAGGTAGGCTAGACAGAGCAGGTAGGCTAGACAGAGCAGGTAAGGTAGTCAGAGCAGGTAGGGTGAACTTAGCAGGTAGGGTAGACAGAGCAGGTAGGGTAGACAGAGCAGGTAGGGTAAACAGAGCAGGTTGGGTAGACAGAGCAGGTTGGGTAGACAGAGCAGGTAGGTTTAACAGAGCAGGTAGGGTGGACAGAGCAGGTAGGGTAGACTGAGCAGGTAGGGTAGACAGAGCAGGTAGGGTAGACAGAGCAAGTTGGGTAGACAGAGCAGGTAGGGTGGACAGAGCAGGTAGGGTGGACAGAGCAGGTAGGGTAAACAGAGCAGGTAGGCCTAGACAGAGCAGGTATGGTAACACAGAGCAGGTAGGGTCGACAGAGCAGGTAGAGTTGACAGAGCAGGTAGGGGTGACAGAGCAGGTAGGGTGAACGGAGCAGGTAAGCCTAGACAGAGCAGGTAGGCCTAGACAGAGCAGGTAGGGTGGACCGAGCAGGTAAGCCTAGACAGAGCAGGTAGGGTGAACAGAGCAGGTAAGTCTAGACAGAGCAGGTAGGCCTAGACAGAGCAGGTATGGTAGACAGAGCAGGTAGGGTCGACAGAGCAGGTAGGGTGGACAGAGCAGGTAGGGTGAACGGAGCAGGTAAGCCTAGACAGAGCAGGTAGGCCTAGACAGAGCAGGTAGGGTGGACCGAGTAGGTAGGGTGGACAGAGCAGGTAGGGTGAACGGAGCAGGTAAGCCTAGACAGAGCAGGTAGGCCTAGACAGAGCAGGTAGGGTGGACCGAGTAGGTAAGCCTAGACAGAGCAGGTAGGGTGAACAGAGCAGGTAAGCCTAGACAGAGCAGGTAGGGTAGACAGAGCAGGTTGGGTAGACAGAGCAGGTAGGGTGAACAGAGCAGGTAGGCCTAGACAGAGCAGGTAGGGTAGACAGAGCAGGTAGGGTAAACAGAGCAGGTAGGGTAGACAGAGCAGGTAGGCCTAGACAGAGCAGGTAGACCTAGACAGAGCAGATAAGGTAGACCGAGCAGGTAGGGTAGACAGAGCAGGTAGGCCTAGACAGAGCAGGTATGGTAGACAGAGCAGGTAGGCTCGACAGAGCAGGTAGGGTGAACGGAGCAGGTAAGCCTAGACAGAGCAGGTAGGCCTAGACAGAGCAGGTAGGGTGGACCGAGCAGGTAAGCCTAGACAGAGCAGGTAGAGTAGACAGAGCAGGTAAGCCTAGACAGAGCAGGTAGGCCTAGACAGAGCAGGTAGGGTAGACAGAGCAGGTTGGGTAGACAGAGCAGGTAGGGTAGACAGAGCAGGTAAGCCTAAACAGAGAAGGTTGGGTAGACAAAGCAGGTAGGGTGAACAGAGCAGGTAGGGTAAACAGAGCAGGTAGGCCTAGACAGAGCAGGTAGGTCTAGACAGAGCAGATAAGGTAGACAGAGCAGGTACGGTATACAGAGCAGGTAGGGTAGACAGAGCAGGTAAGCCAAGACAGAGCAGGTAGGGTAGACAGAGCAGGTAAGGTAGACAGTGCAGGTAGAGTAGACAGAGCAGGTAAGGTAGACAGAGCAGGTAGGGTAGACAGAGCAGGTAGGGTAGACGGAGCAGGTAGGGTGAACAGAGCAGGTAGGCCTAGACAGAGCAGGTAGGGTGCACAGAGCAGGTAAGTCTAGACAGAGCAGGTAGGGTGAACAGAGCAGGTAGGGTGAACAGAGCAGGTAGGGTGGACAGAGCCGGTAGGGTAAACAGAGCAGGTTGGGTAGATAGAGCAGGTAGGGTGAACAGAGCAGGTAGGCCTAGACAGAGCAGGTAGGGTGGACAGAGCCGGTAGGGTAGACAGAGCCGGTAGGGTAGACAGAGCCGGTAGGGTAGTCAGAGCCGGTAGGGTAGTCAGAGCAGGTAAGCCTAGATAGAGCAGGTAGGGTAGACAGAGCAGGTAGGGTAGACAGAGCAGGTAGAGTGAACAGAGCAGGTAGGGTCACCAGAGCAGGTAGTGTAGACAGAGCAGGTAAGCCTAGACAGAGCAGGTAGGGTAGACAGAGCAGGTAAGCCTAGACAGAGCCGGTAGGGTAGACAGAGCAGGTAAGGTAGACAGAGCAGGCAGGGTAGACAGAGCAGGTAGGGTGGACAGAGCAGGTAGGGTGTACAGACCAGGTAGGGTCACCAGAGCAGGTAGTGTAGACAGACCAGGTAGTGTAGACAGAGCAGGTAAGCCTAGACAGAGCAGGTAGGGTAAACAGAGCAGGTAAGCCTAGACAGAGCAGGTAGGGTGGACAGAGCAGGTAAGCCTAGACAGAGCAGGTAGGGTATACAGAGCAGGTAGGCATAGACAGAGCAGGTAGGGTAGACCGAGCAGGTAGGCATAGACAGAGCAGGTAGGGTGAACCGAGCAGGTAGGCATAGACAGAGCAGGTAGGGTAGACCGAGCAGGTAGGCATAGACAGAGCAGGTAGGGTAGACCGAGCAGGTAGGCATAGACAGAGCAGGTAGGGTAGACCGAGCAGGTAGGCATAGACAGAGCAGGTAGGCATAGACAGAGCAGGTAGGCATAGACAGAGCAGTTAAGGTTGACAGAGCAGGTAGGCATAGACAGAGCAGGTAAGGTTGACAGAGCAGGTAGGCATAGACAGAGCAGGTAGGCATAGACAGAGCAGGTAGGCATAGACAGAGCAGTTAAGGTTGACAGAGCAGGTAGGCATAGACAGAGCAGGTAAGGTTGACAGAGCAGGTAGGCATAGACAGAGCAGGTAGGCCTATAGCTGTTTTGGGTGGTTGCAGCCCTGTTCCCCCTCTTTACATTATTGTATTAATGTATGTAAATACACCCATTGTATATATGCACATAACATTTTCTTTATTTTATAACAAAGTATTTAAAAAATACCTGATATACTAAGAAAATGTATATATGAGTGCATTATAAGAAAAAAAGTGAAATTACACAATAAATTGAACACCTGAATTCCCAACAAACTGCCTGAACATGTATTACTTCTCCGTGCCAGTACAGTGTTTTATGTGCTATAATTCAGTCAATACCTGATTGATTTTTAAAAGTTCTAAAAGTTGGGAGTATTTTCATTCATTGATGAAATTTAGCATTTATTTTAATCGTTTTTTAAACCGTTTAACAATTTCGATGACCGTTGTCAATGTCGTATGGAGCATTTCTCTGTCATCTGGCTACTGTATCTAATCGGGCCTGTATTCATTTAGATACAGTCATGATTGTTGAGAAGATGTGATGAATAGTGTAGAGCAGGTGCTTTCCCTCTCCGCGACATCTCTCACTGCATTATCAAGTGTCTCCCTGGCCGATAAGGTGGTGATGAGACAATGTAACACTGCCTCTGTCTGCAAACTACCACAGATATGGCCAGGTACCATGCACATCACACAAGACCTATTCTCACCCTGATAGGTCAGCCTGGTAGACAATTTACACATACTTTCAATCACTCCTTGTGAAAAAGGTGTTATTCAAAAGCAAATCAAATCCATATATTTAACCCTGTAATGCATGTTTATTACACTTCACTGCTAAAATAAAGATATTATAATGAATCACTAACAAAAAATGTCACCTTTGCAACATATTATAAACATGCTCAAAAAACTGTCTACAATGCCATATGCCTAATTACACTGTTCAAAAAAACCTAGAATGATTAATGTTATTATCACAGCAGGAATTTCCACTTAAACATTTCAGACTTGGTTTGCCCTAAAGAAAAATGTATCAACACCTACAAAAATGTAAACGAATTATAATCCACATTATAACTCACATGTTCTGTTGTTGCAGGATTATTTTCCTGCTGTGAGAAACTGATCAAGTTAAGAAAGTACAGCTATACATGTGAGAGAGGTTATTTCACTCTAAAATATAGATGCAGTGTTATGCAGGTATTGTTTCCTGACTGTGGAGGGTAGGATGATGAGAACCCAGACAGGGACTTTAAAGGTCCAATGCAGACATTTTTATATCAATATCAAATGATTTCTGGGAAACAATTAAATACCTTACTCTAATATACTATGTGGACACCTGCTCGTCGAACAACTTCTCCAGAGACCAATGGCAGTAAGCTTTACACCACTCCAGCCGACGCTTGGCATTGCGCATGGTGATCTTAGGCTTGTGTGCGGCTGCTTGGCCGTGGAAACCCACTTCATGAAGCTCCCGACGAACAGTTCTTGTACTGACATTGCTTCCAGAGGCAGTTTGGAACTCGGTAGTGTTAAAACCGAGGACAGACTATTTTTACGCGCTACGCGCTTCAGCACTCGGCGGTCCAATTCTGTGAGCTTATGTGGCCTACCACTTCACGACTGAGCCTTTGCTGCTCATAGACGTTTCCACTTCACAATAACAGCACTTGACCGGGGGTAGCTCTAGCAGGCCAGAAATTTGACGAAATGACTTGTTGGGAAGGTGGCATTCTATGAAGTCACTGAGCTCTTCATTACGGGCCATTCTACTGCCAATGTTTGTATATGGAGATTTCATGGCTGTGTGCTCGATTTTATACACCTGTCAGCAACGGGTGTGGCTGAAATAGCTGAATACACTAATTTGAAGGGGTGTCCACAGATTTTGGCCATGTAGTGTAGCTTTCCATTAAAATTGTGAAAAATAGCTTTTTAGCAAATACCTATTTCTCAAGCAAGAATTTTACTAGGACTGTCTGGGAGGGGAGGGGATAACTGAAAACTAGCAGTTTTTGCCAGAGAGGTTTGGAACTCTTTGTTTTTGGTCTATTAACCAATTTACCGACTGGTGATGTCACCAGGCAAGCCGAAACTTCTGCCCATGCAAACCTTCTGATTAGAAGGTCCTGTGTAGATTGTTAGTTTCATCAGCTGTTGTACAATATGATACAAAACACAGGAAAAACGGAATTTTGACTACACTGGGCCTCTAAAGGCAGAGCTACAGATGTTAACTCTAAATATTTCAGTGGTACAACATGAACAATGAGCAAGGGACGATCAATTCAGACCTAACGCGATAAGATACCTGAGATATAATATCAGTTGTTACATCTATATTTATTCCCACTTGTATGGTCGGGACTTCAGTGAACTAACTTGCACTCAGAGCTGTTAAAAAAGCACTAGTTAGGGACAGATCGCAATTTATTGGGGGAGGGTTGATCCAAAATAGGGAAGGGTTATCAAACTTCTTTTTTTTTGCTTTGGGGAGGGTTGTGTGCATTTTTTAAATGGGTGCAGGTGATGATAGTGTGTATTTTCCCCTGGTTACATTAGGTCTTTTGCAGGTTTTACTACATAATTTCTTCCATCCTAGCCACATTTCCTCATCTGCTTGCATGCGCTGTCACGACCATCGTTGTAATCATACTCAGACCAAGGCGCAGCGTGAGTAGAGTTCCACATCTTTATTAAATGAAACTCACAAAAAAACAATAAAGAGCAACGAACACGTGAAGCTATGGAGTGCTCACAGGCAACTCCACATAAACAAGATCCCACAAAAACCAGTGGGGAAATGGCTGCCTAAATATGATCCCCAATCAGAGACAACGACAAACAGCTGCCTCTGATTGGGAACCATACCAGGCCAACATAGAACTAGACAACCTAGATAGGAACACCCCCCCTAGTCACACCCCAACCTAACCAAAATAGAGAATAAAAAAGGCTCTATATGGTCAGGGTGTGACATGCGCCTTCCCTATATCAAGGTGTTTTGGTACTTCCCTTGTGCACTACGCTTTTCCATCTGCTAACTTTACTATACCACAGAGGTCAGTATAGTCTACCAGTCAAACAGTATTTCCTGCCCTCTATACACCATTCACAGTGACAATAATGGTAGGTGGATCGTTTGTCCAGATCTGCAATAGGCTAAGTAGCAATCATACCATACCACCCATAAAAAAAATTCAAAGCTGCATACATTTTTTATAGGAATCGACGAGAACAAATAGGAATAGCTGATAGGCAGCAGAGAGGCCAGGTGCATCACTGTGCATAAAGAACAGCGAAGACAAAGAGATTTTGTTTAGGGACAATACAATTATCCTACCTAGACTAGCCTACAACACCAAAATGCAATGAATAACTTGCATTATTGTTTTCAAGTGGGTACAAAATTATACTCTAGGCTGCAGTGAAAATATTCATTTGAATAAAGGCACAAAAGTCCTGTGATTTGAATGTTTCATTCCATTTGGATCCATTGTGGGTCTACTCTGGACAGTTTAGAAAGAAACAGTAGCAGGCCAGTCTGGCTGTATTTTTACTTCTGATACTGAGATGCGCTGTCTGTTGCAGATCATCATTATGTGTCCTGTAATAATGGGGTCACATATGCTCCCGGCAAGCCCAGTTATTCAGGAAAGCTTAACACACTCTGCCTCTTCTCCAATCCGAGAGGCTAATCCTCGCACACCTAGCCTCTAACACTTCAATATAGCCAAAGTATGTATCATTGAACTTTTTAAATGTATTATCTTTTATATGTGGCATTAACACAACCAGGCACAATGTTTTAATCTGATTGGGATATTTCAAAAGTCTCCTGTAGGCTTGTGCATGTTCATTCAAAATATAATTCCAGCTAGGCTTGACAATAACCAGGTTTCCATCCTTTTTATGTGAGTAAAGTAGCCTACATGTCTGATAAATGTCTCCACATCATGGGAAAGCTTGCAGTTTATTAGTCTACAGATGAAATAAGTTATGATGAACTTCACAGGGTGGTGGAAGTACACAGTGATGAGGTTGATGCTCCTTTCAATACATATCGAGGGTCTTATTGTGGTGTCATGATTATTGATGCTTGGCTGCCATTAACAAATAAAAAAGAATATTGCACTTTTGTCCATGATAATCTCATCACGTAGGCTATACCTGCACTGTATCTGCAAGTTGTTGGCTAGAGCACACGTGCCAATACCAGAGTGGGTACATTCGCTACACCTACAGTATACAATGTGTATGCCTAGAGTTCAAAATGCTATGGAAACCAATTTTACTTGTATTTTTTTATCTGGTACAGGTATTTTTATGTGCACTATGTTTTTACGTACAGACTTTTATCTGCAACAAGTCAATTTGATGGAAACAACGCTGATGGGGAAATGCTCCTGGGTTTCCCTATGCTGGTAATTGCCTGCATTTGCAGATAAAAAAATGAAAAGCGTGATAAATAAAATCGTAGCAGGCCAAATTGTCCAGGAGAGGCTGTCTATCATAGCCTATACCCAGAATTCACGCTTCAGCACCATTCTCCCACGCCTCGCGCGCAAGTGCACCTGCTGCTGAGGAGAGAGAGCAACAGAGGAGTCTTGGCCTAGGCCACTGTTGATTGTGAAGATGGAGGCCTTTTTCATTGAAGTAAAACAAAAGTTAGAGGAAAAGAGTGAAAAGCCCACAAGGGAAATTTAACATAAGTTTTAATATTGCAGTGAACAAAAATTAGAAGAATGCAGGCTACTGTGCAACTCCCTATTCAGGTAGGATTCAATTTTGGAACTTTAATGTATTTATTATTGTAAGCCTATTTATTAATCGAAATCAGTTATTTAATGTGTTTTGTTTACTTCTGTTGAGTCTTTTTATTTGTGTGCTCCATATTTAGTTTAAGATTAATAAATAACATTAGCCTATTTCTACCATTTGTTGGGTATGGTAGGCACTTGCCTTTGTTGGTCATTTCTGCAATATAGCCTGTTCAAACCTTTTGTGAAGATTTAAATCAGTTCACAAGTGTTTCCTTCTGTTGAGCAATTTTCTTTGGCCAAATTAAGTTCCAAATTACTGTACGAAATGCTGTATATGCTTCAATATGACTGACAGCTCATATTTTCCCTATAAACAATGGCTTGAGTTTTTATATTACCCTAATAAAGTTTAGAAACTTTTTATGAAGGTTTGGTGTGGCTATAATTAAGCTTTAGCTACTGCAAGCCTCTGATATGAAGGCAATGTGCAATGCAGGTCCAACCGACTCCGAACAGTTGAACTTGAGGTGAGGAAGAATGTTTCAGACCTACTGGAGTTCCTCCTATAATCGAATAATATAATGCTTATCTTTACACAAAACATTAACCAATTAGCCTCTTTCTGTACATCTACAGTATATGTGTATAGCAGACGCAGTAGCCATCTGACATAAAGAAATGCATGTCGGTGTCGTAGCATGTCGCCGGCATCTCTCTCTCTCTCTCTTTATCTCTCTCAAATCAAATCAAACTTTGTCACATGAGCCGAATACAACAAGTGTAGACCTTACTTACAAGCCCTTAACCAACAGTGCAGTTCAAGAAGAGTTAAGAAAATATTTACCAAATAAAATCAAATAAAAAATTATAAAAAGTAACACAATAACATAACAATAATGAGGCTATATACAGGGGATACCGGTACCGAGTAAATGTGCGGGGTACAGGTTAGTTGAGGTAATTTGTACATGTAGGTGGGGGTGAAGTCACTATGCATAGATAATAAACAGCGAGTAGCAGCAGTGTACAAAACAAATGGAGGGAGGAGGTGTCAATGTAAATAGTCCGGTGGCCATTTGATTAATTGTTCAGCAGTCTTATGTCTTGGGGGTAGAAGCTGTTAAGGAGCCTTTTGGTCCTAAACTAGGCGCTCCGGTACCGCTTGCCGTGCGGTAGCAGAGAAAACCGTCTGTGACTTGGGTGGCTGGAGTCGGACAATTTTATGGGTTTTCCTCTGACACCGCCTATTTTATAGGTCCTGGATGGCAGGAAGCTTGGCCCCAGTGATGTACTGGGCTGTATGCACTACCTTCTGTAGTGCCTTATGGTCAGATGCAGAGCAGTTTCCATACCAGGCAGTGATGTAACCGGTCAGGATGCTCTTGATGGTACAGCTGTATAACTTTGAGGATCTGGGGACCCATGCCAAATCTTTCCAGTCTCCTAAGGGGGAAAAGGTGTTGTTGTCTCTTCACAGCTGTCTTGGTGTGCTTGGACCATGATAGTTCATTGGTGATGTGGACACCAAGGAACTTGAAACTCCCGACCCGATCCACTACAGCCCCGTAGATGTTAATGCGGGCCTGTTCGGTCCGCCTGCTTTGTCTTGCTCACATTGAGGGAGAGGTTGTTGTCCTGGCACCACACTGCCAGGTCTCTGACCTCCTCCCTATAGGCTGTCTCATCGTTGTCGGTGATCAGGCCTTCCACTGTTGTGTCGTCAGCAAACTTAATGATGGTGTTGGAGTCGTGTTTGGCCACACAGTCGTGGGTGAACAAGCCTAAGCTTTTCTTCCTTCATATAGGCTATATATATGTTTGTTTTATTAATATCATACAGCGGACTCCTAAGCTTATAAGCCTATGCATGCAATGCCCTGATGCCCTGATGCCCTGATGCCCTGACGCCCTGATGCCCTGATGCCCTGACGCCCTGATGCCCTGATGCCCTGATGCATTTCACACTCAAATCTCCAACAGTTGGACCGTGAGGTGGACAATATTTTTTTTGTAGGAAAGTAGCCTAAAAACAATAAAAAATGGCTACAAAGTTTTGCATATGCTACACATCGAAACACAAGGAATAGTGTTTTTGTCATTTGTTTTAGGCTGTTTTTAAGGACAAGTAAATGTGGCTCATTTGGCCAATATCCCTTGTTTATTGATGGCACTGGCTGCTCCAAGCCAGATCTGAAAGCATATGGATGTCAGGTAAATTTCTCAAATGTCAGGTAAATTAAAATCTTCCCGGTCACGTTGTCCAGCACAACATTTTCGTAAAGGAAACCCTGAAATGTGCATATTGTTTTCATGCAGATTTTAGAATATTCCCATGAAAATCTGTCCCCAACTGGATGGAAACCCAGCTATTGACACCATAAAGACTCTGGCAGGTGTGCTAGTCCAGTGTCACTTTGACTATGCCTGCTCGTCATGTTTCACCAGCAACCCCAAACGTCTGAAGAATAAGCTACCGACTAGGGCTGAATATTTCTCCCAGTATTTTACAAATGTTCCATATAGAGCATAATCACTTTTCTCCACTGTAACTCAGTATTTCCCGCCCGAACCAGAAGTGTCATTCTAAAGTATATTATTTGATTAGAGCTTTGATCGGCATGAAAGTTCAAGTCTGATGCTACCTGAGTCTGATGAGCCATACATTAAATACATTTTATGAGCTCAAGCCCAAAAAAGCTCAAATGATTGTGCCGTTATCCAACATATAGCCTATGATATAGGCTACCACACATTACGCACGACAGAAAAACATAAAAGCCCATAGATGAAACAATGTTAAAAAAGAAGGTGACCCCATTGAAAGGATATGCAAAACTCACACTGAAGTGAACAGATTGTGGGGCAAATTGTTACACATTTAAGACAATCAATTCTGAATGTCACTAAGCAAATTAGGTGCTGGAGTGCAGAGTTCTCTGCAAACGAAATAGCAAATGAGTAACATTCGTCCTCTGCAGTGGTTCTAAATGATAGTGCAAAGTAGCTGCATTACAATTACCTGCCTGTGTCTCTTTACTCCATTAACATAACCAAGCTATTTCAGTTCAGCCACACGATAAAAAAAGGGCTGGGGGTGGTGGATTAGCTGCATAAAAACACTGGTATTTGCATTGTTCTATATATTAACAATTTTGTTCCCTGCATGGGCTTCCATTTGGTAGGCTACAGTATGTGTTTTTCAAAAAGGTCTGGGATTATATCAGATACTGGTGTTGCAGGCAGGGAAGGTGCACATTTTGCTGTCACTTCACACTGACCATTATACTGTTTTTATGTTTACAGATTTTTTTTTATAACGATCTAAACGCCGGAGTTGAAAGAACCACTGTTATCTTGGATAGTACCACAGTGAATGTTATGAGGGTGTTTAAATCTAGGTTAGGCTGAAATAGGGCAGAGGACAAACCCTTTCCTCTAAACTGGGAGTTGGTCTATTAGTTTGAGTTTGTTGTACGACAGGAGTAGAGGAACAAACCTTGTGTGATTAACAGGACCTGTTCTCTGTCTGACACAATTATCTGACTTCAGATAGAAGATAAGGATAGCACAGGATCTAATCCGCTACTATTGCTTTTCACTCAGGGGGAAAAGGCCCATCAACGTACCAGCAGTGAGACGCCTGTGATAGGAAACTCTGCTAGGTAAATACTAATCATCTTGAAATCTTGCTACAGCTGAATTAAATGTGTTGAATAGGCCTAGGAAGATTATGAAAGAGTGACAATCTCTTTCTAGATATTATCGCAATGTGTACCTCCATTATTGGAGTCAGGGATTCTCAAACAAGAGTAATCGTTCAGGTTTCCTAACAAATGAATCATTGAAGAAGATGGGGTGAAAGCCAAGGAAGGTATCAAAGTCATCAGTAGACAGATTACATAGAGTAATACGCAGCTCTGACTGGGCACTGAGTGAACATACAGAGAGAGGAAAGAATTGTTCAACATTTTCATTCCACTTTTACAATCTAGTCCTACTTCAACCAGACCTCCTCCTCCAAGTGGACTGTCTTTCTGATGAATCAGCGCTTCTTTGTCGTATGAGAACAGAAATGGTATGAAGCTCAAATAAAATGCCAGTTCAACCTCCATCCCTAGTCTCTTCCCCCCGCCGGCCATAAAAAGCAGTGTAATAGGATGCCTAAGCTTTTCCAGTGACTGCTTCCACTATCACAGAGACATTTAAGTGCACTAATCCATGACAAATGGTCTCATCTGATCCATGACGAATCGTCTCAGGGGCAGATAAAGACGAGGAGATGGACGGAGGGAGGGGAGGGGAGGGAGGGAGGGGAGGGAGGGGAGGGGAGGGAGGGGAGGGAGGGAGGGGAGGGAGGGAGGGGAAGGCAGGGGTGAGAGAGAGTGATGCTGTGTATAGGAATGATGAGGCAGTTATTGCCCAGTTTTAAAAAGGTTGCTTTCATTACCACGAAGGACATGCTCTGCGATAGAGTGAGAGACCTCAACAATGAGCTCTCAACTAAAGCCTGCAGTTTTTATAGCAATTACAACCCAATGTGGAGCCAGATTAAAGGCTTTGGGTGTTCGAGCCCGGAAAAAGAATGCCTTGGTAGACGGCTCGCTCTGAAATTGATGTTTCTTATTACATTTGTGTGCGTTTAGTTTTTGATTCTCATCATCAGGTAATTATGTCAGAGCCACTGAAGTAGTTTTTGTTTTTAGGGGATGGGAGGTATCTTTTTCTTATGCCATGAGAATTGCATTGATGAACCATGCTTTCTGTCACCTCATTTAGAAAGCCATTTCACTATCCCAGACCCCTGTCCTGGCCACTGTCTAGGTGGGGATGGCTTGTGTGTGTGTGTGTGTGTGTGTGTGTGTGTGCGCGCGTATGCCAACCTGATCAAACGTTTCCTTTTTATCGAATTTGCACAAAAGAAATCTGATTAAATCACCATCCATTCCAGTGAGCGGAATTTAATTGAATTCTGTTTCCACCATCCATTCTCACACTAATTAGTCCTTGCAATTAAAAGTGGGTGTGAAATGTATCAAATTAATGGTCAAACAAAAACACAAAAACCCATACTGAGATGTTACTTTCCTGTGGGTAGTTGTAAAACTGCTTGCCCTTTGGCAGTTTGAAAAGCGTGTAAATCGAAGTTGCATAAGCGAACCAGTAATTTGGATTACATTCATGTTGACAGTACTTAAATATGGTTTGAGAACTATCATGAGATTACAGTGTATGTATCTTTCATGTTTTACTGTATGGAACAATGCATGCAGTAAATCACAGCAATAAGGAAATTGATTCTAAAACTGCAAGGGTATATTTGTATGTAATGTGTTTGATAGTGTAGCTAATTGGCATGTTCTCAAACTCAGCCAGGAAAACCATCCCTCTTCTGAGCTAGACATATGCATGGCAATGAAAAAATAGATTCAGTCTTGAAATGTAAGTTTCCGGAATTCAACCCAGTTCTCATTTAGCGAAATATAGATGCCTTAAGGTTCACCAACACTCCCACCTACACTCAGACATCTCATCCTACAGAAAAGAGCCCACAGTCACAGCAGAAAAGGTCAAAGTAAACCATAACAAAGATTTCAGAATGTCAGGATACATGAATCATATAAAAAAGCCTCCACACAGTTAAATGGTGGTCAATCTGTGGTCAATCTGCTCATCATAACATGGGGCTCCATTCGTCAACACGATTCCCCATACTTGACTACTATTGGTTGACATTTCATTTTCTGCTATTGCTCACTTTAAACTGTGTTTAGCTGTGTGGTTATTTCTGTGTCATGATGAATAATAGTAGTAATTACATGTTTTTGTCCGCCTCAAGAGCTTTCCTAGACTAAAGGAGTATTGCATATCAAATGGCACACTGAACATGAACATCATTAAAGCGCTTGTCTTCCAATCATCTTTCAAAAGGTTATTCATTATGAGATATTTACATTCAATTGATTAAATCATTATAAGCGTTTTATAAATGGTATGGGCTCACGTACACAGTTTACAGCAGGTATAAACAGTGCAGAGAAACGCTTCCTTGCAAGCTCCCTCAAGAGTGCAGTACAATATCAATATCAGCACTGTTTGCTGCAGTATGCACATTATGACCTATCCACCTTACGCTATAAACCATCCAAAATCAGCATGGATTTCACCAAAACAAAGTCCTCAGCACCCTACTTCCTATACAGTATTTCTGTATTTCTTACAAGGATGATTCAAGTGATTCCTAATCACATCATCAGTTCACAGTCACACCAAGTGGCTGCTTGCATCTTCATGTAGATCGGGGAAACAACTGGCTAACCTGTCATTACTGTCACCACTTCTGCTGATTTCATCAACTATGAGAAACAGTTTAGCACCGTCATTGCAACAAACAATTTACTTTTTATTGTGTCAGACAACACTGTTTTTGTTTTGTCAAAATGACAGTTAAGGACTGCTCCTTCAGGACTAATAGTGATGTATGTTAATATTGTAGCTTACATTGGAATGGGAATCAGCTAGTGCCCTTAGAGAGTTATGTCAGAATCATAAACCAAATGCATCGCCATTGCATTCAATATCCTCCCTATGGGCATTGCTAGGACACACAATGACAATGCACTTCCATTTGGAAAGGAAACAAATACATATTCAGTAGCAGTTGAACATAAAACTGACTATTAAGAAATGTTTGATTTCAATGTAACTTCTCCAAACAATGACAATCCATATTTCTTTGAATGTTACAGTTTGACCCTTCAACTGGCTGCATAGTGTCCAGTAGAATCATCCACAGCAGCAAGCTGCTTTCTCCAGGATTGGACTTGGCAGTACAGTGTTAGTTGGCAGGTGAGGAAAGAGCTGAGCTGGGCTTGTGTGTCATGTCACATTCGCCTCATCTGTCAGTGTAGTGGATTATTTCTTGAGAGACCAAAATTGGCTGCCCAGAATCTGGGCACAATCAATCTTTCCCAGCGCGGGGGACGTAGGGGAGGCCGCGAAGCAGGGGCTCATGGGAAGGCAACGGCGCCGCTTCCTGAGCAGGTGATGAAGCAGTCAGGCGACTCGTTACTCAATCCCAGCCTCAACTGTGACCAGCAGATTTCTAACTGAAATATTCTAATAAATAAAGAAATGGAGGTTGAAAAGCCCTATCTCTCCTCGTATATTTTTGGTATGCATGTACTGTGCAGTGGTATTCTGTCAGCTCGCTGTAGCAGAGGGGGATAAGCAGATTTTTTAAAACATTGTTAGATGCTTGAACAGGCTTGAGGATTACATTTGTACCTTGCTCAACATGACCTTCACTTCCCCTGTGCAGAGATATATTCACACCATCGTCTGAGTACTGAGAGCTGCTGCTGCGGTATCATTCACTCACTCAGCCAGGGAGCTGTGGTAGCCAGTCTGAAAACCAGGCTCCATATCGAGATCCACACATACCTTTATTTAAGGCTTTTTTTCTGGTACAGAACACATGCTTGTCAATCAAACAATAGTGTGCAAACCCTTTGTTAGAAAATAATGGAAATTGGGTAGGCAATATTCCAATAGTTGGAATATTTGGTAGACTCATGGGTATCATTCCGGTTTTCAGAATGATTTGTACAAGGCCCTAAGTTGTGTCAACAGAGATACTGCATCGAAGGCAGAAGCACAACTCACAAACAGGTTTGTGTTCGTTCGTTGTTTTTCTGGCCTTGCTTCAAGTTTCTTTTGTGTATTGACTGCCAATGGTTTTAGCCGTTGTAAAATGCATTGAATCGTAACATGTAAAGTTCCTTTTTATTAGTTATGTTGACAATGTTCACAGTATCAAAACCCTGTATGTTACCAGACATCACAGATGAAGGCATTATGACATATGTTTTCTTTTTAATTATGACTATCCATTCAATTCTATTTTATTACAGAAAACAGCTAAGCATAAAACCAAAGCATGTATCAATCTGAGATCTCACTCTGGTCTCCACGCACTGCATATCTATTTATATAAAATGATCTGGTCGCTGAAACCAGAGAGCATCCTCAAATTATTAAATCAATTCTAATTCAAATATTCATCATAGCATTTCAATTCTGAGAAAGCAGTTCTGGTTACATCTGTTAACACCACTCTGCAGTTGAGTAAGATTGATGAGAACTTAAGAGGCCTTGACACTACAGTAAATTGTACAGTTGCAAAACATATAAAGGGAACATGTGGAGTGTTTTTTTACTATGATAGTGAATGTCATCACATCCAATGGTGATCACACGTATATATTAACATGTCCTCATCAATACTTGTTGCACTTGATGACTGTTAGTTGTAGATAGCCTAAGTTGAACTTAATCTTTCTATCATTCTAGATTTTGACAATCAGCCAGTGACAGAATTTCATTGAGTACATGCTGCTGATTGACCGTACCAATCTTCTCCCTTATAAAACAATTTACTATTGCATAGCACACTGAACAATAAATGCATCCTGCGCTCTTATGTGCCAAAACACAGAGCTTCATCCACTTTCACAGTACAGAACATTCCTGCTCTCAGACAGAACACTTCTGGTCTCAGACAGAACACTTCTGCTCTCAGACCGAACACTTCTGCTCTCAGACCGAACACTTCTGCTCTCAGACCGAACACTTCTGCTCTCAGACAGAACACTTCTTTTCTCAGACAGAACACTTCTGCTCTCAGACAGAACACTTCTGCTCTCAGACAGAACACTTCTGCTCTCAGACAGAACACTTCTGTTCTCAGACAGAACAGTCCTGCTCTCAGACCGAACACTTCTGCTCTCAGACCGAACACTTCTGCTCTCAGACAGAACACTTCTGCTCTCAGACAGAACACTTCTGCTCTCAGACAGAACACTTCTGCTCTCAGACAGAACACTTCTGCTCTCAGACCGAACAGTCCTGCTCTCAGACAGAACAGTCCTGCTCTCAGACAGAACAGTCCTGCTCTCAGACCGAACACTTCTGCTCTCAGACCGAACACTTCTGCTCTCAGACCGAACACTTCTGCTCTCAGACCGAACACTTCTGCTCTCAGACCGAACACTTCTGCTCTCAGACCGAACACTTCTGCTCTCAGACAGACCACTTCTGCTCTCAGACCGAACACTCCTGCTCTCAGACAGAACACTCCTGCTCTCAGACAGAACACTTCTGCTCTCAGACTCATTTTGTGTATGCATCCCCTTGTTCCCCAGGGGACCATGAAAATGCCATGCCATAATGACTTTGCTGAGAAGAAAATGTGAGTGTGTGTTTGTACAAGCTGATTTCTCTGACAAGAACCCTTTCACAAAACTAGATCAGGAGGATATTTATCTCACCAATAACTTAGCTGACTTCTCTATGTGCCGTGGGCAGGGTTTTCTCTTTGTTTTCACTTGGACCTCTACATAATTCAGAAGACACTTACTGTAGGCCATGCACATCCTTGTACAAAAAACCTGGAAACAAAGTTTAAAAAAATTCATTCTGTCGCTCATCCTGTTCCCACTTGTTCCAATTAATGAGCTCAAACCACTTTGTGTGAAGCCTGTCTCACACCCACAACCAAGTCCCACTACGTCAGCTGTTCCAACCCCAAAACAAGCCACCTGCCCTGCACCACTGCTCCAGTTCACTGCTGCTTAAAAACCTCATTGGGCTATAAACAATCTTGTCTTGACATCACAAGTCGGGGAAATCAATGTCTCTTTTTTGTTGTTGCTTTTGCTTCAATCACTGTCTTTTCACTCCATGGGGCAGCACGGCTCGGAGAATGAGACAAGCACAGATAGATGGAATCAATGTTTAACAGGCATTGGGATTTGGTTTCCTGGTGAAAGGGGTTTGGAATAGTGTTGTCGTCAGAAGCTTCCAGGAGCGAGTCATTGTTAAAAGCTTAAAGGAGTCTGCTTCCAAAGACACATGGCTGGGGAGTGACAGAACGCGACTACTCTACTCCCACATAAATGAGGAGAATCAGACCCATCTCACTGACTCCCTCCCCTTTAGCCCCCACAGTGGAGAAGGAACTGGCTTTAATTGCCGAATGTTTCCGGAAAGCGAGAGAGAAACATAATTGTTATTTCCATTTAAGCCACAGTGATCAAAGCAGCCTGCACTCACAGCATACTGATGGGGAGTTTTGCCTAGAGCCTGTCCTACGTACCAATCAACCAGCTAGTCTGATAGATTCAGGATGCTGCAGTCACTCTTTCCTCACACTGAAAATCCTCTCCCGTTAAAAAGTGCTCTTTGTCTGTCTGGGGCAGAGGGGGAGTTCCAACCTCAGATCAAAACAGCAGCTGCAGCTGAGCTTAAACATTATAATCAACTCTAAGCTAAAACAATTTACTGCAAAGAATGTAGGAGAATGTCAATAAAGCCAACTTTGAAGATGGTGTAGTTTTATATACAGCTGGCAGAGGCACCCCAAAAATGCACCCCAAACATCTAATGAGGCACAAAATAAGTCTGGATGGCTGGGTTGCTGGGTGGCTGGTTCGAATTGTTGGACGGATTTTGTGTTTCAAATACCTTAAAAAACTTTTTTGGACCCCTAATTATTATGCTTAATTCTATGTCATAAATATATGTATTTTTCTGCGTATGTAAGCATACCTCTTGAGCTGTCTGTATCCTCCTGACTGGTGGTTATCTTTAACTAAATATGCTTCTCTGCATCTCTGCTAAAATCTGGGTAAAAGATTGAAAGGAGTCTTTTTTGGGTACATTAAGTAATTGCTTTTGTAGTCTACCAACCTTGCCAGCAGGCATGCCAGCTAAGATACTTAAACAAGCTAGCTACTCTAACTTCCTTGATAGCCTGAAATGGCTTCTTAGTAGCTAGTTATGAGGTTGGGAGATAGGTAACCCATCTAAGTTAGCTAAAGCCAACAATTGTTCAGTGGCTAGAGGTATTACAAAGAAACAACAACAACAAATTATAAAAATAAAACAGGACAAAACTGAGGGGGCACATGCCCCTGTGCCCCCTATGGGCATGACACCTCTGACAGCTGGATACATGACTGAACCATAAGAAACATAAACAATCCATTATACAACGCCAGAATCTATAGAAACAAACAAATATAAAAAGTTGTGAAACCACAGTGCACTATTCTTCTTCTCACAGTAGCTAACATATTGGTTGCAAACCAATCTATTACAAAAGACAGAAGACTGTTGCTTCACTGTTTCCACTGGGGATAGAGTGATGACATAGTATTATTTTACTCTTACACTTCTCAGAGAGCTCCCCTGGGAGGACTAGGTGGGTAGTGGGCACAGCGTGATGTGGGCAGACAGAACATAGAACGGGACTCACCCAGGATCTGGATGGCGTTGCGTCCGGGCCGGGGCACGTGGTGCTGCTGGAGGGTCTCGTACAGCGTGGCCTGGCACAGCAGCAGGAAGCCCAGGCTAATCCACAGGCCCAGGAACAAGGACATGGCAGGGCAGGGTGGGAGGGTGGCTAGAGGAAGAGGGCAGAGAGAGAGAGAGGGTTAGAGCATAGAGATAGTTAGAGGACGCAAAATTGTATCTGTCCCATTATTGCGTCTGTGAGAGCATGGGCAGCGCCATTGAGGCCGTCTCCATTTTGAAGTTCTTCTACTAATTCTATGAGTTGATAAACAAACTGATTGGCAATTTACTGCCACATGCAGTTATGGAATGTTTGCTCACAGGTATAATTAATTGGCTGATCCCTCCTGGTGACCTGGATGGAAATATGTGATTCTTATTTAACCAATAGGAAGTCCCACCCACTTGATTACTTCAAAATGGTGAAAGTCCTCAATGGCGCTGCCCATGCTTAAATGGGTGGCCTACAAAGAGATGGCAGAGATATGAAAAACACTAACTGAATTACATATGTTAGGAAAGGTGAAGACAGAAAAAAGGGCTCTTTGAGGAGAAATAGAAAAAAAAGGTATAAACATGAAATGACATGAGCGACATTGGGGAAGGACTATATCAGGATAATCAAAAAACCTCTATCTGAAGAGAAAGAGACTTGGTCAAGCTTGTCAAAAATCATCATACATGAGAAGTGAAAATGATTGTAACATGACTAATAAAATATATTGTATGAGGTAGCTACCGAGAAAACAGGACCATTAAAGCCACAGTGTAGCATTTGAAGGACATTACTGCAATATGGTCACCTCTCCCACGATGGGCATTTTTGACGAGTTCCCCAAAAACTGTGCAACCGGGAAAAACATCACAAATCAACCGAGCTTGTGTCCAAGCTTGTGCATATGCTTCTGTTTAGCTGTAAACGGGTGTCCTTCCCAAAGTACTGCACGTCATGTGCGCAACTCAAAAATCAAACATCGCTTGACACTCACCTGTCTTGATCAGTGAGAGAAGATAAACATACACTAAGATGGCGGCGTATACATTGTTGGATTACTTCATAGAGAAAACCTTTTGTTTTTTAATTATCTAAATTCCAATGTTCCACCTGCAACAAACCATGGAGGTTTAGAAGACACTGGTGCTTGCCGAATCGAGAATTAAGAAAGTATCGGCAAGAAAAGGTTGGTAGAACATGTTCTGATTAGGGCTAAACAGGAGCTTCGTATCAACAACTATAACTAGCTAATTAAATTAGTAAGCTAATGATGATAGTTTGATTTGATATAGGCTACTTCACACCATGTACACACTGTAGCCTATCAGCTCAAAACATAAAGGCCAAATATATACAGTACCAGTCAAAAGTTTGGACACAGCTACTCATTCAAGGGTTTTTCTTTATTTTTTACTATTTTCTACATTGTAGAATAATAGTGAAGACATCAAAACTATACAGTATGGAATCATGTAGTAACCAAAAGTGTTAAACAAATCAAAATATATTTTATATTTGACATTCTTCAAAATAGCCCCCCTTTGCCTTGATGACAGCTTTGCACACGCTTGGCATTCTCTCAACCAGCTTCATGAGGTAGTGACTTGGAATGCATTTCAGTTAACAGCTGTACCTTGATAAAAGTTAATTTGTGGATTTTCTTTCCTTCTTACTGTGTTTGAGCCAATCAGTTGTGTTGCGACAAGGTAGGGGTGGTATACAGAAGATAGACTTGGTATTTTACCAAATAGGGCTATGTTATGGCAAGAACAGCTCAACTAAGCAAAGAAAAACTACAGTCCATCATTACGTTAAGATACGAAGGTCAATCAATCCGGAAAATGTCAAGAACTTTGAAAGTATCTTGATGCAAAAACCATCAAGTGCTATGATGAAACTGGCTCTCATGAGGACCGTCACAGGAAAGGAAGACCCAGAGTTACTTCTGCAGCAGAGGATAAGTTCATTAGAGTTACCAGCCTAAAAAATTGCAGCCCACATACATTTTACCTTTATTTAACTAGGCAAGTCAGTTAAGAACCAATTCTTATTTTAAATGACAGCCTAGGAACTGCCTTTTTCAGGGGCAGAACTACAGATTTGTACCTTGTCAGCTCAGGGATTTGATCTTGCAACCTTTTGGTTACTATCCAACACTCTAACCACTAGCATACCTGCTGCCCACTAGGCTACCTGCTTCACAGAGTTCAAGTAACAGACACATCTCAACATCAACTGTTCAGAGGACTCTGCGTGAATCAGGCCTTCATGGTTGAATCGCTGCAAAGAAACAACTACTAAAGGACACCAATAAGAAGAGAACACTTGGTTGGGCCAAGAAACATGAGCAATGGACATTAGACTGGTGGAAATCTGTCCTTTGGTCTGATGAGTCCAAATTTGAGATTTTTCATTCCAACCACCGTCTTTTATGAGACGCAGAGTAGGTGAAAGGATGATCTCCGAATGTGTGGTTCCCACGTGAAGCATGGAGGAGGAGGTGTGAAGGTGTGGGGGTACTTTGAAGGTGACACTGTCTGTGATTTATTTAAAATTCAAGACACACTTAACCGGCATAGCTACCCCAGCATTCTACAGCGATACACCATCCCATCTGGTTTGCGCTTAGTGGGACTATAGTTTGTTTTTCAACAGGACAATGACCCAACACACCTACAGGCTGTGTAAGGGCTATTTGACCAAGAAGGAGAGTGATGGAGTGCTGCATCAGATGACCTGGCCTCCACAATGACCTGACCTCATTCCAATTGAGATGGTTTGGGATGAGTTGGACTCCAGAGTGAAGGAAAAGCAGCCTACAAGTGCTCAGCATATGTGGAAACTCCTTCAAAACTGTTGGAAAAACATTCCAAGTGAAGCTGGTTGAGAGAATGCCAAGAGCGTGCAAAGCTGTCATCAAGGCAAAGGGTAGCTATTTTGAAAAATCTCAAATATATTTTGATTTCTTCAACACTTGTGTTATTTCATAGTTTTGATGTCTTCACTATTTTGTACAATGTAGATAATAGTAAAAATAAAGAAAAACCCTTGAATGAGTAGGTGTGTCCAAAATTTTGCATGGTACTGTATGTTTCAATTTTAGGATATGCTCAGAGCCATTTTCATCTCTGATGCTGGAACAGTGTAGTGTCAACACAGTTGAATGTGAAATGAAAACAGTACACATAAAGGCATGATGAGACACCTTGGCCATTCATTTAACGATAGCCTAATGGCTGCTGAAGGCTGACATATGGACCCACACCTCTCCCTCCCTCATTGGGGATAATAACTCCTCCTCTCCAGGTGTTACTACATCCTCTCCTCTCAATTCTCAAATGGGACAAGTCCGTCCTCTCCTCCATCCTCCTCTCCTCTATGACCCGGACACCGATAAGCGGTCGAGTGGTCGAGGAGAGTGTCAATTTGTTAGTGTCGTCCACTCCTCAATAGCCTCGTCTCTCCAAGGATACTCTTTAGTATCCTTTCAGCGGCTAGTGCAGAACTGTTTTAAATCCGCCACACCCCCTTTGAATCATCGTTGAGCTAAACCAATTGAGATTCTCCCATGCTCATGGTCCTGCATTCACTAAAGCAACCCCTTCCTATCCAGCCAAAACTGCAGTGGTCATTATCTCTCCCAGTAATTTTCAGGTCCCCATTTGTAAAAGCGACCTGGGCCGATATTTATAAACCATCTCAGAGTAGGACTGCCGATCTAGGATCAGGTTCTTCCTGTCCATATAATCTTGTACATTATTATTTGAAATGCATTCCTACTATGAATACAGGTCCTGCACCCAAGTTGTGTATCAGCGTGTCTCCATTCTCTCTATTAACCTCTAGGGGCTAGGGGGCAGTATTTTCACAGCCGGATGAAAAACATACCCAATTTAAACAGGTTACTACTTGCGTCCACGCCACATGGCATTGTAAAGTGTTCTGGATGGGTCAACAAAACAGACGTATTTGGACATAAATGATGGATTTTGTAGAACAAATGAACATTTCTTGTGGAAGTGGGTGCCCATCCGAGTGCAGTCCGCCGAAGATCAGCAAAGGTAAGTAAATATTTCGAACATATTGTTAGAGATTTGTCGACGCCGTGGTTGTAGGCTAACTGTATAGCTTAGCATTGAAGGCTAAGTTCTGTACTCAGAATATTGAACAATGAGCTTTTTCCGTAACGTTATTTTGAAATCTGACAAAGTGGTTGCATAAAGGAGTAGATTATCTCTAATTCTTTAAATAATTGTTATACATTTTTTCAACATTTATGAGTTCTTCTGTAAATTAAATGTGCCTATTCACCGGTAGTTATGGGGAGAAAACATTTTCTGAACGTCACGCGCCAATGTAAGAATTGGGTTTTTGGATATAAATATAAACTTGATCGAACAGAAAATGCATGTATTGTCTAACATGATGTCCTAGGAGTGTCATCTGATGAAGATTGTCAAAGGTTAGTGCTTAATTGTAGCTGTATATCTGGTTTTGTGATGGCTATCGTGCTTGGAAAATGGCTTCTTTTTTTGTTGTTGCTGAGGTGCTATGCTAAAATAATCTAATGTTTTGTTTTCACCGTAAAGCCTTTTTGAAATCGGACAATGTGATTGGATTAACGACTAGAGTATCTTTAAAATGCCGTATAATACTTGAATTTTAATTTTGAGATTATTTTGTTTTGAATATCGCTCCGTGCTCTCTCACTGGTTGTTGTCCAACCAATCCTGTTATTGGGATAGTATCCTCAAGAGGTTAAGGGACTATAATACAATGCTTATCTTTTGGTTTTACCAGTTGAATTATAACATTATTATAACAGTAATGTTCTAACTACAAGTCACCATTAAAAAATTATGTTCAGAGATATGTGCAGGTTAATTCACTTGCTTCTGTTTGTTTGGTTATCTTCATGTCAATAATTATGACTAGCCTATACCAAGCATTTGGTTTTTGAAACTTTTAGTACTTAGTTTATTTACATGGTACACTTAAAGGTAGACTCAGCTAAATGATGTTGCCACGAGCATCACTGCAGACACAAGACTTCGCTCTCACACAGTAACACACAGAATCTGTGAATGGGCAGGGGTTCCCTTCACGCTGTTCGATGGTAGTCGCCACTAAGACAACTCATACCGTTTATTATGAGTGTAACAATGAGATGTATTTTAGATTGAACTGGTATCACCCAATCCAATGGGTGGGTTACCAACTGCTATTCCAGTCTGTTTCAGACCTTCAGCATGTAGTAGTATGCACTGTGAATGAGTGTTTGATCATTTACCCTAGCTTTTTACATTTTTCTGGATCCATTTGCAGCCTATTCAAGTCAAATGCTGAACACTGATCACATTGCTGTAAAATAAAACATCTGACTTCACCTGAAAGTGTCCAGTGCCTTCCCGCCATCTTCCTGGGCCGTGAAACACATTAGGCCGAATACTTTGCCACAGATTGCCAACAGTGAGTTGTCCTCTTGGTTTAAGTTTTGTGTTATAGTATTAATTTGATAATGGCAAAAGACCTAGACTGAGACCACCTTATACCGGTTGTATTATGCTAATTACTTCTTAGTTATTACTGAAAAAGGGTTTCACATTTATAAATGGTGAGAACAATTGCTTCAAAAACTATTTTAAGTGGAGAATCATTCACACATAGGCCTACACATCAGTGTTGATTTAAGCATGTCAATCTCTCCAATTTTGGGAGGGATGCATGCCAACAAAGACACTACACAACACAACACTAAGCAATACATTAATTGCACTATAACGCTGGGAAACGGTGCCCATAAACTGTTAGGGTTTACATAAAGCTGTCCTAACAGCAGAGATTTTATTTTCAGCACCATGGAGTGAATCCTTACCACTGCTACACCTGACTATCAGCGGAGCACTGCAATAGTTCATTCAGCCTCATTTACTGCCTTTAAAAAAAAAACATAGCTGATATGGCTGACTTGCTTAAACAAATGTGGTTTCTACTAACAATTGAGATGTACAAACTATGGCATAAGGGGACGATGAGCGGATAAGAGGCAATCCATAATTCGATTAAAACATTAATGAGCGAACTAGGACGGATGTAGTCAATATAACTATTTGTTCAGCACTTTTGAAATGTACAGCGCAGAATTCAGAATATGGGCCATTCTTACAGTATTCTCCCTGTACACCAAGTCAGAGCCGTAAGATAAATAAAGGGGTCATATAAACAGACAATGAAAGTTCTTACAATGTTCGATGATGACATTTCTCTAAAACAGGCTATAGGCTACATATGCACCGCTAACAGCTTACTACTCAACATACACTTATTATTACTTTGTTAGCTACAGTATACATATCTCCCTGGCATATTACATAATTTATGCAGCAGCATACAATACATTTTTGGACTCACCTTGTTGTGCTGTGCTCACTTGAACAGGAAGGTGTCACAGTGGTCCTTCGTGGGCAAATTTTGTCATCAAACTTTGTCATCAGTGGTTAAAGCGATGGGCCAGTAACCGAAAGGTTGCAAGATCAAATCCCTGAGCTGACAAGGTAAAGAAAATCTGTCGTTCTGCCCCTGAACAAGGCAGTTAACCCACTGTTCCTAGACCGTTATTGTAAATAATAATTTGTTCTTAACTGACTTGCCCAGTTGTTTTGAACGCGCGGCAGAAGTCATGCTGAATTGACAGCATGGCCAATGTTAAATGCTTATCTTATAAGCTTGGAAAAGAGACCCTTCAACCCAGACTTGGACCACACACCACTACACTGAATAGCTGGCTAGTGATTGCTTTGCAATTCTTGCAGTTAGCCACTGATTCCTTCCAAACCACTCAATGTCGAATTTGCAATTTCCAATTTGTTGTGTAATGTGTATGTCCAATGGCAGATGAGCACTGATACGTTTTATTTATAATTTCTCTTCATCATTTCTCATCATATGACAAGGATTGAAAAGGATTTGTCCGTAGATTGTCGACTTGATTCATGACGATGACTGCTAGCTTCCTAGCTAAGATTTTGAAAGTATAATGTTGACATGATCAGTCCAATCAAAGCTACGGTAGATATAACGTGATTTGATGCCGCTTTATCTGTGGCCAACGACCTTGAGCCTTCTTGGATGGGCACTCTAATGTAACTCCATGGCAGCCCCCAAGGGGCTTTCCGAGCTCTACTCATAGATTTTGTGGTGTTTGTATTCGGCTTTATTAACTCAGTTATATATTATTTTACATTGTTTGCAAACTGATATGTGACATATCGCAAACAATGTAAAATATATATATATATATTTTTTTTTATTATTATTTTATTATTTAGCTGACCTGAATGACAGGTCGCCACTGCTACACATATACAGTATTTAGGTTATTCCGTTGCCTTCAGATGTGCTGGCATTCCCCCCCCCCAATTTTTTTTTAAAATGATAGGCTGCTAGCCTATAGCAACTCGGTGTGTGCATGTCGGTTCGAGAAAAAGTTGACATTCTCCCCTCTACCCTGAAATGACATTGAGACTAGCCTACTGAATATTCAACACGCAGAAATTAAGCATAGCCTATAATTTGTCTTATTAACGGCATATTGTAATTCCCTGGGGAATGCTTTTTAACGCGCTGTGTTTCTAGCAAGTTCCTGGAAAAAAAAACGTAGTCTTTAGCCTGAACAACAGCATGGTGAGAAACTGCTCTTTTGTCCTCTCGGTTCAGCTCTGAGCAACTCTCCGACTGTCGGAACTCATTCATGTCAAAGAAGAAATGTGGTCCTGATCGACAGCGCGAGAGAATAGGGATGGAGAGGTGGCGGAGAAAGATATTCAGACCGCACCACACAGGCATGCTTATGCATTTTAATGTAAACGGACAACTTTCACGAGTAAATAGCAGACACATGAAAAATAAATCACATTATCAGGGCTAGCAGGATATTTGTATACAAATGACTTCTCGTTAGAATTCTTACCTTCGTGGTTTTCAATGAATAAACAAGGAATGTGTACTTCATGCAGGATTGACCATTTGCGCATCTGTTTAACGAGCCGTTTAGTCTCCGCTTTGCAGTCTAATTAGACCATTGATTGATATGTTCCTGATGGTTGTGGAATTCGTAATTGGTAATGACGGCATTTACTTTGTCTTTTTACAAGTATCCCATGTCCTGCCAATTTAGACTAAACACGAGACCATGCCCCCTGCCCGGACACACCTGCGCACCATCTCGGCAGGATATAGATGTTTAGCCTTCCCTACAACATAGGTATAATGGGGCAATTTTATATAGTAAGTAAATGGCTTCTTTTGATACGGTTAGATTAGGTTAGCCTGTATAAAAAATAACACATTTAAATGGAATAGACTTGATCTCGATTGCATGTAACAATTTCACCTCTCAATATAGGCTAATAACTGTGTTTGTAATATAGCCTAACATGAAAATGAATTAATAATATTGACTCTGAAAAGCAACTTGGTCTGGGCTAGAACATTTTAATTTTGCAGCCTTGTCTTTAAAAAACGAATAAAGGATGAGGCTGACATCTCTGCCCTACTTAGAACTAACTGCCTGTAACTTTCAAATATATCAGTCAACACAAAATATTTCTGATGTCCTAAAACATACATATATCTACAATGTCCATAGCCTACTCTCCTTCATCAAACCATACAGTTGTTCAATCCAACAGAGATATGCAGGTCGTGTCACATGCTCTACCTGTCTGTCGCTCACAGCTCATACCTGTCATCATTATTCAGTTACTCCTGGAGCCCTTCCACTTCTTACAAACATGACAGATAGCCTTATTTTATAACAGTTCCATAATCAGATTTTTTAAATAATAGTATATTTTGCAGAAGGAACAGAATATAATCACAAAGCACCAACAGTCCCAGAGAATAACCCCACAGCCTTACCTGAGTGGTCTGTCTGGTCAAAATAAAGGGTGCCCTGCTGTCAGTATCACCGTCTGTTCAACAGACTCACAACACTGTCTTAAATCCATCCATCGCCTGAGGCCAGGGATTCCCAACAAAGTTCCAGGTGTAAAGAAGAACAACGCTGCAGGATAAGAGGGGGAGAAGCTCTGTTTTTCAGCCTCGTCCGCTTGCCCCCCTCGACTCTCTCTGTCCGTCTGAAATCCTGGGAGTGCGGTCACCAGAAACCACCTCAGCTCACAGGAATGACACGCTGTTACAAACTAGTCAGTGTTTACAAAATGGAAGGCTGCTCATATCACCTTTATATCACCACAGACCTCCTTTTCTCTCTCTTTCTTCTACTCCTTTTTCTACTTTTCTTACTCCTGTGAAGGTAAAAGCCCTCTCGTGACGACAGAACGTTAATTTGCCTCCTCACTTCTCACACACGGACGGAGATCAGCTCCAGCGGAACGACAGTTCTGTCTCCTCTTGGCTCCGTCCCCCCATTGAGAAGCTGTGCTGATTATGTGTGTGAGGCTCAGCCCTCTTTTCAAAGCACTAAGTAGTGTGTGTCTGTGTGAGTCTATTATAATACAGCCCAGCCAGAGAGAGAAAGAGAGAGAGAGAGCTGGATCACATCACATGTCTTAAAGCAAGACTGCCCACTTCTGCATCGGGACTATCGTCTAATGAAGCATGCCTATTAAGCCCCTCCACTTCACCATGCCATGAGACATAACGCTCTGTGGCTTCTTCTCATGAAAATATCTCACAGTTTACCACAATAATGTGCTGTTATGTTTTCTCAAAATTATCCCTCAGACAGAACTCTGGCCTTACTGAGGTGATACCGGACTTTGGCCATTCACCCCACTTTCTGTGTGTATTTATGTGTGTGTATGTGTGTTTGTGTGTGTTTTGGTTTTTGTGTTTGTTGATAGGGATTGAGAGGGTGTGGAGTATGAGTGAATGTGCCTCTTTTACTCATTGCCTTACAGCGTTTGAAAAGAGATTGAAATATGCTCAGAGCATGATGCTTTTAATAGAAAGGAGTCCGCCTCATCCAAGCTCTGTAATCAACACATTATCCAGCGCTGGCTGCTTGGCTGGCTTGCTTTTTATGGTGGCGTTGAGGCTTTGTTTAGCACCCAGCTCCTCTGGTCATCTCACACCTCCCAAACAAAGTTACATCTGCCACAGCTGGCATGGTAACCGAGCATTCCCCCGATGTTCAATGACAAACTGAATCTGCTGGCTCAGTAGGATAGACGTCATTTGCTTTTCACTTTGTTGTTGTTGCTAGTGTTCATAGGGGGGCCTGGAGTGTGTAAAATAGGGGGGCGACCACCTACCTCCTTCAATGTGTAGGAGTTCACCTTTAGCCAGATCTAGTGTGAACCGGCTATGTTTATGCCAATCAGCCACACCCGCCAGAGCGGTCTCTCCCAGCCTGGCATTTCACAGAAAATGAAACCAACTCATGCGGCTCACACAGCATAGCTGAAGCATCAAGCTAACAAGCTGTATGTGTGTGGGTGTGTGTGTTTGTCTATGTGGGATTGTGCATATGTATTTCTGTACATTCATTTCTATGTGTGTATTTATTGAAACATGCATGTGTGCAAAAGTGTGTGTTCGTAAGAGAGCTGCAACGCTGTGAAGCTGTGAGCATATGTAGTAGTAAGTTAACATTGTCAGCTCCCTGCTAACTGGTTCTTGGTATGTTTGAGATGGTAACTCTCCGTTCACCTGGGGCAGGGGTCATCTAAGCCAGAGGGCACAGCAGACCCGCTGTGTGCTCCTTTCCTCTGTTTGTTCTTGCCTCTGCTTGAGCGTGCCAGGCAGATGCACGCAGGCAGCCCAGAGTTACGAGTTGTAGGGGAGGTGCAGCAGGGGGCTGAATGGGAAAAATACAGTCCAACAAAATGGAAGGAGAGAGAGATTGATATGTATTATTCTCTCTGTTGGGTTACACAAAAGGTGTAAGGCATGAAGGTGCCTTGCCCAGTACATCACTAAGGTAACCTGCCTAAATGACTACCGACCTGTAGCACTCACGTCTGTAGCCATGAAATGCTTGAAAGGCTGGTCATGGCTCACATCAACACCATCATCCCAGAAACCCTAGACCCACTCGAATTTGCATAACGCCCCAAAAGGTCCACAGATGATGCAAACTCTATTGCTCTCCGCACTGCCCTTTCCAACCTGGACAAAAGGAACACCTATGTGAGAATGCTATTCATTGACTACAGCTCAGCGTTCAACACCATAGCACCCTCGAAGCTCAATAAGCTAAGGACCCTGGGACTAAACACCTCCCTCTGCAACTGGATCCTGGACTTCCTGACGGGCCGCTCCCAGGTGGTAAGGGTAGGTAACAACACATCTGCCACGCTGATCCTCAACACAGGGGCCCCTCAGGGGTGCGTGCTCAGCCCCTTCCTGTACTCCCTGTTCACTCATGACTGCACGGCCAGGCACGACTCCAACACCATCATTAAATTTGCCGATGACACAACAGTGGTATGCCTGATCACCGACAACAACGAGGCAGCCTATCGGGAGGAGACCTGGCCATGAGATGCCAGGACAACAACCTCTCCCTCAACGTGATCAAGACAAAGGAGATGATTGTGGACTACAGGAAAAAGAGGACTGAGCACGCCCCCATTCTCATCGATGGGGCTGCAGTGGAGCAGGTTGAGAGCTTCAAGTTCCTTGGCGTCCACATCATCAACAAACTAACATGGTCCAAGCACACCATGACAGTTGTAAAGCGGGCACGACAAAACCTATTCCCCCTCAGGAGACTGAACAGATTTGGCATGGGTCTTCAGATCCTCAAAAGGTTCTACAGCTGCACCATTGAGAGCATCCTGACTGGTTGCATCACTGCCTGGTATGGCAACTGCTCGGCCTCCGACCGCAAGGCACTACAGGGGGTAGTGCGACGGCCCAGTACATCACTGGTGCCAAGCTTCCTGCCATCCAGGACCTCTATACCAGGTGGTGTCAGAGGAAGGCCCTAAAAATTGTCAAAGACTCCAGCCACCCTAGTCATAGACTGTTCTCTCTACTACCGCATGGCAAGCGGTACCGGAGTGCCAAGTCTTGGTCCAAGAGGCTTCTAAACAGCTTCTACCCCCAAGCCATAAGACTCCTGAGCATCTAGTCAAATGGCTACCCAGACTATTCACATTGCCCCCGCACCCCCTCCCCTCTCCACACCACTGCCACTCTCTGTTGTCATCTGTGCATAGTCACTTTAATTAACTCTACCTACAGTACATGTACATACTACCTCAACTAACCGGTGCCCCTGCACATTGACTCTGTACTGGCACCCCCCTGTATATATTGATAATTTTTACTGCTGCTCTTTAACTTTTTAGGGTATAGGGGGCAGTAGTTTCGATTTCAGATGAGAAGCGTGCCCAGAGTAAACTGCCTAATACTCGGGCCCAGAGTCAAATATTTGCGTATCATTAGTAGATTTGGATAGAAAACACTCTGACGTTTCTAAAACTGTTTGAATGATGTGTGTGAGTATAACAGAACTCATATGGCAGGCAAAAACCTGAGAAAAATCCAACCAGGAAATCTGAGAATTGGAGTTCTTCTTTTGAATCCCTATCGAAACTACAGTGTCTGTGGGGTCACGTTGCACTTCCTAAGGCTTCCATTGGCTGTCATCAGCCTTTAGAAAGTTTTTTCATCATTCTCCTGTTACTGGGCAGAGAATAGTAGCTCAGTCAATGAGTGGACTGCCTGAGGACAATGGGCTTGGTGATGCGCAATCCCGCGAGAGCACCGTTTCTTCTTTTTCTCCTGGAATGAATACGCTATTGTGCGGTTGGAATATTATCGACGTTTTATGTTAAAAAATACCCTAAGGATTGATTGCAAACAACGTTTGACATGTTTCTACGACCGGTAATAGAACATTTTGACTTTTTGTCTCTAGACTACGCGTTATGCCTTTGGATGGTGATCTGAACGCACGAACAAAACGGAGGTATTTGGACATAAATATGGAGTATTTCGAACAAAACAAACGTTTCTTGTGGAAGTAGGAGTCCTCCGAGTGCATTCTGACGAAGATCAGCAAAGGTAAGAGAATATTTATAATACTAATTCAGAGTTTTGTTGATGCCAGAACTTGGCGGGAACTGTATAGCTTGCTTCGATGGCTGAGCTATGTACTCAGAATATTGAACAATGTGCTTTCTCCGTAAAGTTATTTTGAAATCTGACAAAGCGGTTGTGTCAAGGAGTAGTGTATCTATAATTCTTTCAATAACTGTTGTAAATTGTATCAACGTTTATGATGAGTATTTTTGTAAATTGATGTGCACATTCACCTTTATATATTGTTAAAACATTCATGTGGAGAAAAGCACCAGGAATGGATGGCTTTCCCAAAGAATTATGATTCAACATTTTGGGATAAAGTAGCGCCCCTATTTACACAAATGACAACACACATCACTAAATGTAGTGCTTCCCAGGTCCATGTGTCAAACATTGATTTCAGTTATATTCAAACCAGGGAATTCTGCTGATTATAGACCCATAAGTTTAATAAACTGTGACAATAAAATAATAACAAAACTTGTAAGCAATAAAATGGCAAAAGTATTACCAGACTTGATATCAATCAAACTGGTCCTCGTTGTCTCTCCAATGAGAGACAACGAGGACCAGCTGCCTCTAATTGGAAATCATCCCAAAAAAACAACATAGAAATAGAAAACTAGAAC
This sequence comes from Salmo salar, assembly GCF_965601325.2. Classification (NCBI taxonomy): domain Eukaryota; kingdom Metazoa; phylum Chordata; class Actinopteri; order Salmoniformes; family Salmonidae; genus Salmo; species Salmo salar. Next base: position 80,962,044 of record NC_138302.1, on the reverse strand, counting down.
CTAAACATAGAAGTACAAAACATAGAAAAACACAAAACACCCCCTGTCACGCCCTGACATACTCTACCATAGAAAATAACATCTTACTATGGTCAGGACGTGACAGAACTGATATTGGCACAAGATGGAGGGAATGTTGGAACATAACTAATGAAAATGTTAATGAAAATAGATTCTTAATCCAGAATAAATGTATGTATAGAATGTATTACACAAGATAAAAAATTCACAAATTCTACAGCACTACGGCAGAGTCATGTCTGAAGTGTAAAACTACTAATGACTCAATAAGTCATGCCTTCTGGGAATGTTATGAAGTCCAAAAATTATGGGAGGAGTTGGAAAGATGGCTGTCAGAAGTATTACAATGTAAATGTACTTTTAATTTGTCTGTCTGCATATTTCAAGACATGGCATATTAGGGTACAATGAGATACCTGGCGGGCTGCTAAATACTTTTCTCATCAGTCATTTAAAAAAACGTATATATAAAAATTGGAAATCAACCAATCCTCCGTTGTTCACACAATGGAAAGGTCAAATGCTTTACTATCTAAAAATGTTAAATGCGTGGGTGATGGAGAGAAACAAAATCGTGCAGTTTGAGGCCATTTGGCGGATAGTGATACGGGCGCTGGAGATAAGGGTTAGGGCTAGTGGGGCAGGTGTGATGTAGTTGATGTTTGTATGATGTCGCCCTTTGTATGTGTATGTTTTGTATTGTTGATAAAATATCAAATAAAATCGGATAAAAAAATTCTATAAAATAAAAAACAAGGCCTTGTCATGGTAGGACTACACCAATGTCACATCCTGACCAGTAAAAGGGGTCATTTGTCATTGTAGTATGGTCAGGGCGTGGCAGGGGGTGTTGTTTTTGTGTGTTTTGGGGTTGGTTTGTTTCATGGGGATTTGTTCTAGTTTTCATTTTCTATGTTCATTTTCTATGTGTGGCCGAGTATGGTTTCCAATCAGAGGCAGGTGTCTTTCGTTGTCTCTGATTGGAAGCCATACTTAGGCAGCCTGTTTCTTTTTTTCCTGTGGGTTGTGGGTGGTTGTTTTTCGTATAGTCGTGGTACCTTACGGAACTGTTGTTTGTCGTTTATTTTGTTTAAGTGGTCTCTCATTAATAAAAGATGAACACTCAACACGCTGCGCCTTGGTCTGCTCCTTTCGACGCATGTGACAACCAAGGGTAATGGGGGAATAGTAACTGCTGTATGTATCCCTGTGCTTAAATCTATGTTCTCTAACACTGTTCTTTGTGTAGTGTTAACTCTATAGTAATATAATGGAGAAGAGGCAGTGAATGGTGAAGCTGCCATATGGGCTTATGTTAAGTAATACAACAGAGCAAATGCAAAGTGACTAGCAATACCACCATGATTTTTGCTGGCTTATTTTAAATATTGATACAAAGGATCGGAATGTGTTAGAAAACCCATAAATTAGCACGTTACGTGTAGAAGAACATTGACATTGATATCCTTCTTTCCAAGGCTAATAACTTTGGGTGGAAGGTAGTTTAGTGGTTAGAGTGTTGGGCCAGTAACCAAAAGGTTGCTGAATCAAATCCATGAGCTGACAAGGTAATAATCTGTCATTCTACCCCTGAACAAGGCAGTTAACCCACTGTTCCCCGGTAGGCCGTCATTGTAAAATAATAATTTGTTCTTAACCGACTTGCCTAGTTAAACAAACTAATAACATGCAAGCTGAAGGGTCTTCTTTTTTTTTTAACTTCAGAATCCATTAATGGAAAGAAATCACTATGATCCATCGGGTTGGACAAAAATGAAACAGCTCCTGAAGTATGTCTCAAAGGAAGACTTAAGATAGAAGTCATCCAATTACAGCATGTTCCTTACAGTCATTATGTATTTAGAAAAAGTATCCTCCCCATACTACTTTTTTTTCTTTGTTGATTTGGCTGAGCCGTCTATTTCTTATTCTATATATGTTTGAAACTGTGTTGGGAGAACAGGGAAACATCGTTTCACAGTAAGAGTTTGCTCCTACTCTTCTCCGTCTCAGATCTCAGGGGCTCCCACCATTTCCAGACAGCTGTCACAGCAGCCCATGCCAAGACAGATCCAAACCCACCAATCCTAGCAGGCCAGCCAGCACAGCGCTGTGTTTGTGCCTGAGCAGCCCAGTTCAACAGCCGTATGAGCCAACTGTCTCCTGCCTGGCTGGGGAACAGTGGTCCCCTCCACTACCCCCCACTGTCTTTACGTTGCCCCCCAAACCTCTGACAGATGTACCCGTTTAACACCCCCCCAACCGTCCTCTCTCCCTTTCTCCAAATGGACCCACCCCCCCTTTCAGCATCCTCCCTTCCTTCTTCCTTCCCTCCATCACTGGCTCAGGGCTAAGCCACCATTTCCCTGGCTGATGAGTGGAGTTATTGCAACAGTAAACCACTCGCTGCATCAGCAATGGACACCCACTTTATAAGATATCATATTGGAGAGGGAGAGAGGGAGGATGGGAAGCAGCAGGCTTGCTTGTGTGATGGTGGGTTGAGGGTGCCCATCTTGTGATGCACTCTCAATATAAACTGGAAGATTAGTGTGCGAGGAACTAGAGCAGTGTGTTATTGATGTTTATTGGGGTATACAGACCTCTGGAAACATTAGCTTTCATGCCAAATACTTGTTTAGCTCACAGGTTTCCAAGATGGAAATGCTCTGAATGATTTCACAGTGGAATGTATGGAGGTGTAAACACACTATCAGATATTTTGGTAAACATGCATGCAATAAATGCTTTTCCAAAATAGAAGAAATACATTGCGCTCTTCCATTTGTAAACTCTCAGTCAACTCCTTAATTTCTAATTCACACCTAACTCTGCCCTGGCCTCGTCTCTCATCTCTCCAACTAGCACAATGGACTAGATAGTTTGTTCCCTGCCATGCCTTGTCTACAAAGAACGTTGTCTCTCAGTCCCCACACCTCTGATTTTTTAGCAAATGAGGCTGAAATCACCTATTAATGTTGAGTTGGAGGAAATAGTTGCATAAAGTCTAATACAGAACCCGAATGTCTCTCGCGTGCCTCTGCTCTGTGTGTGTAATTCCTCTAATAAAAATCAATATTTAGGCTACCTTCAGGTGCTTGCTAATTGGAGGATATGACTGGGAGTGATGTGAAACATAATTTATTGAGGGATAGGATGTGATGATGACTTCTGCTAATTATGTGCTCATGGCTGAGAGGGCCTTGTTCACGCCTCTCTGCTTTAATTGACAAACTGTGGAACAGTCCCCGGTGTATTCAGCCAGGCGCCAATAATACTGTATGGGTGAAGGAGTGAGGGTGCATAGCGTGTGTAATTAGGGAATAGTACGTGGAGGGGTATACTGTGCAGTATGTACAGAAGAGCCATAGATTTGTATTTTGTCTTTAAATGAGGGGGTGCTCTGTGCTGCTCAGACTCCCAGGAATAAACTTGCCACACATTCAGTCATGGCAGAGAGGTAGCTGAGGTATGCTGTGCTGGTAATGCGTTGGGACTCGACAGGTCTCGATGGGAGCCCCTGCTATTCTGCCTGGGAAAGTAATTTAGCAGTAGAGGCATTTACTGGTGGAGACGAGAAGGCAGCCCATGGAAATGTGATGTCCCCAAGTAGACCAATAAAATGTTAATATCCTGAGTGAGATAATTGGACTGGGGACAAAGGGGAGGGTCCTGGCCCGGGGAAGCCACCTGTGGATGCTCCATGCTTAATAAGTCACTAATAACAGTGTGATGAGGCAGGGGAGGCAGCCACAGAACTGAGCAACAGTGTCTGCAGATGTACAGTAGGATCTGAATTTGATCACCCTGTTGCAGGAGAACTTTCCTGCAATGGAGACATTTTTAAACATGTAGTGTATTTTAGGTCTAAAAAGGCTTCTGAAGTTTGTCATTTCCACTTTGAAATTCCAGACTTGATTTTTACTTATGAAAATTGTATCAACCCCTACAAAAATGACCATTAATTATAATCCACAATATAATTCACATTCCCTTTTGCTGCAGGATAATTTTTCCTGCCGTAGCAAACTGGCTCACATTAAGATCCTTCATGTGTACCAGCACCACTGCTGTGCATTTCCAGTGGTGCTAGGTCTAGGCTTCACACCACACTGAGACTAACATGGAGTGAGAAGTGTTGAGAGTTGCTGTGATAAACAAGCACACCCCTGTTACAGGACATTTGATCAGAAGTCAGAGTGAGAGCTAGAGTGTATGGTAAGTCATTTAACTGGCTGTTTTGCATTGCCTGATGGCGGAGGGCATGGCTCTCAGTGTGGGGGATATGAGATTCTGCAGGTGTCGTGGCGTTCACACATTGGCACTAAAATAGCATGGAGGCTTGTCAATTGAACAAGAGGTGGTGAAGCCTTATGAGCTAGAGCGGTTAAAGTGTTTCAACAATGTTCCCTGCATCCCTACTCAGTTATACTCAGTGTTGGGGGTAATGCATGACAAAGTAATGAGTTACAGTAATAATATTACTTTTTGCTGTAAAAAGTAATATAACGGAGTACTGTTCCTATTTCAGTAATAATATTACAGTTACTGATCAAAGATGTCATTACTTTGTTACTTTTGTTATCATTCCCTTCCTAATACAGTTATTGATCCAAATAAATATGTGTGATGATTATTTTTCCCTCTCTTTTGGCGCAATATTTACAAAAATCCCCCAACCCGAGATTCTAATTGTTTTCATCCTCTCACCAAGTTCCTGTTTACACATGCATGGACAACTACTAACTGCTTTAGTGAGGGAGATGAAAAATGGCAGAACAGTCTAAAACATTGACTTTCTCAGTGTGGAAGTACTCCCATTACTTTGATTTGGTAGGACAAAATTCTAAGAATATAACTGTAAAATGTAAACTGAGCCCAGGCCAGAAACACCTCTCGAAGGCTAGAAACACAACTTCTAATCTCTTGAAGCACCTGCAAAGGCAACACGCCAACACAAAAGCGAAAGACCCCCAAGACCTGACCACTGCTGCTAAAGATGACTGTAGGCCTACCTCATACGAACAACGAAGGCTTGATTTTAATCGTTCAGGGAGACATGCTGTAACCCATGGAGAGCTGAAATAGCTTGTAGCTGGGTATGTAGTAGATGTTGTGTCTGTCATTATTTTATTTATTTATTTAAAAATATATATATTTCACCTTTATTTAACCAGGTAGGCAAGTTGAGAACAAGTTCTCATTTACATTTTTACATTTACATTTACGTCATTTAGCAGACGCTCTTATCCAGAGCGATTTACAACTGCGACCTGGCCAAGATAAAACAAAGCAGTGTGACACAGACAACAACACAGAGTTACACATGGAGTAAACAAACAAGCCAATAACACAATAAACAAGTCAATGATACAGTAGAAAAAATAAAGTCTATATACAGTGTGTGCAAAAGGCATGAGGAGGTAGGCAATAAATAGGCCATAGGAGCAAATAATTACAATTTAGCAGATTAACACTGGAGTGATAAATGAGCATATGAAGATGTGCATGTAGAGATACTGGTGTGCAAAAAAAGCTGAAAAGTAAATAAAATAAAAACAGTAAGGGGATGAGGTAGGTAGATAGGGTGGGCAATGTAAAGATGGGCTATGCACAGATGGGCTATGTACAGCTGCAGCGATCGGTTAGCTGCTCAGATAGCTGATGTTTAAAGTTGGTGAGGGAAATAAAAGTCTCCAACTTCAGTGATTTTTGCAATTCGTTCCAGTCACTGGCAGCAGAGAACTGGAAAGAAAGGCGGCCAAATGAGGTGTTGGCTTTGGGGATGATCAGTGAGATATACCTGCTGGAACGTGTGCTACGGGTGAGTGTTGTTATCGTGACCAGTGAACTGAGATAAGGTGGAGCTTTACCAAGCATAGTCTTATAGATGACCTGGAGCCAGTGGGTCTGGCGACGAATATGTAGCGAGGGCCAGCCGACTAGAGCATACATGTCGCAGTGGTGGGTGGTATAAGGTGATTTGGTAACAAAATGGATGGCACTGTGATAGACTGCATCCAGTTTGCTGAGTAGAGTATTGGAAGCTATTTTGTATGACATCGCCGAAGTCAAGGATCGGTAGGATAGTCAGTTTTACTATGGCAAGTTTGGTGGCGTGAGTGAAGGAGGCTTTGTTGCGAAATAGAAAGCCGATTCCAGATTTGATTTTGGATTGGAGATGTTTAATATGAGTCTGGAAGGAGAGTTTACAGTCTAGCCAGACACCTAGGTATTTGTAGTGGTCCACATATTCTAGGTCGGAACCGTCCAGGGTGGTGATGCTAGACGGGCGGGCGGGTGCGGGCAGCGAACGGTTGAAAAGCATGCATTTGGTTTTACTAGTGTTTAAGAGCAGTTGGAGGCCACGGAAGGAGTGTTGTATGGCATTGAAGCTCGTTTGGAGGTTAGTTAGCACAGTGTCCAAGGAAGGGCCAGAAGTATACAGAATGGTGTTGTCTGCGTAGAGGTGGATCAGGGAATCGCCCGCAGCAAGAGCGACATCATTGATATATACAGAGAAAAGAGTCGGCCCGAGAATTGAACCCTGTGGTACCCCCATAGAGACTGCCAGAGGTCCGGACAACATGCCCTCTGATTTGACACACTGAACTCTGTCTGCAACGTAGTTGGTGAACCAGGCGAGGCAGTCGTTAGAAAAACCAAGGCTATTGAGTCTGCCGATAAGAATACGGTGATTGACAGAGTCGAAAGCCTTGGCCAGGTCGATGAAGACGGCTGCACAGTACTGTCTTTTATCGATGGTGGTTATGATATCATTTAGTACCTTGAGCGTGGCTGAGGTGCACCCGTGACCGGCTCGGAAACCGGATTGCACAGCGGAGAAGGTAGGGTGGGATTCGAAATGGTCATTGATCTGTTTATTAACTTGGCTTTCGAAGACTTTGGATAGGCAGGGCAGGATGGATATAGGTCTGTAACAGTTTGGGTCTAGGGTGTCACCCCCTTTGAAGAGGGGGATGACCGCGGCAGCTTTCCAATCTTTAGGGATCTCGGACGATATGAAAGAGAGGTTGAACAGACTGGTAATAGGGGTTGCAACAATGGCAGCGGATAGTTTTAGAAAGAGAGGGTCCAGATTGTCTAACCCAGCTGATTTGTACGGGTCCAGGTTTTGCAGCTCTTTCAGAACATCTGCTATCTGGATTTGGGTGAAGGAGAAGCTGGGGAGGCTTGGGTGAGTAGATGCGGGGGGGGCGGAGCTGTTGGCCGGGGTTGGAGTAGCCAGGAGGAAGGCATAGCCAGCCGTTGAGAAATGCTTATTGAAATGTTTGATTGTCATGGATTTATCGGTGGTGACCGTGTTACCTAGCCTCAGTGCAGTGGGCAGCTGGGAGGAGATGTTCTTGTTCTCCATGGACTTTACAGTGTCCCAGAACTTTTTGGAGTTAGAGCTACAGGATGCAAATTTCTGCTTGAAAAAGCTAGCCTTTGCTTTCCTGACTGACTGCATGTATTGGTTCCTGACTTCCCTGAACAGTTGCATATCACGGGGACTATTTGATGCTATTGCAGTCCGCCTCAGGATGTTTTTGTGCTGGTCATTAGGCTGCTTGTATTGGTATATAGGCCTCTGGAACGTAATGTTGACATTGTTAACATTGACTGAGGATGCACATTTTTGGGGTGTAATGCAAAAGTAATATAACTAGTATTGTAACTAATACATTTTTCCAGAGAGTAATATGTAAAGTAATTTGTTACTGTTGAAAGAAGTAACGAGTAATAGGTAATATAGATGCAGGATCTTAATTTGATCACTCTTTGGTTACTGAAAATGTTCCTGCACTACAGGAAATGCAAACTTGTAGTGTATTTGAGTTTAAAAAATGTTGTCATTTACACTTAGAAATTTCAGACTTGATTAGCCCTAACAAAAAGCGCAATAACCCCTTCAAAAATGTCCATTAATTATAATCCACATAATAATTCACATTTCCTGTTACTGCAGGATTATTTTCCTCCTGTAGCAAACGGGCTCAAATTAAGATCTTACATCTGTTGTGATGTTGAATGAATCTCTAGCAGTGGAGGCTGGTGGGAGAAGCTACAGGAGGACAGGATCTGTGTAATGGCTGGAATGTAATAAATGGAACGGAGTCGATGTGTCCATATGTTTGACGTGTTCAATACCGTTTCATTTATTCCATTCCAGCCATTACAATGAGCCCGTCCTCCTATAGCTCCTCCCACCAGCCTCCACTGATCTCTAGCCTCTCAAAACCATGGAAACTGAAATGATACTTAATGACAATGAATAAAGCAGATTCATTGTCATTGGTAGAGATTGCTATTTTGGGTAGTGGCTTTACAAGTGATAGTGGTTTGTATGAACAATACCCAGATAACCTACTTCAAAATACACTCATTGTTCACCTGGACACACACAATGTGAGCTAAACAAGATTGGTTCCCTACCTTGGCCTATACAAAAGGCCATGATCCCTTTCAGTGAGACCCACTCTTCATTCAGGTCATCTTTAAAAGAAATCGAGCATAGAGAAATTATTAAATTCCTAGAACTGTGGGAAAGAGAGTGGGTGATAGAGAGAGTGAAGATGGAAAGAGTGAGGATTGTGAGAGAGTGAGGATGAAAAAAGAGAGAGAAACTCAAAGAGAGAAAATGGATATAGAAGGCATTCAAACTCATTCGCTGCATCTCCTGCATTCATGGTGTCGAGCCAATTCCAGTGTGGTAAGCCGGCTGTGTGCTTCTCAAGGTAAGACTGTGAATAGACGAGCACAATCTTTGTCCGGCGGTGTGGAGGGAACAGGGCCTAGGCTCTTTGACAAGACTGACCTTCCTGATGCCAGCTTTACATCAGCAAGGAGGGGGTTCATAAAGGGATTAAATATCTCTCAGACCCCTGACCTCCCCAGTCCCCTCCCTGTAAAAGATAGAGCGGATGCTGCCTGTCTGTTACTTCAACAGGAGCAGAGATAAGAGGACAGATTGATTCAACCTGTGGCAGGAGCATAGATTGCCTGTTGCATTGGCTGAAAAAAATAGGGGCTTTGACAACTGTTATGGGGGTGTAGTTCTAATTCTTAATTTAAACCATGTGGTGATACGCAATTTAACTGAAATATCCACATGGCTTCTCTTTGGAGTAATTTGTTATCTTAATCCCCTCCTCTGCGTGGTTGATGAACTTTTTAGATCCCGAGGCAACATAATTCATTAATAGAGTGATTTTGTTCAATAAAGTGTCTCGCATCTGGCCAGGTGATATCTTGACATCTAATAGCAGATTTATATTGTCCAATACGTACTTTAAAGGTGCAGGATGTTTTCCCAATATAAATCTTATTACAAGAACACTGTTACATAAATAAAGTTAAACATATAATAACTCCTTTAGTGGTGCAAGTCATGCATGATTTTATCTCAAAGGTCCTAGACGTATGAGGACATACAAAAGCTAGTACATCTCATTATAGTGCTACATGAGGTACATGATCTACAGGGGAATCATTCTTTGATGAATGCTTCTTTGAGTAGATGAATGCCTTGATTTTGATTCAGATCATGGTTCATCAGAAGTACTGTAACAGCTCAGAGCTTATGCAGGTACTGAATGTCAAGCACTGAGTTATAGTTGCGAAGGAAATGACTTGTAAATCCCCCCATTTTCATACTTTTAGAGCTTGGAGAGTGAGATAGAGTGGGGAGTCTGCAGAGAGGTATAGAGATGAGTCAGAGAAACGGAGGTAACACAATAGATTACAGATACAATACATTACAGATACAATACATTACACAATACACTCAAAAGCCAGCGGACATTCTGGTGAATATATCCATTTACCATTTATATACAGTGATGTAATTAATTGCTTTCACATTAGTTGATGTTTGAGAAGGGTACATGATGGCAACAATAATCATCCTTTGACGGAGCTATATGTTTCTCTGGCAGATGTACGTTTACATTGTGTCAGTGTTTTGAGTCATAAAGGGCTGTAATTGGATGACAGGTTTGGACCAGAATCAAGGTCTGAGCTGTGTCAACTCTCTCCAAAATAACTCTCCTTGTGTTTCATAGGAAGGCTCAAAGAAGCAGGCATCCAATTCCTCATTCCTTTCAGCAATTTTAACTGAGGCACTGAAGAGAGAAAGAGAGGGATTGAGAAGGTATGAAAGCAAAGAAAGATGGAGACTTGTACAGAAATGAGAGCTAGAGGGTTAGAAGGTACACAAAGTGAAGGAGGGAGAAAGTAAAACATGAATGGATGAAAGATTGCAAGAGAGAGAGAGAGAGACAGTACTGATGAGATGCTCCTGTTTTGTCTCGCTTCCCCTCTGGCTATGTACTGGTTATTTAGTGGGCCCTGTCCTCCTCTCCCCAGGGACCCTAAGGAAATGGGCTCTTAGCTAGATTTCCATACATCACACACTGACACTGATGGTTTGAGTTTTGGATGTGTACATCTGATGTTTCTTTTTTAAATCAATTATTTACAATGTAGCCAAGAGCCAGATAATTCATCATGCCTAATTGCAAAGCATCATCGAAAGCAGCACTACACACACAAAAAAAGGTTCTATATAGTGCCCAATAACAGTTATTTGGCTTGTAACCATAGTGGATCCCTTTTTGGTGCTATATAGAACCTTTTTCTTGAAGGTTCAATAAAAAAACCATACTCATAAGGTTCTAAAAAAGGTTCTATATATTGCCAATAAGGGTTCCGCTATGGTTACAAGCCTTTTTGGTGCTATATAGAACCTATTTTAATATTTTTTTATAGAACCTTTATGGAGAATGGTTCTATAAAGAAACTTTCTCAATCTCAAATGTTCTACAAATAACCTTTTGAAGAATCATATTTTATTCTGGTTAGCCATATTATATCCTTAAAAATCTTAAAAAGGTGCTATTAGTGTTTTATGGAGAAAAATATATATATATATATATATTAGGTGGTATTTCAGCTTTGAAATTGCATATAGATTGCAGCTTCCATCAATGCAATTGTCTGCATCACTTTCAATCTCCGACATATTTATTTTCCAAAAAATTATATATATATACACTGCTCAAAAAAATAAAGGGAACACTTAAACAACACAATGTAACTCCAAGTCAATCACACTTCTGTGAAATCAAACTGTCAACTTAGGAAGCAACACTGATTGACAATAAATTTCACATGCTGTTGTGCAAATGGAATAGACAACAAGTGGGAATTATAGGCAATTAGCAAGACACCCCCAATAAAAGAGTGGTTCTGCAGGTGGGGACCACAGACCACTTCTCAGTTCCTATGCTTCCTGGCTGATGTTTTGGTCACTTTTGAATGCTGGCGGTGCTTTAACTCTAGTGGTAGCATGAGACAGAGTCTACAACCCACACAAGTGGCTCAGGTAGTGCAGCTCATCCAGGATGGCACATCAATGCGAGCTGTGGCAAGAAGGTTTGCTGTGTCTGTCAGGGTAGTGTCCAGAGCATGGAGGCGCTACCAGGAGACAGGCCAGTACATCAGGAGACATGGAGGAGGCCGTAGGAGGGCAACAACCAAGCAGCAGGACTGCTACCTCCGCTTTTGTCTAAGGAGGAGCAGGAGAAGCACTGCCAGAGCCCTGCAAAATGACCTCCAGCAGGCGACAAATGTGCATTTGTCTGCTCAAACGGTCAGAAACAGACTCCATGAGGGTGGTATGAGGGCCCGACGTCCACAGGTGGGGGTTGTGCTTACAGCCCAACACCGTGCAGGACGTTTGGCATTTGCCAGAGAACAGCAAGATTGGCAAATTCGCCACTGGCGCCCTGTGCTCTTCACAGATGAAAGCAGGTTCACACTGAGCACGTGACTAACGTGACAGATTCTGGAGACGCCATGGAGAACGTTCTGCTGCCTGCAACATCCTCCAGCATGACCGGTTTGGCGGTGGGTCAGTCATGGTGTGGGGTGGCATTTCTTTGAGGGGCCGCACAGCCCTCCATGTGCTCGCTAGAGGTAGCCTGACTGTCATTAGGTACCGAGATGAGATCCTCAGACCCCTTGTGAGACCATATGCTGGTGCGGTTGGCCCTGGGTTCCTCCTAATGCAAGACAATGCTAGACCTCATGTGGCTGGAGTGTGTCAGCAGTTCCTGCAAAAGGAAGGCATTGATGCTATGGACTGGCCCGCCCGTTCCCCAGACCTGAATCCAATTGAGCACATCTGGGACATCATGTCTCGCTCCATCCACCAACGCCACGTTGCACCACAGACTGTCCCGGAGTTGGCGGATGCTTTAGTCCAGGTCTGGGAGGAGATCCCTCAGGAGACCATCCGCCACCTCATCAGGAGCATGCCCAGGCGTTGTAGGGAGGTCATACAGGCACGTGGAGGCCACACACACTACTGAGCCTCATTTTGACTTGTTTTAAGGACATTACATCAAAGTTGGATCAGCCTGTAGTGTGGTTTTCCACTTTAATTTTGAGTGTGACTCCAAATCCAGACCTCCATGGGTTGATAAATTGGATATCCATTGATTATTTTTGTGTGATTTTGTTGTCAGCACATTCAACTATGTAAAGAAAAAAGTATTTAATAAGATTATTTCATTCATTCAGATCTAGGATGTGTTATTTTAGTGTTCCCTTTATTTTTTTGAGCAGTGTATATGTATACATATCTTTCAAAAATATATATATTTTCCTTTATTACTTTCTAAGCCTACCACCGCTACCTTAATTGGAGTAAACTAGTGGCTTCTACTTCCAGCTTACACATACTACATACATTTTATGAACACTGTCTATTTTACAATAGTTCTATTTGTTTGTTTTTACTCCTGTCCTTCCTCTACCCTCAACCTCTCCCATCTATTTCTGATGTCCATCTGGTTTGATTTCTATTTGTCATATCATACCATGGAATAGGTACGTCAAAAATCTCTTCCCAACTATTTTGCAATCTATATGGCACGGCTGTCAATTTTTTGCTCCTTAAATGAACTGGTATACTTTTCGATGTATCACAATTTTCTTTAACCAATTATGGTCTTTAATGCAGGGCCGACAAGTTCCTTACCTTTTCCCTCTTTGACATTCCTCTTCCATTTTTGCTGTAATGCTGCAATTAGTTGACCTTAGAGAGCCTTTTTTGTTCTCTATTTTGTTAGGTCAGGGTGTGACTTGGGTGGGCATATCTATGTTTCTATTTCTTTGTTTGCCTAGTATGGTTCCCAATCAGAGGCAGCTGTTTATCGTTGTCTCTGATTGGGGATCATACTTAGGCAGCCCTTTTCCCACCTGTGATTGTGGGATCTTGTTTGTGTGTAGTTGCTTTCTGCATGTTGCTTTACGTTCGTTTTCGTATTTTGTTGTTTTTCCCATTGTCATTGTTAATAAAATAAAATGTAGGCCTACCACGCTGCAACTTGGTCTCATTCCAACAACAGACGTAACAGAAGATCCCACCACCAAGTGACCAAGCAGCGTGCCCAGAAGTGGAGGACATCCTGGACCTGGGAGGAGGTAATGGTAAGACCCTGCCATGGAAGAAGGCGGAGGCAGTGAGAGAGGAACGGCGACGAGACCAGGAATCAAGGAGACGACAGAAACCCGAGAGGCAGCCTCAACAAAAAAAATGGGGGGGGGGGGGGGCACACGGGGTGGCGAGCGGAGCAATTGTGGGAACAAGAATCAACTCCCTGTAATTACGATGAGGAGTTGGTCACAGTTCAGATACCATGCGTTGCAGAGATACGCAATGTGTCTCCAGTGCGCATCCACAGCCCAGTGCGTTCTGTGCCAGCTCCTCGCACTTGCCGTGCGAAAGTGAGCATCCAGCCAGGACGGGTTGTGCCGGCTCAGCGCTCCAGTACACCTCCTCGGTCCAGGATATCCTGTGCCAGCTCTATGCACTGTGTCGCCAGTGCGCCTTCACAGCCCAGTGCGTCCTGTGCCAGCGCCCTGCATTTGCCGGGCAAAAGTGAGCATCCAGCCAGGACGGGTTGTGCCAGCTCTACGCTCCAGACCTCCAGTACGCCTCCCTGGTCCAGGAAATCCTGCGCCGGCTCTACGCACTGTGTCGCCAGTGCGCCTTCACAGCCCAGTGCATCCTGTGCCAGCGCCCCGTACTTGCCGGGCTAAAGTGAGCATCCAGCCAGGACGGGTTGTGCCAGCTCTAGGCTCCAGACCTCCAGTGCGCCTCCACGGCCCAGTATATCTTGTGCCAGCTCCGTGCATCCGTTCTCCAGTGCGTCTCCCCAGCCCGGGACTTCCTGTGCCTGCTCCACGCACCCGGCCTCCAGTGCATCTCTCCAGCCTGGTAAGCCCTGTGCCTGCTCCATGCACCCAGTCTCCAGTGCGTCTCCCCAGCCTGGTACGCCCTGTGCTGACTCCATGCACCAAGCCTCCAGTGATGATCCATGGCACGAAGCCTGCAGTGATGATCCATGTCACAAAGCCTCCAGTGATGATCCATGGCACGAACCCTGCAGTGATGATCCATGGCACGAAGCTTCCAGTGATGATCCATGGCACGAAGCCTCCAGTGATGATCCATGGCACGAAGCCTCCAGTGATGATCCATGGCCCGAAGCCTCCTGTGATGATCTATGGCCCGAAGCCTCCAGTGATGATCCATGGCCCGAAGCCTCCAGTGATGATCCATGGCACGAAGCCTCCAGTGAGGCTTCGATCCATGGCCCGGGGCCTGCAGTGATGATCCATGGCACGAAGCATGCAGTGACGATCCATGGCACAGAGTCTACAGCGACGGTCGGCAATCCAGAGCCTTCAGCGACGGTCGGCAGTCCAGAGCCTCCAGCGACAGTTTGCAGTCCAGAGCCTCCAGCGACAGTCTGCAGACCAGAGCCTCCAGCGACGGTCGGCAGTCCAGAGCCTCCAGCGACGGTCAGCAGTCCAGAGCCTCCAGCAACGGTCGGCAGATCAGAGCCTCCAGCGGGGGTTCCCAGTCCAGAGCCTCCGGCGACAATCCACGGTCCGGTTCCACGGAAGTGGGGGGAGCCTCAAGCGGAGCGGGGTCTGCGTCCCGCACCGGAGCCTCCACCGAGAGGAGAAGCCCACCCGGACCCTCCCTTATAGGTTCAGGTTTGCGGCCGGGGTCCGCCCCTTTTTGGTGGGGGGATACTTTCACGCCCTGACCTTAGAGAGCCTTTTTTGTTCTCTATTTTGTTAGGTCAGGGTGTGACTTGGGTGGGCATATCTATGTTTCTATTTCTTTGTTGGCCTAGTATGGTTCCCAATCAGAGGCAGCTGTTTATCGTTGTCTCTGCTTGGGGATCATACTTAGGCAGCCCTTTTTCCCACCTGTGATTGTGGGATCTTGTTTGTGTGTAGTTGCTTTCTGCTCTGCATGTAGCTTTACGTTCATTTTCATATTTTGTTGTTTTTCCCGGTGTCATTGTTAATAAAAGAAAATGTACGCCTACCACGCTGCACCTTGGTCTCATTCCAACAACGGACGTAACAGTATATCTCACTAGGTCAGGATATTTAAACCTTCACATATCCACTAGTTCCAATATGTCAATGACATTCATGATTTCCTTAAGAGCATGAGGGTGATAGGAAAGGGAAATCACACCACAAACTTTGTACATTGAGGTATTTAAAATCAGTATTATAATCTCACACCATAATAATAGAGTATTGTATTGCTTGTAGGGTTGATCATTTATTATACACTGCTCAAAAAAATAAAGGGAACACTTAAACAACACATCCTAGATCTGAATGAAAGAAATAATCTTATTAAATACTTTTTTTTTACATAGTTGAATGTGCTGACAACAAAATCACACAAAAATAATCAATGGAAATCCAATTTATCAACCCATGGAGGTCTGGATTTGGAGTCACACTCAAAATTAAAATGGAAAACCACACTACAGGCTGATCCAACTTTGATGTAATGTCCTTAAAACAAGTCAAAATGAGGCTCAGTAGTGTGTGTGGCCTCCACGTGCCTGTATGACCTCCCTACAACGCCTGGGCATGCTCCTGATGAGGTGGCGGATGGTCTCCTGAGGGATCTCCTCCCACACCTGGACTAAAGCATCCGCCAACTCCGGGACAGTCTGTGGTGCAACGTGGCGTTGGTGGAAGGAGCGAGCCATGATGTCCCAGATGTGCTCAATTGGATTCAGGTCTGGGGAACGGGCGGGCCAGTCCATAGCATCAATGCCTTCCTCTTGCAGGAACTGCTGACACACTCCAGCCACATGAGGTCTAGCATTGTCTTGCATTAGGAGGAACCCAGGGCCAACCGCACCAGCATATGGTCTCACAAGGGGTCTGAGGATCTCATCTTGGTACCTAATGGCAGTCAGGCTACCTCTGGCGAGCACATGGAGGGCTGTGCGGCCCCCCAAAGAAATGCCAACCCACACCATGACTGACCCACCGCCAAACCGGTCATGCTGGAGGATGTTGCAGGCAGCAGAATGTTCTCCACGGCATCTCCAGACTCTGTCACGTCTGTCACATGTGCTCAGTGTGAACCTGCTTTCATCTGTGAAGAGCACAGGGCGCCAGTGGCGAATTTGCCAATCTTGGTGTCGTCTGGCAAATGCCAAACGTCCTGCACGGTGTTGGGCTGCATAACCACTCCTTTATTGGGGGTGTCTTGCTAATTGCCTATAATTTCCACCTGTTGTCTATTCCATTTGCACAACAGCATGTGAAATTTATTGTCAATCAGTGTTGCTTCCTAAGTGGACAGTTTGATTTCACAGAAGTGTGATTGACTTGGAGTTACAGTGCCTTGCGAAAGTATTCGGCCCCCTTGAACTTTTCGACCTTTTGCCACATTTCAGGCTTCAAACATAAAGATATAAAACTGTAATTTTTTGTGAAGAATCAACAACAAGTGGGACACAATCATGAAGTGGAACGAAATTTATTGGATATTTCAAACTTTTTTAACAAATAAAAAACTGAAAAATTGGGCGTGCAAAATTATTCAGCCCCCTTAAGTTAATACTTTGTAGCGCCACCTTTTGCTGCGATTACAGCTGTAAGTCGCATGGGGTATGTCTCTATCAGTTTTGCACATCGAGAGACTGAAATTTTGCCCATTCCTCCTTGCAAAACAGCTCGAGCTCAGTGAGGTTGGATGGAGAGCGTTTGTGAACAGCAGTTTTCAGTTCTTTCCACAGATTCTCGATTGGATTCAGGTCTGGACTTTGACTTGGCCATTCTAACACCTGGATATGTTTATTTGTGAACCATTCCATTGTAGATTTTGCTTTATGTTTTGGATCATTGTCTTGTTGGAAGACAAATCTCCGTCCCAGTCTCAGGTCTTTTGCAGACTCCATCAGGTTTTCTTCCAGAATGGTCCTGTATTTGGCTCCATCCATCTTCCCATCAATTTTAACCATCTTCCCTGCCCCTGCTGAAGAAAAGCAGGCCCAAACCATGATGCTGCCACCACCATGTTTGACAGTGGGGATAGTGTGTTCAGGGTGATGAGCTGTGTTGCTTTTACGCCAAACATAACATTTTGCATTGTTGCCAAAAAGTTTGATTTTGGTTTCATCTGACCAGAGCACCTTCTTCCACATGTTTGGTGTGTCTCCCAGGTGGCTAGTGGAAAACTTTAAACGACACTTTTTATGGATATCTCTTGCCACTCTTCCATAAAGGCCAGATTTGTGCAGTATACGACTGATTGTTGTCCTATGGACAGAGTCTCCCACCTCAGCTGTAGATCTCTGCAGTTCATCCAGAGTGATCATGGGCCTCTTGGCTGCATCTCTGATCAGTCTTCTCCTTGTATGAGCTGAATGTTTAGAGGGACGGCCGGGTCTTCGTAGATTTGCAGTGGTCTGATACTCCTTCCATTTCAATATTATCGCTTGCACAGTGCTCCTTGGGATGTTTAAAGCTTGGGAAATCTTTTTGTATCCAAATCCGGCTTTAAACTTCTCCACAACAGTATCTCGGACCTGCCTGGTGTGTTCCTTGTTCTTCATGATGCTCTCTGCGCTTTAAACGGACCTCTGAGACTATCACAGAGCAGGTGCATTTATACGGAGACTTGATTACACACAGGTGGATTCTATTTATCATCATTAGTCATTTAGGTCAACATTGGATCATTCAGAGATCCTCACTGAACTTCTGGAGAGAGTTTGCTGCACTGAAAGTAAAGGGGCTGAATAATTTTGCACGGCTAATTTTTCAGTTTTTTATTTGTTAAAAACGTTTGAAATATCCAATAAATTTCGTTCCACTTCATAATTGTGTCCCACTTGTTGTTAATTCTTCACAAAAAATTACAGTTTTATATCTTTATGTTTGAAGCCTGAAATGTGGCAAAAGGTCGAAAAGTTCAAGGGGGCCGAATACTTTCACAAGGCACTGTACATTGTGTTGTTTAAGTGTTCCCTTTATTTTTTTGAGCAGTATATATATTTTCAAAGAAGCGTGGATCATCATTATTTGGTCCGTAAAGGTTAATGAGTCATATTTGTTTATGGTCCAATAACATATTTAAAATCATCCATCTACCTTGCGGATCTGTTTGGACAATTTGCACATTCGGATCAAAATTACTGTTAATTAATATCATCACCCCTTTTGGGTTTCTTTGCCGATGGGAGAAGTATATTTCACCCCCCCCCCCCCAGTAATTTTCCAACACATCTTAATCTAAAATTGTTGAATGAGTTTCCTGTAAACAATAGATATTATATTCCTTCTCTTTGAGCCAGGTAAATATTGTTTTTCTTTTCTTATTATCTGCTAAGTCATTACAATTATTACTGGATATACTTATTTCACCATTACCATAATGAGATACAAGTTTCAAATATATTTATCATAATATACGTTTGTAAATTTATCATGAAAAAGTACCATAGTGATTGGGTATCCATAAGTTGTCACGACTTCCGCCGAAGTTGGTGCCTCTCCTTGTTCAGGCGGCGTTCGGCGGTCATCGTCACCGGCTTTCTAGCTGCCACCGATCCATGTTTCTTTGTCCATTTGTTATGTCTTGATTGTTCACACCTGGTTCCCATTTCGTTATGATTACTTCCCTATTTAAACCCTCTGATATTCATGATGTTTTGTGCGTTATTGTTTTACTGTTGGTTGTGTTTGTTGTATGTATCGTTATTGTTTTATCCCTGCGTGGATTTTGGATGATGAACTTTTCCTAGAGTAAAGACGTATGTTTTACTCAGTTCGGTGTCCTGTGATTGACTCTATTTCTCATCTCCTATACACTGACATTGTAAGGCTCTGGGTGTAGTGGGTGCGAAGTCAGGCGCAGGAAGTAGAGAGTACAGGGTAGTGCTTTATTTGCACACACGGCGAACATAAGCCACCCCACAAAAAGACAGGGCGCACACAAAACAAATGCCCCAAACACTGGGGACTGAAAAACCCTCATACATAGACCTCGATGAAAAGGTACTGTGTGTCAACTAGGAAAATGAGAAAATCTAAACAAAATCATAGCCTACATGGCGGTCCAAGGGAGAAAACCCACGACCGAAAACACGTCAGACATAAGCGTGCACAGTAGCAACACACAAACAATCCCGCACACAGAGCAGGCGGGCCTACTGGCTAAAATAACCCGACTAATCAGCCTAACACAAGACAGGTGAAACCAATAAACAGAAAGGGGAAAAAAGGGAATCAGTGGCAGCTAGTAGGCCGGTGACGACGACCGCCGAGCACCGCCTGAGCAGGAAGGGGAGCCACCTTCGGTAGGAGTCGTGACAGACATAAGTGTTATTAGTGTTAATTCACAAGTTGAATCAGGTGTGCTTGCTCTGGAACTGCAGGGGGTCCCTGAGGAGAACATGGAGAAACACTGACTTTGTCAACACATTGTAAAAAACATAACTTGTTTTTGCAGTAACTTACTGTGTTACTGTAAAAAACAACAACAGTATGTTACTGTAAATTCCAAAAGAAACATTGGTTAAACAGTACATTACTGTAAAGAAGTGACAAGGCCTTACATGAGTCTTTCACAAGACACCGTTACTGGCATAGTCATACAGTGACTTCAGAAAGTTCACACCCCTTGACTTTTTCCTCATTTTGTTGTGTTACAGCCTAAATTAAAATGTATTACATTGAGATGTTTTGTCACTGGCCTGCAGACAGTGGCAGTTCTACTGTAGCTTGCATGGCTCCCTGTGCGAACACCCCCACCCCCTCCTCCCAATAAAAAAAGCACCATTCTGCACTAACAGTAATTTTTTATTCAGACATTTGGAACAACACAAATAAATAATCATAATATTTAAAACTATATAAATGTAAGACTCAGAAATATCAAAAAGAAGTAACAAAGCCAAATAGAAACAAATTGTAGTATATAAATACAAATAAAATATTATTACACTATTACCCTATTGCTAACAAAAAACACACATATAAAACTAAATTGCACAAATTGTCACGTCCTGGCCAGTATAGGGGTTAATTGTTATTGTAGTTTGGTCAGGACGTGGCAGAGGGTATTTGTTTTATGTGGTTCGGGGTGGTGTTTTGGTAAAAGGGCGTTTGATTTAGTATTTCCGGGTTTTTGGTTTATGATCTATGTTTATGTAATTCTATGTTTAGTCTAGGTAGTCTATTTCTATGTAGAGTTAATTGGGGTGGACTTCCAATTGAAGGCAGCTGTGTGGTGTTGCCTTTGATTGGAAGTCCTATATTAGTTGGGTGTGTTTGTCTGTTTAATGGTGGGAGATTGTTCTGTGTTTAGCCGTGTGCCTTGCTAGACTGTTATTTTGTTGTAGTGTTTCAGTGTACGTGTTTGTTTTCTTCAGTTTTCCTTCTTTATTTAATAAAGAGGATGAGTACACTTATTTCTGCTGCATTTTGGTCCTCCTTAACCGACGACAGCCGTGACACAAATCCTATATCACACAAATACACAAATAGAATAACACACTTATAAAGAAGAGAAGCTGATTATTACACTATTGCACTTCAAACAAGAAACATACAAACTAAATT
The DNA here is from genome assembly GCF_965601325.2 of Salmo salar. Taxonomy (NCBI): domain Eukaryota; kingdom Metazoa; phylum Chordata; class Actinopteri; order Salmoniformes; family Salmonidae; genus Salmo; species Salmo salar. Next base: position 80,941,050 of record NC_138302.1, on the reverse strand, counting down.
GTACACTACTTGCATTACTAATTGCATTAGTACTGTACAAAGTTAGAGGTGCGCTATTTGATAGATTCCCCCGCTCCCCCTACTTCTGGCTTCTGAGTGGGAGACCTTCCCAGGCACAAACTAAAATCATGGTGCCCACTCCGACAAGGTTAATTGACCCACAGTCCCACACAGTGACATGATATCATTAACGTGACGTGGAAATGAACGATAGAAAAATGATCATGCAAATGTCACCATTGTTTTTTTTTTGTGCGGGCGCCCCATGCCGCCCCCGGCAAGATGCCGCCTATGCCTAAATCCGCCACTGCCTACACACAATACCCCATAACGTCAAAGGGGAATTAAGTTTTTCGAAATTTTTACAAATTCATAAAAATGAAAAGCAATTAGCTTTTTGTCCTGAATACAAAGTGTTATGTTTGGGGCAAATCCTATACAACACATTACTGAGTACCACACATTACTGAGTACCACTCTCCATATTTTCAAGCTGAACAGAACAACTCAATCAAACACTTTATTCCCAGCAACATCATTTTGGGGGGGCAAAATCCAGCATATAAATGTTTTATTTTTATTTAACTAGGCAAATTAGTTTAGAACAAATTGTTATTTTCAACAGACTAGGAACAGTGGGTTAACAGCGTTGTTCAGGGGCAGAACAATAGATTTTTACCTTGTCAGCTCAGGGATTTGAACTTGCAACCTTGCAGTTACTAGTCCAACACTCTAACCACTAGGCTGTAAAGCAGATCATTACCCTTCAATAAATGGGATTACTCATCTTGTACTAATAAACAACATTTGTGATCAAAAGTTATTCGGATCATTAGCAAGCTATAGTGTCTGCTCTTTACAAGGCTTTGGCTTGAGTAATCTGTTTTCTCAGGGGATATGAACGGGGGTCACACCTGTAGCCTATAGAGTGGAAGTGGACATCCTGTTGTGTGACCTTCAGCTAAAGCATCCACAAAAGCAACAGCTTTTAGAAAACCAGGAAACTAGCAGAAGTATGACTGTTTGCGTTATGAGACAAACCAATAAATATATTAACCTTTACAAAACAAAACATGTCGGCTCCTCCAAGCTGTTGTGTGTTACATTTAGATTAAACAGCAAAAAACATATATATGTTTTTTTCTGGAGAGCTGTCTAGCCATGTTGTGTTTGTAATGGCAGTGGATGTGTTGAGCGTTGATTGAAGAAATAGAAATGCCTATGTAAATCTACGCTGTTTATCTTGCCAATACTGAATAAACATTACTTTGACCTTTTATGAAAAGCATGGTCCTTGAAAAAAGCAATTCAGCGTAAATAGCACTTGTAGCATCCAGACACTAGGATATGTGAAGGCATTACATTTAAGCATGCATTTGATGCATAAGATTTCTTCACTGGCATTTGTTGGTATGTTTGTGATTTCATGTCATGATTAATATAATTGTGTTTTTACCAGTGGATGCTTGGCTATAGTGGCTCAGGCTAAAAGCCAGAGAAACAGAGAAACAGAGATGAGAGAGAGAGAGAGAGAGAGAGAGAGAGAGAGAAACAGAGATGAGAGAGAGAGAGAGAGAGAGAGAGAGAGAGAGAGAGAGAGAGAGGAGAGAGAGAGAGAGGAGAGAGAGAGAGAAGTATTCTTACAGTGAGATGGAGATGACATTTTAATCAGCCTGATACGTTAAATGAAATGGTAACTGAAACGGTTGTAATCTGTGGTGAAAACCATAATAATGGGAGAGAGAGAGAGAGAAAGAGAAGACAAAACAAGAGTGTGGCTAGGGTTGTAAAGCTACTGGTAGTTTACCAAAGTTACTAGTATATTCAGTAATATTGGCAATTAACAGAAAATCGATGGAAATCTATTGTAACTTTGGTAATGTTTACATGAATAAAATGTTTATTCATATAGTATAAATTTTTTATATCTGTGTCGATATTGTCCATGAGTTTCTAGTAGATAGACCATATGGTTCAAGAGAAAATAACCTAATTAATGAAAAAAACATCTAATCAACAATGGTATTATTTTCAATTTCCTCTGCAACTCTTCCAACTATTGAGGTTTTTCACAAACGCCACCAGTTTGTCACCAAAACATTGGTAGAAAATACATACTGACATAGTAAAATAAATAAAAGTGGGTAAAAAACTATATATTAAGGATATTTCATGCTGAAACCCTCATATTAAACACCAATGGTATTCACTAAGTTGATGGTTTATATTTAGGATCATGATTTAAAGCTTTGACATTTAATAGTTTTTATAAAAAATCTTCTTATTTAAATATTTTATATATGTTACAAGGCCACACCTGTAAAAAGCTGAAGTACCCAAAGAGGCCACTAGATGTCTTGAGAAAATCCTTGAAATCCTTGAAAGATACCAAATTCTGGTAGTTTACTGGTAAACTTTGAAAGTTTCCAGTAATATACCCTCCCTTTGCAACCCTAAGTAGGGCTAAGACAAGAGAAAATAGCAATGAAGAGAAGGGAAATGATAGAGAGATGAACAGGGAAGACGAAGTGAGGACAGGGACAAGATCGGTAAGGAGAGGGAGGCAGGGAAGGAGCGAGAGGCTGATTGACAATTTGCATCCTCTTCAGAGAGTATCACTGGGACATGATTGAATCCAGTGAGGCCGAACCCATTAGGGGAGTGTGGCTGCGGTCGGAGGCCGAGCAGAAAGCCATTCACTTGCACCACAGTCTCTGCACCTCACCCTCACCATTAATATTAATGCTAAACCAAAGTTACTGAGGGGAAAGAGAGGGCCGGGTTCATTTATCCATTCATCTATACGCTGTTTGTTTGATGGTTAAATTCTCACAAAGCAGGGGCAGGTCTTTTACCTTGGCGTGAAAGATTGCATTTGCATGTTGTTATTATGGGTCAGTATATAACTGTAGGGGTACAAATTATAATTATGTAAAATCTCTGAGGAATTAAAAGCTGGGCCGAGGCAGGAGATGACATTTGCATTTTCAACAGTTGATTTTAGAAGATGTGGTTCTCAACACTCCTCTATAACCTTGCAGTATCATGACCCAGTAGAATCTTACAAAGGAGCAGTAGCTAGGATGGATATTGGTACAGTAAAAGTCTGTCCAAGTAGATCCAGGCCATTGGTTTAGCCCCAGGCCTTCAGGCAAAACTCTGGACATGACACCAGACCACCAGAGAAAGATGTTGGCTCCAGGGCTAGATCAGCCCAAACACTGAGGAGTACAGGGAAGCTTTGGAGAGTTACCCCTTCTCCCAACCACTCATCCACCCAACTCTCCATTCTCCACACTCCACAGGATGCCACAGAGAGGCCTGTAAGTTTGAATCAGTGACAAAGGGGTGGGGTGAGGATAAGAGAGTCTTCTTCATGTCCATCTTTATCTTTAAGACACAGAACATGCCCACAGCTACTGATGCACTGAGCACAGGCCTGTGTAGGGAGGCAATGTTTCAGGCTGAGGAAGATGGAGCCAGTGATGCTCTGGTTGGGATGAGAATTCTGGAGTGTTAAAGTTAGATAAAGGTGTCCAGCTCTGTCTCGGTCCCAGCAAGAGGTACACTATATACAAAAGTATGTGGACATCCCTTCAAATTAGTGGATTCAGCTATTTCAGCCACACCAGTTACTGAAAAACAGGTGTATAGAATGGATCACACAGACATGCTCAGTGACTTTCAATGTGGCACCGTCATAGGATGTCACCTTTCCAACAAGTCAGTTCGTCAAATTTCTTCCCTGCTAGAGCTGCCTCGGTCAACTGTAAGTGTTGTTGTTGTGAAGTGGAAACGTCAAGGTGCAACAACGGCCCAGCCGTGAAGTGGTAGGCCACACACGCTCACAGAATGGGACCGCAGAGTGCTGAAGCACATAGCGCTCGACGTCCACATACTTTTGGTCATGAAGTGTATTAACAGAATAATGTGTTTGTGAACTGTTGACAATAAAATGAATATATCTGCAAATGCTGAAATCTGTATTTAGTGACTGTCATCCATTTCCTTCAAATCCCTCAGTAACATGTTGGAAGATTAAATGTAGAAATGTGTCAATATTTCACATATACTGTACATAGAAGTCTTTCTTTCTCCCTAATTAATATAATATCACATAATTTTACGACACTCCATGCTAATTCAATGTAATGGGTTTAGATTTATACCTGCTTTGATAAATACATGTAATCATTTCTGTTCGAGAAATATTATCATTTACTGCTGTCACTCAGAGTTGGGCTAATTGGATAAACATGATTTAATGGAGAAATACAAGGCTTTTAAATGCCACAGCGATATTAAATTAACTGCAAAATGTGTATTTTTCTACCAGGAGTACAGATCATTGCATCTATATTGAGTGTAAATCCAATAAACTAAACGAACACGACTCCAAGTGTACTTAACCCTCATTTCATATTAGTTACCATGGCGCCACAAATACACGTTACATCCAGTTCTATAAGTATAAGTATTATGTGCAACACACAATCAATGAGTAGATGAGAAAATACAGCGCATAATAAGCAATGTACTGTAATGTAGATCACTGTATATGAACATGAAATGGTCAGGAGATGACTTGGCACGCCATTGTTTGGAATCTGCTGGGGTTTAGCTACAGCAGCATGAGGCAGCTCGTTGAGCTCTCCCATAACAGTCCTCCCATGTCTGTCTCTCTCTGACTTGAAAGAGAGTCACTTTGGGATGATGTTCGAGATGAGGACGACGATCAAGTTATGAATGTACCAATTAGGGAGGAGTGGTCTGGAATAA